>NC_052161.1:49613864-49913864 GCF_902713615.1 Scyliorhinus canicula
ACAGCGACCGGCCTACCGCAACACAGCGATCGGCCTAACTCTACACAGCGACCGGCCTACCGCAACACAGCGACCGGCCTACCGCAACACAGCGACCGGCCTACCGCAACACAGCGACCGGCCTACCGCAACACAGCGACCGGCCTACCGCAACACAGCGACCGGCCTACCGCAACACAGCGACCGGCCTAACTCTACACAGCGATCGGCCTACCGCAACACAGCGACCGGCCTACCGCAACACAGCGATCGGCCTACCGCAACACAGCGACCGGCCTAACTCTACACAGCGACCGGCCTACCACAACACAGCGACTGGCCTACCACAACACAGCGACTGGCCTACCACAACACAGCGACCGGCCTACCACAACACAGCGACTGGCCTACCACAACACAGCGATCGGCCTAACTCTACACAGCGACCGGCCTACCACAACACAGCGACTGGCCTACCACAACACAGCGACCGGCCTACCACAACACAGCGACTGGCCTACCACAACACAGCGACCGGCCTACCGCAACACAGCGACCGGCCTACCACAACACAGCGACCGGCCTAACTCTACACAGCGACCGGCCTACCGCAACACAGCGATCGGCCTACCACAACACAGCGACCGGCTCAACCCCCCCCCCCACCCCCACTCCCTCCCTGCCTACCGCAGCACAGCGACCGGCTTCCCCCTCCCCCACTCCTCCCTGCCTACCGCAACACAGTGACCGGCTCCCCCCCCCCCCCCCCCCCCCCCACTCCCTCCCTGCCTACCACAACACAGCGACCGGCCTACCACAACACAGCGACCGGCCTACCACAACACAGCGATCGGCCTACCGCAACACAGCGACCGGCCTAACTCTACACAGCGACCGGCCTACCACAACACAGCGATCGGCCTACCGCAACACAGCGACTGGCCTACCACAACACAGCGACCGGCCTACCGCAACACAGCGACCGGCCTACCACAACACAGCGACTGGCCTACCACAACACAGCGACCGGCCTACCGCAACACAGCGACTGGCCTACCACAACACAGCGACCGGCCTACCACAACACAGCGACTGGCCTACCGCAACACAGCGACCGGCTCCCCCCCCCCCCCCACTCCCTCCCTGCCTACCGCAACACAGCGACTGGCCTACCACAACACAGCGACCGGCCTACCACAACACAGCGACCGGCCTACCACAACACAGCGACTGGCCTACCACAACACAGCGACTGGCCTACCGCAACACAGCGACCGGCTCCCCCCCCCCCCCCCCCCACTCCCTCCCTGCCTACCGCAACACAGCGACTGGCCTACCACAACACAGCGACCGGCCTAACTCTACACAGCGACCGGCCTACCGCAACACAGCGATCGGCCTACCACAACACAGCGACCGGCTCAACCCCCCCCCCCCCCCACTCCCTCCCTGCCTACCGCAGCACAGCGACCGGCTTCCCCCTCCCCCACTCCCTCCCTGCCTACCGCAACACAGTGACCGGCTCCCCCCCCCCCCCCCACTCCCTCCCTGCCTACCACAACACAGCGACCGGCCTACCACAACACAGCGACCGGCCTACCACAACACAGCGACTGGCCTACCACAACACAGCGATCGGCCTACCACAACACAGCGACTGGCCTACCACAACACAGCGACCGGCCTACCGCAACACAGCGACCGGCCTACCGCAACACAGCGACTGGCCTACCACAACACAGCGACCGGCCTACCGCAACACAGCGACCGGCCTACCACAACACAGCGACCGGCCTACCACAACACAGCGACCGGCCTACCTCAACACA
This sequence comes from Scyliorhinus canicula, assembly GCF_902713615.1. Classification (NCBI taxonomy): domain Eukaryota; kingdom Metazoa; phylum Chordata; class Chondrichthyes; order Carcharhiniformes; family Scyliorhinidae; genus Scyliorhinus; species Scyliorhinus canicula. The sequence goes on from NC_052161.1 coordinate 49,615,673, forward strand.
GCGACCGGCCTACCACAACACAGCGACCGGCCTACCACAACACAGCGACCGGCCTACCGCAACACAGCGACCGGCCTACCACAACACAGCGACCGGCCTACCGCAACACAGCGATCGGCCTAACTCAACACAGCGACCGGCCTACCACAACACAGCGACTGGCCTACCACAACACAGCGACTGGCCTACCGCAACACAGCGACCGGCTTCCCCCCCCCCCCCCCCCCCCCCCACTCCCTCCCTGCCTACCGCAACACAGCGACTGGCCTACCACAACACAGCGACCGGCCTACCACAACACAGCGACCGGCCTACCACAACACAGCGACCGGCTCCCCCACCCCCCCCCCCCCCCCCCCCCACTCCCTCCCTGCCTACCGCAACACAGCGACCGGCCTACCACAACACAGCGACCGGCTTCCCCCCCCCCCCCCCCCCCACTCCCTCCCTGCCTACCGCAACACAGCGACTGGCCTACCACAACACAGCGACCGGCCTAACTCTACACAGCGACCGGCCTACCACAACACAGCGACCGGCTCAACCCCCCCCCCCCCCCCCCACTCCCTCCCTGCCTACCGCAGCACAGCGACCGGCTTCCCCCTCCCCCACTCCCTCCCTGCCTACCGCAACACAGTGACCGGCCCCCCCACTCCCTCCCTCCCTGCCTGCCTGCCTACCTACAGCAATCAGCTTCCCCCCCACTCCCTCCCTGCCTACCGCAACACAGCGACTATCCCATCAATGACACCTGGCTACATTTAGGCAGGAAACACACTACCGTCTAGTCTACACAGTCATCCAATCAGCAGCAACAATATTAACATGATCTGAACTATCACAAACACGATAGCCTGACCAATCAACAGTCGGATCTTGCCGAGAGTCATACCCTTCACCTGTACCAGCCATTTCTCCACACAATGGCTGGAATATGCTGTCTGAAAGAATGAGGCCAATCAGTTCTTACAAGAAACCTTCTTAATGGATAATAACTGCTCTGTTCAGAGAACATTTTATATGGTGTACCTGTAAAGTTGTCTTCATCAATGGCAACGCTCTCACCATGAAAGTCTTCAAACAACTTAAAAAAATTAGTTGTTGCACTACTCACCTCGCTCGCCCATCTTTGCCTGTTGTCAGACAAGTAGCCATCCCATTGTAGTGAATGGGAGGGCAAGACTTTCAGCGAAGCAATAGGATATTTTGTTGATTTGCAGGACAGTCTTCTATTAGGAATGACAACTGGGCTCAGCCTTGTGGCTGCCAGATGTGTAAACCCTCACTGATTTGCACCATTTTGAGGACATCCTAGGCAGCAGGGCATACCGCTTCTGTTGCTATGGCCACATATCATGTTCCTGCTTCTGCTCCTCCTCTGAAAAAGTCATGTGCTGTGTGTCTGGCTCCTCCAGCAGTTCCAAAACCTGCTGTTGTTGAATGCTGTGCCGAGTGCAGCATATTGCATTCATTCTGAAGGCCCTAGCTCGTGTGCATTAAAGGGCACCTCCACACGTGCCCATGTATCTGAAGTGCATCTTCAGCTTCCTGGTAACTTGCTCTGTTACGCATCAAACTATCATTTAACTCTGATAAGCTTCGCTCATTCGGTTCATTGCTTGGTCTCGGCATGAATATCATTAACCCTGTGTTAAGTGGTAATCCTGTCTCCCATGAGACAGCTAGTAAGTCTGTTCCCAGGTTCAGTGAGCTCTGGTGGATTAGAGCAGAAAGAATGCATCATGAGAGCTCCCTGGCAATTTTGCACAGACCTGCATGATGATCTTTTTGTGTTTGCACACCAACAACATATGAAATGAAAAACGAAAATTGCTTATTGTCACAAGTAGGCTTCAACGAAGTTACTGTGAAAAGCCCCTAATCGCCTCATTCCGGCGCCTGTTCAGGGAGGCTGGTACGGGAATTGAACCATGCTACTGGCCTGCTTGGTCTGCTTTAAAAGCCAGCTATTTAGCCCAGTGTGCTAAACCAGCCCCTTATTGCCCCTTATTGACATATTGATGGAATGGAAGCCCTTACAATTCAAAGACACATCCTGGATTACATGTGGGTGCCTTGATTGTCACACATGGGCAGTTGGTCATGCCCTGCATGTGAGGGTAGCCAGCCAGACGATGAAGCCAGGTGTCTGTTCATTCTGACTGGTTTTATCTATGATGAAGTGCACAAAATTGCCTGCCTTGGTAAACATGGCATCATGCATCTTGTGACACAGTTGGCTGATGGCGATATTCTGCAAATATAAGATGCAGATCCCTGGAATGAACGCGGAGAAAGAAGTTAGGATTACTTTGACAGCCACTGGACAAATATGACCAACAGGTTCACTTGGCAGCGGTTCTTTTTCCAGGTGGCATCAAATGTGCGAGAACCTGATGGGATAGTCTGAACCTCCTGAGATGCTGGTGTTCATACATGGCCAGGAAGTTGATAGCCTGTGTTTCAGGTATCACCTTCGGTGACCTGCATCGCAGTTTTCATCCTCCGTCCTAAAGAAGCAACATGTTTGTGAGGAGAAGACTGTTCCTGGTGATATTGGTCACCTTGCTGCTGATGCTGTTGTTCTGCTGCTCATATTAACCCTCATCAAGGGTTAAACAGCATAAGTAACACATATGCTCACCTGGGAGTGGATTCTCCATTTCCCGATGCAGGTATTCCGATCCGGCGGAGTTGGAGCGTCATCCGAAAAGCAGAATGCGCAGTTTTGATGTTCCAGTCCCCTGCCGATGGTGGCACTGAACTACTCGGCCCATGATTTGCACCCATTTGCATCTGATTCACATCCCCTTTTTAGGCAGCAGGTGAAATCTTTCCGGTGGGAATTAGTGCAAGTTTTTCCAAGCATGCTTCTGATGTGGTGGACCCTGTAGTGGGTCAAGGTGGTCTGTGCCTAACTTAGGTGCACCCCCAAAGTCCACCAGAAGGCCCCCCTCCTCCTCACACTGCAAATCCTACCCACTCTCCCAGCCGACCCTGCCACCGATATGCCCAGCCCCCAAGAAGATCCCACTATCAGACCCACCATTAAACATGCCATCAGCACCTCATCTGGTCCCCCCCCCCCCCCCCCACCAACAGAGCCCCCCTTCAGAGCCCTCTGTCTGAATGCTGGAGACGTCCAGGCAGTACAGTGAAAACTCAGTGCACTTTCACGTATCTTTCCTTGACATCTGCTGCCTCAAACAAAAGTGTTTAAAGCAGCAGCTGTTACAAGTGTCAGAGGTTTCCTGGAAATCCCAATACACTTCAAAGGGCTTCAAATACCTCTACAGCAATTGAAATGTAAGTCTTCCATTAAATTTCATACAGCAATACATTGCATAAGCCAGAGTGGTATTGCTCCTGTATTACGATCCCAGACCAGATCCCAACAGTGGCTAGGATATTGGACCAAAATCCTAATATTTTATTTTATTTTGTAAGACTATATTGAAAGAATATTTTGCTGCTGGATTGATTGCATGAAGAACGAGGGATTCGCTATTTTAAAACAAAACTTTATTATCAACGCAATATTAATCTCTTTAAAAACACACCCAAAAATTGCTGAATTACCCCTCAAACAATACTACTCAATGCAGTGAATACAATATTCTTCATTACTATCTCTATCCCCAATTGAGGAACAAGAAAGGAAAACTTACAGCTCTCATTCCATACCACATCTCAGTGGCACAGAGTAATACTTGCTTTTGAGAACAGATTTGGCTCCTGTTAGAACCCCTGCAGACTCTGGCTGTATGTATTAAACAATTTGTGTCAACTGGTTTGTGTCAGCATGACCGTTCCTCAGGCAAGTCTGCTATGCTTTAAATGCTATTACTGTTTTATTTACTTATCCTATTATGAGAGCAAGATACCTTACTTATGGTCGAAAGGGTAGTCAGATCAGACCTCAACTAAAAACACTTTTTCAAAATGCTTGAATACCTTAGCTTCACACAGTAATGACATTATCTCCCCAAGCTGAAAAAAATGAACTCTCCAGTATGAAAACACATTAACTTCCCCTCCCCTAATCAATTAATGTTGTATTAGCCCAGGCTGAAAACACTTTACCCTGGTCAACTTCACCTCTGGCTCGTAAAAGCTTTCTGGTCTTGCAAAGCAATTTTTTTTTAAAAAATGACTTCTCAGCCAAACACACTCTAACCCCAGGCTTTTGAAATGAAAATGAAATGAATGAAATGAAAATCGCTTATTGTCACGAGTAGGCTTCAATGAAGTTACTGTCAAAAGCCCCTAGTCGCCACATTCCGGTGCCTGTCCGGGGAGGCTGGTACGGGAACCCCCAAAGTCCATCAGAAGGCCCCCCTCCCCCTCACAATGCAAATCCTACCCACTCTCCCAGCCGACCCTGCCACCTTTGGTTAACTAAGTTAGTTCCTTTTAATCCTTATATTGCCAAATGTTTATAATCTAATAGATTTGTCACACCATTGACAGGTGCTTGGTGGATTGTTGACCGATCATTCTCTTCATACGTGAATACATTTCCATTACCCTGCTTTGATGCGAACCACAATGTTCATTAACACTGTTGTTATGATTGAAGTTCTTGACCACATCAAAAGCAGTTAAGTGTTTGAGGCTGTGAAACAGAGGAAGAAGGATGGCCCTACTTGTCAGTGGAAGGGGCAGAATTAGTGTTGTTGGTGAGGGAGGCGAGACTGCCACTGGACCTCAATGTTGGGTTATCCGCTCAAAATGACATCCTGATACTGGGATTTACTTTTAGAAGACCTAGAGCTAAAGGTATGAAGGCACTGCTGAGATTCTCCGATTCTGAGGCTGTGTCCTTACACTGGCATGGGAACAGTGGAGTTTCACGCCCGGACATTTGATCCAAAACGGCTGATATGGCCCAGAGAATTGTCGGGTCCATGGCTGCACATGCGCATGGTGGCGGCCTGCCTCTCCCTTTGGCCGGCTCGCAAGCACCGGACCATCCCCCCAACAATGCCCCAGTCCCTGACAAAGTCCCCCCTGACCGTGGCAGCGCTGGACTGAGTCCGCAGCCGCCAGGCCGAGTTCCCAACGGATAATAGCACACGCGACCGACGCCGTCGGGAACTCGGCCAGTCGGGGGCGTAGCATCAGAGGGTGGGCCTCAGACAGCGCCCTGAGGCCGGCGATATGGCGCGCACTGTACTCTCCGAGTACGCTGCTTTGGAGGGGGCGGAGCATCGCGATAGGTGCGTCGCCACTGATTTAATCGGAGACGGGTATTCTTCTGCCAATCGCCGAACCCGATTTGGGCGTCGGTGACTGCAGGAACTCAAGATCTTCTGTGGACAAGACAGGCACTTTAACCATATAAGCCACAGTGCCAATGCACCTGATACCAGGATTTCAATCTCTCCTCCATGCATTAATTGGCATGATAAAGGAAAGGGAATCACACCTCAGTGCCACTCCTAGTGTCAGCAGAGAGCAGGAGTGAGTCTCCACTGACAGGAACAATTCATTTCCTGGATGGACAATGTATAACAAATGTATAACAGATGGAATCTGGAGGTCAGGTGCACAAACGTCCAAAGTAGTAAAAATGATCTTTAATGTAATGTCAGCCATCTCCAACATAATAGAAAATGTCTTCCAACATAAAGGAAATCAGCATCAAATAGTAAAAGTACATTTCCAGCACAAGTGATGTCAGCAAAAGCCTTTCACTTAGGTAAGGAAGCAGGTGTGAGGCCTCAGTGTTTATGGGATATATTAGCTGTCATTTATTTAATTGCCTTTAAATTCTCGCCTTGCTTTGATGATCAAGTTCCAGGAAACACAGGAAATGCATTCTCGAACAGCTAAATTTGAAAATCCCATGTTAAAGCAGTTGTTAAAGGGCTATTAACATTAAATTGCCAACCCATCTCTCCTGCGGTGCTATCTCACATGCAGCCATGCAGCCACACTGCAGTCAAATGCAAAAGTCGACATGTTGGAACTGGTTTCCTTAGTCGTTTTCATTGTCAGTGCTTTAAACCACCCAGCCACTCCTTAATCCACTTGTGCTTTGAAATTATTTCAGCTTATTTCAACAGGACGGGGACCCTCAGACAGGTAAAGAATGTAGAGATTGCGTCACTACAGACCAATGGCATATATATTATAGCAGCACTTATTGAGATCTATTATAATAAGATTTAAATACTATTACCATTTTAATGTTCATTCAAAAATGGTGCAAGTACAAACAATTCCAAGAAAAATACATGTTCAAAAGATCGTCAATTTATTAAAAAATAGCTGTCCTGAGTTTAATTCAATGTATGTGAAAATGTGGACATTCTAAGTTCTCTCTGTGAGCAGAATGCTGGCTCTGGAAGATGATGGACTATACAACTTGTACCACCTCGAGCTCCTAAAAAGATGCTCTAAACATATAATAGAACTGAAAAAATTGTGCATTGCTCGTGATGCCCATCTATTTCAACAGAATGTATTTTATTATGCCTGAAGTCATTATTAAACTATTTGGTTACTGAATGTGGTATTGAAAAATATAAAATATAGTCAAACAGCAATATTATCTTTAAATTTATAACGTTCCTTCCTGTTCATTCCCCTGTTTCCCCTTTGTTTTATTTTGCCATTATGATTTTTGATCTATGGATGATTAATGGATATGTATTTTCAGTCAAGCTTCAGATTTCAGGAGTTACCGGAGAGAATACTAGTTCCTGCTGGTTTGAACAGGAGGCTTCAGACTTGTTGGCACAAGAGGGAGAGAGATGAGGTGAAACACTGATTGATTGGCTGGTGGCCAATGAATGGGCCCAAAAGTCCGTGTTCTGCCCGGTAACTGGTGGTGATTGGATCCTATCCCAGTGGAATGCTTTTCAAAGTTTCAGTTTGATTCCTGGCAGCTTTGGGAGAAGATCCTATTCTGTTTCCTCTGTATTTCTCTCCAGGAAGCCTGTGAGTGCTGTATTTCTGAACCTGCAAAGTACTTGAATGAATCTATCTTTAGGAAAACCAGTACAGGCTGCTAACTCTCTCCAGAAAGGCTGTAAAACTGTACTTCTGAAGTTGCAGAGAACCTGAATGAACAAATCTACAGAGAAGATTATTATAGGTTGTGGATAGAGACTTTAACTTTCAAATGTGCCGTGAAGGAGGCTGTGCTGAAAACCATAATCTGAAGCAAAGACTCTTATCTTTTGATTATTATTTTACCCCTTTCCACCATTGTTTGTCTGTCTTGTGCGTGTATGTAGAGGTTTGGGAGGGCAAGTGAAGTGGGGAGTTAGGAATTAGCTAGTAGTTAATCAGTTGTATTTGCTGCATGTTTCATTATAGTTCTTGTTATAAATAAACAGTAATTATGTTTAAACTTATAAACCTGGTGACTGTGATTATTGGTCAGCTAAGGGGAAAGACATTGGGATTTTTACAAGAATTACTGATTAATTCACTTGTGTTGTGAGTTTGGGACAAGTGGGGCTGGAATTGACCATGCACCTGCCCAGGGTGTTGTAACACATTGAAGAAGCCAAATGATGCATGGACTCTGAATATGATTTTGTATTAGTCACTGTTGTTGTAAAGCGCCCCAATTGCAATATTTGAAGGTATGAATATAACAGGGAGGAAAAACCACACAATAATTTCAGTGTGATTAATAATTTAACAGTTCATTCACCCCGCAAGTTGTTTATTCTGGGTTTGAAATATTTCCAGTCGTGTTTCCATTCATACGCCTGCCACTCCTTCAGGCACCTGGGGCTTAAACTCTTAAAGCTTCATGGAGAGAAGCTGAACTAGCTGCCAGACGTTTAATCAAAAATGCACCATTCACCAACCTCATTTTGTGCTGGAAATTTGTGGGTTAAAATTCCTTGAATGACATTTTGGTTCCTTCCTTTCGGGATCAAATAAACAGTGCCACACTTTGGAAAGAGAAGATATATCTATGTAACCACACTGTGTGAGGGAAAATAAGCCGACATTTAAAATTTTTTTTAAAGTACGTAATTCATTTTTTTTCCAATTAAAGGGCAATTTAGCATGGCCAATCCACCTGCCCTGCACATCTTTGAGTCGTGGGCAGCACGGTAGCACAATGGTTAGCATAATTGCTTCACAGCTCCAGGGTCCCAGGTTCAATAGCAGTGCTAACCACTATGCTACCATGCCTCCCATAAACCTACTTTTTAAATACACTCTTTCTATAAGCCTATATCGGAATGCGAAAGACATTGGCTGGGATTGTCCATTTGCAAGACCATGACCTTTCACTAGACCTGAATCGTACCTCATTTCGGCTCAAGCTGGGAATGCAATTCAGGAAGAGAGCCACAACCGTAGCCATGCAAATTTATGCACGACGAGGATTGTGAGGGATTCCCTAGGGAATTGCACTATCGGGCCACCATTTTGAGCGGGTGGTCTGATAGCGATGTCCAGTGGTGGGCAACCCCCTCCACCCCAATGCAATTCAACCCCACCCCCAATATTTTCTGAGCACCACAGTACAGGGTGAACCCCTCATCAGAGACCCATAATTAATGACACCCCCACCAGAGACACCCCATAAGAATGACCTCTACCTAAATGAACCCTATAAGAAAGACCCCTGTCTGGAAGCCCCCCTCCCTCACTCCAGATGAGAGAGCCCTGCCTGGAAGGCCACAAAGAAACACCCATGCCTAGAAGCCCCCAGAAGTGAGACCCCAGTCTGGAATCTAGAGAGCAGTCCAGACAGAGGTAGTGAAAAAAAATCATAGCTTCAAAACTCTTCTGGGCAATGCTGACTTAGGTGCAACAAGCAGCACCTGTCAATTCCTGGAAAAAGAAAACCCATCAGCTGGATTTAAACTCCCTCAAATTAAGTTTTGTGACGTGACAAAATGGTTAAATACACTGTTTTTCAAAAATATCAGGAGATATTGTCAAGGAACAATAGTACTACTGAGAAGTGAATACTTGACATCTCCTTAGCAGAGGCATGACCAGCCTTCTACATCAGAGTTTTCCAAAGTGGCAATCGCGACTCACAGATCTGCTGCGGGCAGGTGTCGGGAGGGTTACGGTGCGATCGTTTGCAGTGTTACTGGTCACGGCATTTGCATTGAGAGTGGCGGTAACTGCCACATTTAGATGGAAATAAGTGAGACTGAATGAAGTCTTTCGCCCAGAAGTGTCAGCAGACAGGAAGCAGGTCACGTGTCCTGCACACACACCTGACGGCAAGTGCTCTCCAGGTACGTGCTTTTGGCGCCAAATAACGGAGCTGGGGTGCTTCCCTTTTCCAGCTGCTGGCAAGCAAGGCAAATGAACTGTGAAGATGAATGGTTTTCTTAAAAGTAAGGGCCCTGGTTAACAGCCTACAAAAAAGAAACTTAACTGTGGTTTTGTCAATTTTGCCAATGCAAATAAGGATGCAAAACCCATGGGTGTTATATGCAGGGAAGTACTGGAAAATGAGAGGAGAAGTTTGAAATTTTGAAAGAGGGGTAGTTGAGGTTGAGACCCCAGAGTCAGTTATTAACTTAGAGCTGACTCCAAATTAAAAGTCACCGATATCAGGCAAAGCAAAGGTTGGAGTGATTTGCCTCCTCGTCAACCCCTCCTGGTGCTTGGATGTGGCGACCCTGCCAATCTACTGATCCTGGGACCTGGAATACCTGACCGTGAAGTGTTGCCTGTACCACCTTCCACATGAGTGGGTGGCACGGCGAGCACAGTGGTTAACACTGTTGCTTCACAGCACCAGGGATCTGGCTTCGATAACCGGCTCAGATCACTGTCTGTGCGGAGTCTACAAATTCCCCCCGTGTCTGGGTGGGTTTCCTCCAGGTGTTCCGGTTTCTTCCCACAGTCCACAGATGTGCAGGCTAGGTGGATTGGCCATACTAAATTGCCCTTAGTGTCCAAAAATATTAGGCAGGAATAGAGTGGAGGTGTGGGCGTAAGTAGGGTGCTCTTTCTAAGGGCCGGTGCTCTGTAGGCCGAATGGCCTCCTTCTGTACTGTAAATTCTATGATTCTGTGACTGCGCTGCTGTAGCTGACCTGCGATACCACATTAACCACATGCCAAAAACCCATGAGACTGTCAGCATTCTGGAGTAGCAACTCCCAGGAGTAACCAGTGTTGAGTTAAACATGCATTTTGTTGCTATTGCCCTTCACAATAATTGACAAGTGCGAGGTTGGATTTTCTGTTTTCAAAAAGAAGAAGATGGCACAAAGGAACTGACTGAAGTCTGTGCCTCGTATGCGCATTATCCTCTCCTCCTATCAACTTAATTCAAGTGAGATTGTGAAACTCAGCAGGCTTTCCTTTCGTATTCAAGATAAGGGAATGTGGCGTGGGTCGCGAAGGTTGGCTGGTGTGGGTCGTGGAGGTTGACCCATTGGCAAAATTGGGTCCCGCAAAAAGATTTTGAAAGGCACGGAGAGGGGCTCCCACAGGGTAACGAAGTCGGGGCCTTTCTCTCCGCAGCGGCAAAGAGCAAGGAAGGGGAACCCCCCCCCCCCCCCAACAAACCTGTCGGCGGAGGATCCTTGGCGGCGGCGGCAGCAGAAGCGGTTTGGCGGCGGTGGCAGCAGCGGCAGGTCCACCTCCCCCCCCCAACCCCCCCGCAACGCAGGCCAGGAGCGGTGTGGCAGCGGCCATGACCGAAGCAGGGCCCAGCCGGCGGCAACGACCAGCGACCTAACCACCCCCACCGGGAGGGCGCGGGGTGCGAAGTGCGGCAGCCCGAACGGAGCAGCGGGGACCGAGCCACGAGGCAAGGACAAAGAGGCTCTGGACAAAAGCCTCTCCCTCTCTCTCTATCCTGGGTGAGTGAGGGGAAAGGAAGGAGAAAAAAAGGACTTTTATAAAAACAAAACCCAAAAGAAAACTGTTAAAGAGGGGGGGGGTATATATATTATTTTCTCTCTTTTGAGAGACAAAAAAATAAAAAACATAAAATAAAAATAGGGGGCGGAAAAGGGGGGAAAAGAAAAACAAGGGGAGAAGAAAAGATGAAAGGGAAGGGGGAGAAAAAAACGCCAGAAGGGAGCCAAGGGAGAGGGGGCACCAGAAGCAGACGGGACAAGGGTCAAGCCAGCTCAGGCGAGCGAATCAGCGCACGAAGCGGCGGAACGGATGTATCGCCGCATCAAAAAGAGCTGGACAGACAGGTGCCCTCTCCCCTGGGGCCAGTGGGGGGCTGGAATTGGAAGGCAGCCTTTACCGAGGCACTGGGGGAGCAGCTGCAGGTAATCAAGGCAGAGGTGAAAGCAGACGCAGAGGCCGCAGTGCAGGCAGAAGTGGCCAGGGCCATGTCAGGGGTGCAGCAGGCTCTGACCAGAATGGAGGAGAAATTGGATGCCCAAGGGGAGAAACTGGAAGCCCAGGAGGCGACCATTAAGGAGCTGGAGAAAGCAGCGACCGACATGAGCGACCGGGTCACGGCCCTGGAGAGGGAAGTGGCGAGACTGGGCGCAACACAGGGGAGCCTGAAGGGCAGGGTAGATGACCAGGAAAACCGCTCGAGAAGGCAAAATGTAAGGATAGTGGGCCTGCCAGAGGGGACCGAGGGTAGAAACCCCACAGTATACGTGGCTGAGATGCTGGGCCCCTTAGTGGGAAGGAAAACTTTCCCCAACCCACTGGAAATGGACAGAGCACATCGGTCGCTGCGCCCGAAGCCCAAGGCAGGGGAACAACCGAGAGCAGTCATAGCCAAACTGCATCGGTACCGGGATAGGGAGACAATCCTGCGCTGGGCCAAGGAAAATAGTGCTTGCAAATGGGAAGGGCACGCCATCCGAGTCTATGAGGATCTTGGGGCAGATATAACTAAGAGACGGGCTGAGTTCAACAGAGCGAAAGCAGCTCTCCACAGGAGCAGAGTGCGTTTTGGTATGCTGTACCCAGCGAAACTCTGGGTCACATACCAAAACAGGGACTATTTCTTTACAGCCCCCGCTGAGGCGAATAGGTTAGTCGAGGAGCACGGGCTGGAAAACTACAAGGGGGGTAGGGACGAGGGGCCCCTGGCAAGGGGCAACGACATGCCGACGGGGGGGGTGGGGAAGGGCGAGGCAATGCCAGCCCCCTCCCCCCCCGGCAGGAACACCCAGAACAAAAAACAAACCACTGCCCAAGGGACCGCTCCAGGTGGGAGGCCAGGACCCAGCACAAGGGAACGAGAGTATTGGAGAAGGGAGAGCAGGCGAGAGGGGTGCAGGGTAGGATGGGGGAAGAGCGGGCAAAAAACCGTAGAGGCCAGGCAGGGGAGAAGCGAGACAACAACCCCCGAGAGGGGAGCCACCGTACTAGCAGGGAAGCTAGCGCCGGGGGCACGCAACATAAGAACATAAGAACATAAGAACTAGGAGCAGGAGTAGGCCATCTGGCCCCTCGAGCCTGCTCCGCCATTCAATTAGATCATGGCTGATCTTTTGTGGACTCAGCTCCACTTTCCGGCCCGAACACCATAACCCTTAATCCCTTTATTCTTCAAAAAACTATCTATCTTTACCTTAAAAACATGTAATGAAGGAGCCTCAACTGCTTCACTGGGCAAGAAATTCCATAGATTCACAACCCTTTGGGTGAAGAAGTTCCTCCTAAACTCAGTCTGAAATCTACTTCCCCTTATTTTGAGGCTTTGTCCCCTAGATCTGCTGTCACCCGCCAGTGGAAACAACCTGCCCGCATCTATCCTATCTATTCCCTTCATAATTTTAAATGTTTCTATAAGATCCCCCCCTCATCCTTCTAAATTCCAACGAGTACAGTCCCAGTCTACTCAACCTCTCCTCATAATCCAACCCCTTCAGCTCTGGCAACAAAGCAGGGCCGCAGCGCACCCCCAACAGGGGGGAAGGCGCCAGGCAGGGGAGGGGGGGGGCACCTGTCAAAGTTGGGAGGGCAAACGGGGAAAGGAATAGGGGCTAGAGGGGCAAAGGGGGGGTATACGGGGGAGGAGGAAAAAAGGAGACAACGGGGGGTGGGGGGAGGGGGGGGGGGGAGCACACAGGGTGCGAGAGACCGGGGAGGGGAAATACAGGGACGAAGGGACAAAAGAGACCAGAAAAGGAACAGGGCTACAACGTGTCACAACCAAGGGCTCGAAATAAGGAACCACTGCAAGCACCCACCCAGTACGGTCTGTGGGCGAAGGGGGCCCCCAGAGTGCAGGGGACTACCCGCGTGGCGGACAAACAGTGGACGGCCATGGCGGGTGCCCCCGGGACAAGGGGAAACCCCGGAGCACAGAAACCCGACCGCATGGGGAGAGCAGTGATAGCGGCCATCCTGGACGGCCCCCTAACAAAGGGAAACCCCGGAGGGCAGGGGCGCGTCCACCAGATAAATATGGTTAATCCCACAGGAGCGAGGGGGCAGAAGCCCCCCACCAGGATAATCACCTGGAACGTAAGGGGACTTAACGACCCAGTGAAGAGATCCAGAGTCCTCACCCACCTCAGAAACATGAGGGCCGACAGAGTCTTCCTCCAAGAGACGTACCTGAGGGAGCAGGACCAACTGCAGGTAAGAAAGGGTTGGGTGGGACAAACCTACCATTCCTGCTATGGGACAAGGGCCAGGGGGTAGCGATCCTGATCGGCAAGAGGACGATGTTTAGGGTGACAAAGACGGTTACAGACCCAGGGGGGCGGTATGTCATGGTCAGCGGGGCCCTGGATGGGGCACCGGTAGTTCTAGTCAACATGTACGCGCCCAACTGGGACGACACGAGTTTCATCAAAAAGACCATGGCAGAAATCCCGGACATAGCGACGCATCGACTAATCATGGGGGGGGGGCTTCAACTGTGTACAGGATTCAAAGACGGACAGAGACGGGAAGGGCCCAGCTCCCCACATGGAGGTTGGACGGTGCCTTACTAGCTGACAAGGCCTTCAGCGAAAGGATAGCGCGGGCCATAGCAGAGTACACGGAGAACAACCAAAACGGGGAGGTCTCACCCTCCACGTTCTGGGAAGCACTTAAGGCCGTACTAAGAGGGGAAATCATTGCCTTCAAGGCGCAAAGAGACAGGGAGGAAAGGGTGACTAGGCAGAAGCTGGTCGACTCCATACTGGAGGTAGACCATAAATACTCCGAGGCCCCGACCGTAGAGCTCCTGGTGGAGAGGAAAGAACTACAAAGGAACTTTGACCTGCTCTCCACCAGGAAAGCAGTGCACCAACTCCGCCAGGCGCGCGGGACCCTGTACGAACACGGAGACAAAGCCAGCAGCCTGTTGGCACACCAGCTGAGAAAGCAGGCAGCCACCAGAGAAATGGCGCAAATCAGGGGTACCGGAGGCACGTTGGAAACAGAACCAGAGAGGATTAACAAAACCTTCAAGGCCTTCTACCAAGAGCTGTACACCTCAGAGCCCCCAATGGGGAAGGCTGGGATGAACCGGTTCCTTGATGGACTGGACATACCAGTCGTGGGAGAGGGCAGAAAACGGGACCTGGAAGCACCACTAGCACTGGGAGAGATCATGGACAGCATTAGCTCCATGCAGACGGGGAAGGCGCCGGGACTGGACGGATTCCCGGTGGACTTCTACAAAACATTCGCGACAGCGCTGGACCCGCACCTGCGGGAGATGTTCACAGACTCGCTAGCTAGGGGCACACTGCCACCCACATTAGCACAGGCCTCAATCTCGCTGATACCTAAGAAAGACAAAGACCCAACGGAATGTGGGTCATACAGACCCATATCTCTGCTGAATGCAGACGCCAAAATACTGGCCAAAATCCTAGCCAAAAGGCTAGAAGACTGTGTACCTGAGGTGGTCACAGAGGACCAGACGGGCTTCGTCAAAGGTAGACAGCTTACCTCGAACATCAGGCGCCTGCTGAACGTGATAATGACCACCGCCGGGGAGAGAACACAAGAGGTGATCGTCTCCCTGGACGCAGAAAAGGCCTTCGACAGAGTCGAATGGAAATACCTCATAGAGGTACTGGAGAGGTTTGGGCTTGGAACAGGGTTCACCGCTTGGGTAAAGCTCCTATACAATGCTCCCATGGCGAGCGTACGGACCAACAATACCAACTCCCAATACTTCCAGCTGCACAGGGGCACCAGACAAGGATGTCCACTGTCCCCGCTGCTGTTCGCACTAGCAATCGAACCGCTAGCAATCGCACTCAGGGCAGCAAAAAATTGGAGGGGGATCCAGAGGGGAGGCAGAGAGCACAAAGTCTCACTCTATGCAGATGACCTGCTCCTCTACATCTCGGACCCACAAAGCAGCATGGACGGAATCATTGCGCTCCTGAAAGAGTTTGGAGCCTTCTCGGGCTACAAACTCAACATGAGCAAAAGCGAGATCTTCCCAGTATACCCGCAAGGGGGAGGGGGGGGGGGGGGTGGGCAGCACTAAAGGGGCTGCCGTTCAAACAAGCCTGACACAAGTTCCGCTACCTGGGGATCCAAATAGCCCATGACTGGAAAGGGATCCACAAATGGAACCTTACCAGTCTGACGGTGGAAGTAAAAAAGGACCTGCAAAGATGGAACACACTCCCACTCTCCCTCGCGGGGAGAGTCCAGACGATCAAAATGAACGTACTGCCCAGGTTCCGCTTCCTGTTTAGATCAATTCCGATCTACATCCACAAGGCCTTTTTCAAAGCGCTGGACAAACATATCATGGCGTTCATATGGGGGGGGGGGGGGGGGGGGGGGGGTAAAAATGCTAGGATCTCAAAGAAGGTCCTACAAAAAACAAAATCTAGGGGGGGGCTACCCCTCCCGAACCTACAATTCTACCACTGGGTGGCAACAGCCGAGCGAGTAAGGGGATGGATCCAGGAGCCAGAGGCCGAGAGGGTGCGTGCGGAGGAGGCCTCCTGCATGGGGACCTCCCTCCGGGCCCTCGCCACTCAGCACTCCCATCCCCACCCAAAAAACACTGCAGCAGCCCAGTGGTGACAGCCACCCTCCAATCCTGGAACCAACTTCGGCAGCAATTTGGCCTGACCAAAATGTCAGACAAGGCTCCCATCTGCAACAACCATAGGTTCACACCAGCACTGACTAACGCCACCTTCAAAAGGTGGAGGCAGGACGGAGGGACACTGACAGTCAGGGACCTATACACGGACGGCAGGATCGCTGCACTGGATAAACTGACAGAGAAATTCTGGCTAGCCAGGGGGAACGAGCTACGGTATCTGCAGCTCAAAAACTTCTTACGAAAGGAGACAAGGTCGTACCCACAACCGCCACAACAGACACTACTGGAAGACCTACTGGACGCAAGTATCCTAGAGAAAGGGAACTGTAGCGACATGTATGACCGACTGGTAGAAAGGGATGACACCGTACTGGACGCAACAAGAAGGAAATAGGAGGATGACCTGGGGATTGAGATAGGGTGGGGACTCTGGAGCGAAGCATTGCATAAGGTCAACTCCACCTCCACGTGCACAAGGCTCAGCCTGACGGAACTAAAAGTGGTACATAGAGCCCACTTAACAAGAAACCATATGAGTAGGTTCTTCCCGGAGGTGGAGGACAGATGTAAACGGTGCCAAAGAGGCCCGGCCAACCACGCCCACATGTTCTGGTCTTGCCCCAGACTTGTGGAGTATTGGACAGCCTTCTTCGAGGCTCTGTCCAAAGGGTAGGGGTGAGGGTGGAGCCATGCCCGATAGTGGCGGTCTTCGTGGTTTCAGACCAGCCAGATCTATTCCTGGGGAGGAGGGCGGACGCCCTTGCCTTTGCCTCCTTGATCGCCCGCCGTAGAATCCTGTTAGGCTGGCGGTCAGCAGCACCACCCAGAGCTGCAGACTGGCTGTCCGACCTCTCGGAATCTCTCCAAATGGAGAAAATCAAATTCGCCATCCGAGGGTCAGACGACGGCTTCCACAGAACGTGGGAGCCATTCATGCAATTGTTCCGGGACCTGTTTGTGGCCAACGAACAAGCAGAAGAATAGTCGGGTGGCCAAGAATCAGGGGAAAATGGACGGGAATCGGGGGAAGGTAGCCAGGGGGGGAGGGCTACTGGTTCGTTA
Source organism: Scyliorhinus canicula (assembly GCF_902713615.1). NCBI lineage: Eukaryota > Metazoa > Chordata > Chondrichthyes > Carcharhiniformes > Scyliorhinidae > Scyliorhinus > Scyliorhinus canicula. Next base: position 49,632,689 of record NC_052161.1, read on the forward strand.
TGGGGGTTTGTTCGCATGGTTTTACGCTTATTTCTTTTTCTTGGTAATTTATTGTTTTTGTATTGGAGGGGAGGGGTTACTGTTTTTCTCTGTTGTGATAAAATTTGTTGTTGAAAACTTGAATAAAAATTATTCCAAAAAAAAGGAAGGACAAAGCCGCAAGCGACAGTCTGATGGCAAGCTAAGGCCCAAAACCAAATTGTAAATAAATGCCTATAAACATGTGTTTCGGCCATATTGGGGAATGTAAAATATGTATGGCGGTTAAAAAAAAAAAGATTTTGAAAAACGCTGTCCTACACTTGAAACTTGGGACAATTTGGTGTGGAGGAGACACGCTGATCAGTTTTAGCAACCAGAGCTAGTTTTCCAAGATAGTCAAACGAGAGTCCGCAACAACTGTGTCAAGTGAAGACCTAGACATTCCTGAGAACCTGACAATACCAGAAACAACTATGGTAGACAGTACCCCAGTTGAGAATACTTCAACACCGAGTCAACCTCCAAATACTACACTGACACCAGTTGAGACAACTACGGACGATGTCCAAACTAAACCAGTCATGATGCCTGCATGTCTGTCAAAATCATTGATATAATTATAGAGCATGGACAGCAAAAGATCCAGTACTAAGCTCTGTGCAACCCCACTTGAAACAACCTTCCAGTCACAAAAATACCTGTCAATCGTTACTGTAACTTCCTGCCATTGAGGTAATTTTGTACCCTTGTTCTTGGGTTCCATGACCCTTTACTTTGCTAAACCATTCACTATGTGGGAACTTAGCAATAGCCATGCTAAAATCCAAGTAGACTTCATCAAACACACCACCCCCATTAACCCTCCTTGTTACCTCCTCAAAAAATGCAAGCACATTAGAGGGAAACAACCTTCCCTTAACAAATCCATGCTGAGTGCCTTAGATTAATCCACACCTCTCTAATTGGTAGAATAGAATAGAACATTACAGCGCAGTACAGGCCCTTCGGCCCTCGATGTTGCGCCGACCTGTAAAACCACTCTAAAGCCCATCTACACTATTCCCTTATCGTCCATATGTCTATCCAATGACCATTTGAATACCCTTAATGTTGGCGAGTCCACTACTGTTGCAGGCAGGGCATTCCACGCCCTTACTACTCTCTGAGCAAAGAACCTACCTCTGACATCTGTCCTATATCTATCTCCCATCAATTTAAAGCTATGTCCCCTCGTGCTGGACATCACCATCCGGGGAAACAGGCTCTCAATGTCCGCCCTATCTAATCCTCTGATTATCTTATATGCCTCAATTAAGTCACCTCTTAACCTTCTTCTCTCTAACGAAAACAGCCTCAAGTCCCTCAGCCTTCCCTCATAAGATCTTCCTTCCATACCAGGCAACATTCTGGTAAATCTCCTCTGCACCCTTTCCAATGCTTCCACATCCTTCCTATAATGCGGCGACCAGAATTGCACGCAATACTCCAAATGCTGCCGCACCAGAGTTTTGTACAGCTGCAACATGACCTCCTGGCTCCGAAACTCAATCCCTCTACCAATAAAAGCTAACACACCATACGCCTTCTTAACACCCTCTCAACCTGGGTGGCAACTTTCAGGGATCTATGTACATGGACACCGAGATCTCTCTACTCATCCACACTACCAAGAATCTTACCATTAGCCCAGTACTCTGTCTTCCTGTTATTCCTTCCAAAATTAATCACCTCACACTTTTCTGCATTAAACGCCATTTGCCACCTCTCAACCTAGCTCTGCAGCTTATCTATGTCCCTCTGTAACTCATAACATCCTTCTGCACTGTCCACAACTCCACCGATTTTAATGTCATCTGCAAATTTACTCACCCATCCTTCTACCCCCTCCTCCAGGTCATTTATAAAAATGACAAACAGCAGTGGCCCCAAAACAGATCCTTGTGGTACATCACTAGTAACTGGACTCCAGGCTGAACATTTCCAATCAACCACCACCCTTTATCTTCTTCCAGCTAGCCAATCTCTGATCCAAACTGTTAAATCACCCTGAATCCCATGCCTCCATATTATCTGCAATAGCCTACCATGGGGAACCTTATCAAATGCTTTACTGAAATCCATATACACCACATCAACTGCTTTACCCTCATCCACCTGTTGGTCACCTTCTCAAATAACTCAATAAGGTTTGTGAGGCATGACCTACCCTTCACAAAACCGTGTTGACTATAATCAAATTATTCCTTTCCAGATGATTATACATTGTTGCTCATTCTGGGTGAGTGTGCTTAACACTCAATTTGGCCCTATTTTGTTCCTTAGCTGTGGAGTCGCCAGGTATCGTTAAGATACCGCCACAAGTTTCAAGTTCAAGTTCAAAGCAATAAATCCATACACCAGTTAGTAAGTTCAAACAAGACATGTTTATTATATTACAGTAATCTACTAATCATGCATATAATACTATAAGACTAGGCTAATAGAACATAGAACATAGAACAGTACAGCATAGAACAGGCCCTTCGGCCCTCGATGTTGTGCCGAGCAATGATCACCCTACTTAAACCCACGTAACCCGTATACCCGTAACCCAACAATCCCCTCATTAACCTTACACTACGGGCAATTTAGCATGGCCAATCCACCTAACCCGCACATCTTTGGACTGTGGGAGGAAACCGGAGCACCCGGAGGAAACCCACGCACACACGGGGAGGACGTGCAGACTCCACACAGACAGTGACCCAGCCGTGAATCGAACCTGGGACCCTGGAGCTGTGAAGCATTGATGCTAACCACCATGCTACCGTGAGGCCAAATCCTACCACTAATAGGCCTAATACTTATCTGGATAAGGGGACTGCCGGATCAGGGAACAAAGGCCTCTAGCTTTGTCCTGGGACCACAGGCTTCCAGTAGTTATGGACTAAAGGGGGTCAGGAGTGTCTACTCTTGTAGCGTGCGTTGTATGACACTTACGTGATGGCGGCTACTGTCCAGGCCTCTCCTCCTCAAGGTTCTTCTGCTGCAACGGTGTTCTGCTGGGAGGGCTGGCTGGTCAAGGAGAGGCTGGCAGAGAGAGAGAGCTGGTGTCGGGGTCTCTGTCTTATACCTCTCTCAGGGTCTCGCGCCCACCTGGGCGGACCCTCTGTACACTCGCAATCGATTGGGTCTCTTCCCAATCGATTGATTTGAATTCCCCAATAGCGGGGCAGTTCCTTAATCACTGGGCGGTTCTTGGGACTTATTGTTTTGGACTTCTTTTAGCGCCGAGAAGTCTGGCCTTCTATTAAACGTATCGATTAGCGTTAACTTGTTTCCATTGTACCTGGGAATCGCCCGGTATCGCCTCATCAGTATGCTAACTTGTTTTCTTTCACAGTGCTATCTGGTTTCTGGAGCAGTCAGAACTGGTTTCTGCAGTAGTCAGAATACACAAGTGCTTTGCAAGCTGCTTGTTTTTGCAACATGTCCATTTCCCCTGCATTCCTTGTAATCTTCCATTTTGTGTTGGGCAGTGGCCACCCCAGGTGGCTACACTCCCTCCTTGTAATCCTCATGAGAAATCATGAAGGATCACCCAAGGTCGGTGTCTTTGTGTTCCCTGATCTCAGCGAGTCCCATGGCCTCTACACTTTCCTCAATTATGGCACAAAAGCTTTATCTAACAGTCTCTGGTTGGCGCTATGTGAAAGGGGACATGCATTACTAGGGAACCTCTAACTATCCTTTGTAAACTATACTCCCTTACACATTTAAACATTCTAACTTCCTATCCTTAATACATTATCATTACATTCCATTTCTGGCTCGGCAGTCAAGCTCAGAGTATTACAATACATCAGAAAAGGTCTTTATTTACAACAGCAACTTGAAAATTAAATCATTCATTACACATCAAGGGGTTGGGGGGACTGGTGGAAGCTGAAAATAGGGGATTGTACTCTGTATATGGTCGAGGCGCAAGTGCGGGTGGCTCTCCTTCTCCATTTTCTTAACCTAAGTGTCTGCACTACGATGCAGAGAGCTGCTATCACCAAAAGTGATTCAATAACATAGGAAAGGGAGTACCAATTCATAAATTTTGTGCACCAGGTCGGGTCATCGCTGTTCCTTACTGGGCTTTGAGAAGTCGGTGTCTGGGAAACATTAACGGCGGGGGTCATAGGGGAAAAAGGGTTTGCGTCCGCGCGCAAAAATACAAAAACAATAACTAAAAACATATAGGTCTTCATCGCGCTCTTCTTTCTTCTCTTCCTTCTGTCCTTTCATATTGCTGATCTTGCTCTGATCCCTCTTCCGAACGTCCGAAAGCTATGGGATCAAGCATAGTATCTGTCAATGATTTGTTTAATACCTTTAATGTTAGTGTATCTGTCCTCTTATTCCAATTGTCCCTTAAATGAATGGCCAAGTCACTCCCTGTGACTCCACTCATTTCTTTTTTCAAAAGTGAATTTAGGACCAGACGTACACTTAACAATTGTGCCACTGCGAGCCGTCGCACAGGTTTTGCGATTTACCATCCCAATGTTCCTGGATGTAAATAGCATAAGGAATGGCCGCCGAAGGGCTACCTCAAACAAAAAATGAAACTAAACTTTAGAAATAAGATATCCAAATGCGTATGGGCCGCGACGGGTAAGATTTGAATGGGATCCCCAGGTAGGGTGTGCGGTGCTGTACCCGAGCTTAGCTGACCAGAGGGGGGGGGTCCTCAGACAGGGTGGGTCCTCAATGCTGTTTCTCCACTGCCTGAGCGATCTGGAATGAACGGGCATGAATGTGTTCATCGTGAATTTGCAGCCTCTATTCCCAGAATAGAGGGGCACCTAAAAAGCCAGGATGCTCCTAGTGGGGTGAAGGGTGAATCCTTAAGTTGGGCTCCAGAAATTGCAGCTCAGACAAGTTCTCAGAGATATCTGCGGACAAACTTAACGTGCATGTGAGGTGGTCACAAGCTTTTCAGCTGAAAACCGAGTGGCCAATCTCCAAAAACATACATTTAACAAACATACAAACAAACATCACCAACATGCGTGCAGGTTCCATCAGAAAGGACACCGTTTATCTCTCAAGCAGTTCCTCTTTTTCCATATTCTGGACACCTCAATTCTCTTCATTCTCTGCGAACAGGGTCGCAAAGGAGTTGCCGTGTCGGGAGTCATCCTCTTCTCCTGGATCCCATACACTTGTATGGATCAGGCATGCAATTTTAGCGTTGTGTGACCGGGGGTCACTTTCGTCATTACGGACAAGTCTCCAAGAATTGTCCCTGTGCCAAATCGCGGGGTCTAAATTTGTATGAACGTCGTCGGGGTCGTCATAGTTGGGCGGTGGGGCTGGGTGTGGGTCTGGTGTTTTAATATAAGTGATCTCTAAATCACTGTAGTCGGGGTCGTAGTTGATGTGTGTGGGGTCTGGTGTATCAGGGCAGTAGAGAGGCGTGCTGTGGTTGTCGTCAAAGTCACAGTCGCTGTCTCTGCTGTGGCAGCTTGTTGGCGTTTTGGGGCGTGGTCTGAAGTCAATGGGCGGAGTCGAGGTCGAGTCCGATGAGGTGCTGGTCTGTGAGGGGGAGGGTGGAAATATGTCTCTTGTGGGCGGGGCGTGGTGTTCTGCTGCATCTAGCAGAACATGGTGTGAGTGGTTGGACTGTGTTCCATATGCTTTAACTGGTTAATATGGAACCACGCAGTCTTCCCGTTGGGGTACTTTATCTTGTATACTGACGGGCTGATTTTGTCCGAAATTGAGTATGGGCCGGAAAATTTTGGGGCCAAAAACGTGCTGGGGTTATACACAGATAACATTACCTGTTGGCCAACCTGAAATTCTGTGGTCTGGACAGTCCTGTTGAAACAAACCTTGCTCTGTTTCCTCTTCTTACCCAATTGTACTGCGGCTGCTAACTGAGCCGACCTTACAGTTTCAACTCATTGTTTTACTGCTGTCTTGTGTGTGTGTGGGCCGTCACTTCTGGGCTGGGCATGTCGAGTCCTAAAAGGAATTCAGATCCTTTCATAGGGCGTCCGGTCATGAGTGTGTGTGGGGTGAAACCTGTTGATGCTGAAACAGTATTTCTTATAAACATAAGTGCAAATGGGAGCATTGAATCCCAAGTTGAATTGTTCTCCTGTACCATCTTTCTAAGGGTCGATTTTAGAGTCCGATTCATGCGTTCCACTATGCCGCTTGACTGGGGGTGATATGCAATGTGGAAATTTTGTTTAATGCCGAATATGGTCAGGACGTTCTTCATGATCCATCCTGTAAAATGAGATCCCTGGTCTGATTCAATACTTCTGGGGAGTCCCCATCCAGTAAAGATGTGGTGGGTCAGGATTTTTGCGGCTGTCTTTGCTGTGTTTGTACGAGATGGGAACGCCTCTACCCATTTTGTAAATGTGTCTATGACCACCAGAACATGTTTATAGCCATTCCTGCAAGGAGGCAATGGACCTATAAAATCGATCTGGAGGTTAGTCCAGGGGCCATTAACGGGGTGAGTGTGGCTGAGTTGTGCCTTCTTTGAATACCTTTCCGGGTTATTTTGTGCACAAATCAAACAGTTCTCTATGTAGTGCGTTACATCGTCTCTTAAATTGGGCCACCAACAGAGCTGTCTAAGGTGGGCTGTGGTAGGTTTCGATCCCTTGGTGTCCATGACCATCATGGAATAAGGCAATCATTTGATTCCTGTCTTTCTCAGGAACCACATACAACTTGTCTTTGATAATCACACCCTCATGTGTGGTCAAAGCGTGTTTGAATTTGTCGTACTGGGCCACAAAGTTTCCTTTTAAAATCTCCCGGAGATTTGCGTCCTGCCTCTGTGCCTGTACTAAATCCTGTATGTCTGTCTGTGAGACCTGAACTGAACTCACAGGGGCGCTAGCTGGTGCGCTAGCTAGGGGTGTCCAAACATGACCTCGCCTGGAACCTGTTTAGCCAGTGCGTTGGCTTTCACATTTCCAGGGGGGGATGATCGATGGTGGCTTCTAACTTTGATAATGCCATACGTCCTATCCTTTGCCTTCTCTAGGATATGGCGGAGCAATGGGGCTGATGGAAGGGGCTTTCCGTCCGCGGAGACAAAACCTCTTGACCTCCACAGGGGTAGAAAATCTGTGAGGCTGTTACAGACATATAGACTGTCCGAATATATGTCTGCTGGGCTGGGGAACGAACCTGGGTGGTCCACTATGTATGCTATGGCCGCGAGCTCTGCTGCCTGCGCGCCTAAGTGTCCGGGTAACTTTAATGCGAACTCCTCTAGTGCGTGTCCCTGCGCATCTTCCACATAAATACCACATCCAGTGATGCGTTCGCCATCTAAAACTGTGGATGAACCGTCCACATAGATCCGTAGGGGTGTACACGTGTCCGTGGGCTGGGGGCTCTGGCTTGAATTCCCTATCTTCCTGGGGGGCGTCTTAGCAATGAAGGGTCCTGTATTGTGGCGAGGTGCTACTATCTCGCATTCATGGGGTTGTCCTGGGTACTGGAGGTTGTCTGCTAAAAATGTGTGTGTCCTGGTCCGTTTCACTGTTCTGTCCCGTCCCTGTAACAGTAGAGTCCACCTAGCTGCTCTTATCTGGCTCACTGAACCGTCCTTCAGTCGTCCGTCTAAAAGTAACTGTGTGGGGGTGTGCTCGGTCAAAATGGTGATGGGGTTGAGTCCGGTAATGTAAGAGAAGTATTGTACTGCCCAGAATACCGCGAGCAGGTGCCTTTCGCAGGCTGAAAATCCTTGCTCTACTGGGTCTAACAGTTGTGAGGCATAAGCCACTGGTCGTAGCTGCTCGTGCTGTTCCTGAAGGAGCACGGCTGAGAGGGTCAGATCTGTGCTAGCTACCTCTATTGCATAGGGGGAGAGCGGGTCTGGAACTTGTAGTGCAGGTGCTGCGCTAAGGGCTTTCTTCAAATCTTCCACAGCCTCTGTATGCTGCGGAAGCCATTCCCAAGGGGCTCCTTTCTTAAGGAGGTTTGATAGTGGGGCTGCCTTCATCGCGAAACCATCGATATGCTTCCGACAATACCCAACCAGTCCTAAAAATGACCGGAGGGCTGAAACATTTTGGGGAAGGGGCAATTTGACGATCGAGTCAATTCTTTTGAACTCGATCTCGCGTTTGCCGTGTGTGATGACTGTACCCAAATACATCACTGTATTCTCCAATATTTGGGCCTTTCTGGGGTTAACATAACATCCAATTGAGTTCAGAAGTTCCTGGAGTTCAGATAGAAGTGTGATGTGCTCTGCCTTGGTGTCTGTCTGCAGTAATAGGTCGTCCACATACTGTACCAGACATTCGGGTCGGGAAAATTTTGCTAGTCCATTTGCCAGCTGTCGGTGGAAAATGGAGGGGGAATTGTGGAATCCTTGTGGGAGGCATGTCCACGTATACTGCTGTCCTTTGAATGTGAAGGCAAATTTGTACTGGCACGCCTTTGCCAATGGGATTGACCAAAAGCCATTGCTAATGTCCAATACCATGAAATATTTGGAGTGGAGTCCCTGCTTGAGCATGGTCTCGGGACTTGTTGCTACTGTGGGGGCTACTGCTGGGGTAACTTTGTTGAGTTCCCGATAATCAATGGTCAGACTCCATGATCTGTCGGGCTTCCTCACTGGCCAAATAGGGGCATTATTAGTCGAGGCTACTGTCCTAAGTACACCCTGCTCTAATAAGCTCTCTATAACTTTTCCAACTTCTCCCTCCGCTTCTAGGGGTAATCTGTACTGTCTTTGTGGTCTCGGGTCAGGTCCTGTAATTTGAACTTGTCCAGTCATTCTGCCGCAGTCTTGCCAGTGACTGGCAAATGCTGTCCTGTGCTTGTTCAATACTGCCCTAACCTGTTTGTCCGTGCTAAGTGTGGTCGGGTCAAAACAATAGTTGCCTACTGCGCTAATCCTGTTTGCGTACTCACCTACTGTAAGCGTGGCGGGTGCTCTGTCTGATTTCGCCATTCGCCAGACACACTGATTGACTGGGTCGAACGACAGGCTGTGGGCATTCATAAAGTCAATGCCCAGTATGTGTTCTGCTGTGCAGGGCAGATTAACTAAAACAACGGGGTGTCTGGTGGAGATATTCCCTAGCTAAATTGGTACAGGGGCTGTAATGGTTCCTTGCTGTGAGTGTCCTGTAAAGCCGCTGAGAGTTATTGTGGCTGTAGTGGGCCACGTGTCTGCCTGTGGTGTAGTGGAGGAATTAATGGTCGTGCAGGACCTTCCTGTGTCCCAGAGTAATTCTATGGGCTATCCCCGAATTTTCGCCGTGACTACCGGTCGTCCGGATCGGTCCCAGAGGGTATCACAGACCCAAGTGGGGGAGCCCGAACACCGTCAGTCCGTTCCGTCCACATTGGTCTGTCCTGACTGTGTCCCTATACTGTGGATAGGCTTCGCTTTGGTCCTGTTCAGAGTGCCTGTCTGCTGGCCTCTCTGAGATTTCTGCGGGGCGTTGCATTCCCTAGCAAAATGTCCTAACTGTCCGCAGTTAAAACATTCCTGTGACTTCTGGGGGGGGGACTGTTCTTTCCCTCATTTACCCATGTGGGGTTTTGGTGCGCTCTCACTGCTTGGATATCTGCTGCAGCCTGAGCTTCTTCGTGGTTCTTTAATGTTACTTTGCCGTGGACAGATTGCTCCCAAGCGCGGGACAATCTTTTCAATACCCATTTTTCATTATGGGCCTCTTCTGAGGGGTCGTAATTGGAGCAGATATTCTGTCCTGCATCTGTGGCGTGGGAGATGATTGTGCGTGTCCATTTAACCATGTTATCTCGGGTCAAATGTGCGCGGTCTAAATCACCGAAAACTGCAGTGAAGTGAATCCACAGCCTTCCTGCGAATGCTGTCGGGTGCTCGGTCCTTTTCTGCCTGCACTTATTTAGGCCTTTGACTGTACCCTGTCGCGTCTAAAATAGCTGTATGCATCTCTTCGATGGTGCCTCCTCCAATGTTCTGTGGGTCGGGGAGGGCTGCTACAACTGATGAGTCTAAACTCAAAACTGTGAGCTTAACCTGCTCTCGCTCATCCAGGCCGTACATGGTCGCCTGCTGCTTCACTCATGCGAAGAATTGGTGGGGGTCTGAAGTGGGGAGGAACGGGGTGCTTTTCTCACACGCGTCCATTAGTTGTGTCACGGTTAAGGGGGTGGTGTACGTGATCTCGGGTGCGCCTTCTGCGATTGCTTTTCGTTGGGTGGTGACTGGGTTCATTGGTGCATGTGCTATCTGATCTGTGGGGTGTTGGGGTGCTTTCCTTTTGTGCTGTGCTGCTAGCGCACGTTCCCTGAACATAGAACTGCGCTGTTTCACTTAATTCCTGCCAATCTGGGGCATTCTCTTCTTCTAATTGTGTTCCAAAGGTGCTTTGGAAGCCATTCTGCACAGAAAGCAGAGATTGCAGCTCCGCAATCTGCATCCTACATTTAGCGTGGTCTACGGTGCTTTGCCTTTGTTCAGTGGTGGCAGCATGGAGTGCCCTTAAAGCTGCCTTTAGGTCGCTACACTGCTTCTTCAGTGTCTCTACCTGCTTTTCTGACTATTCTCATATCAAGACTGCACGCTGCACATCTTGATAGGCTTTTTCGTACTGAACTTGAGAGCTGCTCAGATGGGCTAGACAAGACTGATGTGCCCTCTTGGCATCATCCACCTTTCTATCCTTATCTGCCAATCATTGCCTTAATCCTAAATTCTCCTTTTCGATGTCTCTGACATCCACTTTGCTCATTCTGTTTTTCTCCTCTAACTCTGCGCGGAGCGTCATGATGACCTCCTCTGTGCCTCGCAATTGTGCCAAGCAGGACACAATTGCCATCGGCTTACGTGCTTTCTTGTGAATTTCAGACAGGTTCTCCCACCAAGTATGCCCTATACTCCCGGGACCTGTCTCCTCATTCAAACAAAACTCACTCCAAAGGGGCCATCCTTTCCCTTTGAGGTACTTCCTGAGTTCCAGCTCCCAAACGGGACACTGACCTAGTCTGCTGCTGTTGGTCGCTGTTACCACGAACTGCTCTGGGTTCATGAGGCGTTCCATTGCCTGCATGGCCATTTCTTTTCCTTTTATGCTCTCTTAAATTTGGAACGAGGGATAATAAGGCAGTGCTATAAAATACGGGTACGGCTTTCGCTATGTTCCGAATTATAAACTCCCGACAGTTTGTCGCTACAAAAATCTCTCGGCTTAACCTTACAACCCTGTTAGTTACGCATGCAAAAACACACTTCCGAATTATGAGGATTGATTTGAACTACTTGAACACTTATGCTTTTTCCTTTTCCCAATTGGATTTCAGATTCAAATTTCTAGGTTCTCTCGGAGTGGGGGGAGGGGCCACTTCTAATCGAGTCCCGTTGGATATCGCCACTAAATGTTGCTCGTTCTGGGTGAGTGTGCTTAACACTCAATTTGGCTCTATTTCGTTCCTTAGCTGTGGAGTCACCAGGTATCGTTAAGATACCGCCACAAGTTTCAAGTTCAAGTTTAAAGGAATAAATCCATACACCAGTTAGTAAATTCAAACAAGACACGTTTATTATATTCCACTAATCTACTAATCCTGCATATAATACTATAAGACTAGGCTAATCCTACCACTAAGAGTCCAAATACTTATCTGGATAAGGGGACTGCTGGATCAGGGAGCAGCGGCATCTAGCTTTGTCCTGGGTCCGCAGGCTTCCAGTAGTTATGGACTAAAGGGGGTCAGGAGTGTCTACTCTCGGGGTGTGCATTGTATGACACTTACATGATGGTGGCTACTGTCCAGGCCTCTCCTCCTCAAGGTTCTTCTGCTGAAATTGTGTTCTGCTGGGAGGGCTGGCTGGTCAAGGAGAGGCTGGCAGAGAGAGAGAGCTGGGGTCAGGATCTCTGTCTTATACCTCTCTCAGGGTCTCGCACCCACCTGGGCGGACCCTCTGTACACTCGCAATCGATTGGGTCTCTTCCCAATCGATTGATTTGAATTCCCAATAACGGGGCAGCTCCTTGATCACTGGGCGGTTCTTGGGACTTATTGTTTTGGACTTCTTTTGGCGCCGAGAAGTCTGGCCTTCTAATAAATGTATCGATTAGCGTTAACTTTTTTCCATTGTACCTGGGAATCGCCCGGTATCGCCTCATTAGTATGCTAACTTGTTTTCTTTCACAGTGCTGTCTGGTTTCTGGAGCAGTCAGAACTGGTTTCTGCAGTAATCAGAATACACAAGCGCTTTGCAAGCTGCTTGCTTTTGCAACATGTCCATTTTCCCTGCATTCCTTGTAATCTTCTATTTTGTGTTGGGCAGTAGCCACCCCAGGTGGCTACAACATCCTATCTCTTATAAACCTTTCCAAGACTTTTCCCACAACAGAAGTAAGGCTCACTGGTGTATAGTTACCGGGGTTATCTCTACTCCCCTTCTTGAACAAGGGGACAACATTTGCTATCCTCCAGTCTTCTGTCACTATTCCTGTAGACAAAGATGACTTAAAGATCAAAGCCAAAGGCTCAGCAATCGCCTCCCTAGCTTCCCAGAGAATCCTAGGATAAATCCCATCCAGCCCAGGGGACTTAACTATTTTCACACTTTCCAGAATTTCCAGACACTGCTCCCACCGAATATCTGGAGGCTGCTTCTCCTGCAAGGTAAGTATTTAAAGTTATTCTTACCTTCCCGACAGGCCCCTGGACACGGCTCCCGCTGAAAATCTGGAGGATAATTAATGTTGTCCTTCAGAACTTTTTCCACTCACCTGAAGTTGGGCTGACCATGCAGCTAATAATTCCTCATGATATTCCCTTCAGCCGTGTTAAACAACAGTGCGACATGATAATAATAATAATCGCTTATTGTCACAAGTATGCTTCAATGAAGTTACTGTGTAAATCCTTCAGTCATTTTGCACCACGTCTGTAGCCAGAGAGAATTAGAATGTTATGGCCAGAGTCTCTGTTATTCCCTTCTTTTATTCCAACAGTAATTACACTTCAAAGTATTTAAATGGCTGTGAAGTACTTTGAGGCACTTTAACTTTGCCACCACAAAGTGCTGGCCATCTCTCGTGATCCTAAACCTCAAGCAGTATTTTAAAAAAAACACAAGTAGATAAAATAAAGCAGATTTAGATTCCCAGAGATCATAAGACCATAAAAATGTGAGAAACAGGGAAGGCTATTATGCACTTTCAGTCTGTTCCACTATTCAACAAGATTTTGAGCATACATTTGACGGTGACCCAGTCGTCATATTTCACATACCACTCTTTAAAAAACACTGGCCCGGTGGGGGGTCGTTGTAGAAATCTAGTCCCTGACTATTCACGGATCTCAGCTCCACTTTTCTGCATTATCTTCATGTTCCCGCATTACATTATCATCCAAAAATCTTATCAACCTCTCTCTCTTGAATATAGTCAACAACTGATCCACAGTTCTGCCATGGGAGGTAAATTCCAAAGACTGACAACCTGTAAGTGAAGAAATTTCTTCTCACCTGAGTCCCAAATGGCTAACCCCACATTCCAAGACCATCACCTTTAGTTCTAGTTCCCTGCTCCTGGAGAAATATCCTCCCAGCATCCTGTCAAGCTCCCTAAGAATATGTTTCAATCTAGAAGATGTGCAGGTTAGGTGGATTGGACATGCTAAATTGCCCATAGTGTCCAAAATTGCCCTTAGTGTTGGGTGGGGTTACTGGGTTATGGGGATAGGGTGGGGGTGTGGGCTTGGGTAGGGTGCTCTTTCCAAGAGCAGTCTCGCTGGGCCGAACGGCCTCCTTCTGCACTGTACATTCTATGAAATAATGACCCTTCACTTTTCTGAATTGTTGGAATTGTCGACTCGATCTCTTCTCATGGGGCAACCCCCTCATCTCAGAAGTCAGCCAAGTGAACCTTCATTGCACTCACACTAAGATGAGCAAAACTTTACACATACTTCATATGTAGTCTGACCAAGGCCCCATATAATTGTAGGCAGATTTATTTACCGATATGCTCCATTGGTTTTGCAATTGAATGGGAAGGTGTACTTGAATGAGTGATTGGTAAAATATATTCACCAGTATCTAAAAATAAAGTATGCACTGGGCATTCAAGAACGGAAAAATATGGACAAGGGGAAGAAGGCTCCACACAAGCTTTGCCTTAATACATTGATCAGACTGATCACCAGCAATGGATTAGAGAAAAAGAGATAGTTAATTCCAGGCAGCAGGAATCATGTCGTCCTGTTTCATCCATCTGCCCAATCTGGGACCAAAATGTCTTCTCACTAATCACAGGCCGTATATCTACTGTGTCTAACTTCCCAATTAACTGCTTTAACCTGCTTCTAACTCCTTTTGGACAATCTGTGACCCTTGATTAGATCTTACACCTCATCAAAGTCATCGATAAAGATTGTAAAAAAAACCTGAGGGCCAAGTACGGATCCCTGTTGTTCCTTGCTTGTTCCAACCTGACAACCAAAAAATTACCTCTTTATTCCTGTTCTCTGTTTTCTCTTCATTAATTCATCATTCATCCATATCCCCAATACCATTAGCCCTAATTTTCCATAATAACCCACTGTGCCACATTTAAATGATACATAATAATATAGAGCAGATTTAAATAGTTCCACAGATTAAAAAGAAAACTAAACCTATGTTCATTTCTAAATAATCACCTTTAATTATAAAAAGATATTAAAAATTACTTTAAAAGAATCAACAACAATAGTAATGGCTGTTTAAAAGAAAGCAAAAAAAAGTTTTTTAAAAAGTGTACATACCTTTAAAACACTCGTTAAACTAGTTGCCTGTTGTTTTCAGTCGAAATCTAGTGTTGAAATGCCTGCCCTCAATGGGCATTCCCAAGCTGGCTGCATCATAGGGGGGCTGCACTCCTCCTGCGCTGCGCTGGACCATGTGCAGATCGGGTCGCAGGAGGTCCCAGCCTGCTGAAGAAAAAGGAACGTTGCATGCATCATCGGAGCACAGGTAAGTGTGCAGATTTCACTTTTAAAATCGGTGGCCCGTGGTTCTCTGCCACAAGCAGGAAATTATGGGCCAATGTCTGCACTTAAAAGTGAAATAGATCGGTGCGACCCACATTCTCTTGCGTTCTTGTCTTTCTTCAGAATCAAGGAAATAGAAGCTTGCGCGAGTGTAAAGGGCAAGGAACCCCAGATAAGGAGTCATTGAACATGTCTAAAAATGAAGTGCCAGTTGCTCGGGCAGCACGGTAGCATAGTGATTAGCACAATTGCTTCACAGCTCCCGGGTACCAGGTTCGATTCCCAGCTTGGGTCGCTGTCTGTGTGGAGTCTGCATGTTCTCCCCGTGTGCGTGGGTTTCCTCCGGGTGCTCCGGTTTCCTCCCACAGTCCAAAGATGTGCAAGTTAGGTGGATTGGCCATGATAAATTGCCCCTAGTGTCCAAAATTGCCCTTAGTTTTGGGTGGGGTTAATGGGTTATGGGGATAGGATGGAGGTGTGCGGTTGGGTAGGGTGTTCTTTCCAAAATCTGGTGCAGATTCGATGGGCCAAATGGCCTCCTTCTGCACTGTAAATTCTATGAATAAAAATCATCTGATAAAACGGTATCCAATCTCCATGGTGGACTCTGGGAGGGACCTGATTCTTTTGTCAAATAAACAAAATGTGGGGCATGTTCTGAAATCACAGTCGCCGAGTAACGTGCCTCCACCACAAAAGGGAGCTGAGACCTATCCACCCCAAAAAGCCAATACGTGAGTATATCTGGGGGGAGAATAAAAAATCTTCATCACCTGAGTGCAAAGTCTGCCACGGATCTGCCACCCCCAACACCCCCCCATCTGTTCCATGAAAACCATCAAGGCTCTGGCCAACCCTGATGGAGTCAGAGATTTGGACCTGGGGTCCACCCAAAATGAGCTGATGTGAATCCGAATTGGGGATGTACGTCAGCAGTTTATTAATCAAATCCATACCATCCCTGTTCGGAGCATAGACATTGAGCAGAACCACCGAGGTGGCTGTCAAAGAACTGCAGGCAATGACATGTCTACCATTGGAGTCAACCAGGATCTTAGCAGCAGAAGACTTTTATTGATTAATATTGACGTGCCCCTGGCCCTACCATCAAAGTTAAAATGAAAAACCTGTCCCACCCACCTCTTCCGCAGTCCTGTCTGGTCTCTGACCCACAAACGAGTCTCTTGCAGAAACACCATGTTGCCACTTAGGCTCTTAAATTGAGAAAATACGCTCAATCTTTTCATTGGGCCATTCAACCCCTGACATTCCAGGTGACCAAATGAATTGGGGGACTCTCATCTGTCCTCAATCCAGAGTCAGCCATTTCCACCAATTTTGAGTAACATAGGACGTCAAACAGGCCCACCCAAGATGGCCACCTAACACACGAACAGGATTAAACAAAGAAAAATCTGCAGTCATCATCAGCAAACTACCCACAACGCCTTCCCTTGTCCACATCCTCGCCCTCAGACACTACTGCACCCAACTATGCATTCAGAAAACAGTAAGATGAACATAAACAACGAAAAACGATACATGCTAATCCTAACCCCAAACAGAACAAAAACACTCAGCTAATTAGCTAAAACAAAACTACTATAATGAACTGCAGTCAGCCCCTTGGCAAAGCTCCTGTTAGCTAACTCTTCAGCTAGCAGGGCAGCACCCCCAAGGGTAAAGAAACATACTGATAGAAGCACAAAATGGCAAGTATAAAAACCCATTAAAACATAGTACTCCAACAGGGAGCTATGTATTTTCACACCGGTTAGAACAAAAACCCACATAAAACTAACCCCTGGACCCAAGCCCAATTTGTAAAACATTCAGTTCCAACAAGAACAGCAAAAATGCAAACATGAACAAGGAGCCCACACAATTCCAAATGTCAACATGTCCATCCCCAATATCGAAAAACCTCAATCACGGCAGCACAGTAACACAGTGGTTATCACTGTCGTTTCACAGCTTCTCGTTTCCAGGGTTCTAGGTTCGATTCCCGATTTGGGTCACTGTCTGTGGGAGTCTGCATGTGCTCCCTGTGTCTGTGTGGGTCTCCTCTGAGTGCTCTGGTTTTCTCCCACAGTTCAAAGATGTGGAGGTCAGGTGGATTGGCCATGCTAAATTTCCCTTAGTGTCCAAAAAGGTTCGGTGGGGTTACTGGGATATGGAGATGGGGTGGAGGTGTGGGCTTGGGTGGGGTGCCAAGGGCCGGTGGAGACTCGATGGGTTGAATGATCCTTCTGCACTGTAAATTCTATGATTCTATCCCGCGCCCATCCCATGCTACTTTGTAAAGGAATCCGTCTTGCCCAGCACATCAACAAATGGCCCGGGATTCTATGTTGGGCAATGCCGAAATCGGGTGAGGCGATTGAGCGGAGAATGGGTTCTGATGCCAAATCGCAATTCTCCAGCACCTCGACAGCGGCGGCAATGCATTCCAGAATGCATGTATAGTAAAGTCCTTTTGCACATCATTATCAGTCCCAACCCGGTATTCTCCAGGGCCTCTGCGATTCTCATCCTCCAATGGGCCGAGTTCCTGACGACACGGTTCACTTGTTTTTAAAAATTGTGGCTGATGAAAGAGAGAGAGAGAGGAGGGAGGACCTGGGGAGAAGCAACTGCAGGCTGACAGCCCGGACACTGGCCATGCTGGCTGGGGCGGGGACCCTGCCAGGGCCGGGGATGGGTGGAGAAGGGAGGGGAACAGGCTGAGTGATGGGACTAGGGCAGTGTCCAGCCACGTACCGCCATTACCCTGTTCTTCCAGGCAGCCACCTTGCTGCTCATATCACTGACCACACACCCTGACCCCTGGTTCTGCAGAGTGACACCGACCGTATGGGTGCCCCCAACCCCCAACTCTGCAGCCCACACCGACAAAACCTCCTCCCCCACCAGCCAGTGGACCACCCCGGCCAACAGCCACAGTAGCCCCTAGGGGCACCACTGTGTTTACCCCTGGCAGGGGCAGTGTCAGCCAACAATATCCCGGCATCAGCGACAGGCATCAGGGCCAGAGGCCCCCATGGTGCCGGCCACCGATGGGGCCAGTGGTGTGGGGATGGGAGGAGGGCAGGGACATGTGGGAGCGAAGCCCACAGTGCCAACCTGGGCCATCATGTAGCCCGGTGGACATTTTTGGGCAGGGGGGTACGCACGCTGCATTGTGGCGGCTGGCTGCATCCTTCCCAACATCGCACAACAGAGGGGCAATGTGTTGGAGGAGGAGGAGGAATGCCAGTCCTCATCCGACAGAAGGATACGGAGGAGGGTGATGGTGAATAGAGCATGGGACCCAGGCAGGCATGGGAGACCGCACGACATGTGCGCAGGGCTAACGAGCACGGGACGCTCTGATCACCTCCAGGTTCACCAATTGAGGAGAAGGAAGGGGAACGGAAGGGGGGGAGGGACTAGCCAGTGGCACGGACACCACATCCCAACCCTACGCTCCCACTCCACTCCCCTCCTGCCGTCGCCGGCCACCTCCCACCTACAATCCCCTCTGCGACACATACCTGTCGCACTATGGGATTGGTGCCCTGGTTTGGCAGTAACACCAGGTCTGGTCCATGGGATGGACAATGATGCTAATGCGCTGTGCCATGAGCTCTGATGCTCTGCATTTATTTGACCACGTCTGACTCCTGCCCATGGCAGCATTTTCCACCGTCTACCTGGGATATCTCGGCATTTGAGCTGGCCATTCCATCACATGGTCCCATCGGATCCCTGGTGAGACGGTAGTGTGGACAATCGGGATGGTGTGGGGGGGGCGTGGAGCCCGGACCACACCCATTCCCCACCCCAATGTCCGCACTTTCCAAGCCCCCCCCCCCCACCCCCTCCTGTCAGGCAAAGCAAGTAGCAACGGTGGTAACAGGTGTTTAGGCAACTTTTACACAGATTTGTGGCCTTGCCCCGATAACTAACCGTGCCCTGCACCTGTGCCAACTCAACTGGACTTGAAGTTTCTGGCCTTAGGGGCTCTAAAGTTACGCCTCAGTGGTTCCCCAAATGCTGCAGCAGGAATGG
Source organism: Scyliorhinus canicula (assembly GCF_902713615.1). Taxonomy (NCBI): domain Eukaryota; kingdom Metazoa; phylum Chordata; class Chondrichthyes; order Carcharhiniformes; family Scyliorhinidae; genus Scyliorhinus; species Scyliorhinus canicula. The sequence goes on from NC_052161.1 coordinate 49,651,718, forward strand.
GGGCGGCCTGCTGTGATCCCTACCGTGTGACCTGGGTCCTCATTGGCAGGTGTCTTCTGGGGCGACCGAGCCTGGATGGGCCCGGCTGCTGCTCGGGTGTCCCGGGTGGCATGATACCGCCCCCATCTGCCCGCTGTCCACCACATGTGCCATGTGGAGCGTCCAAAGTGCTGCGGTCTTCCGGCACCTTCCCTGCGAGAGTCACCGGCACAGGTCCCATCACCTCCTCCTCCCTCGGGGTGCCCAATGGCACCCAGGCTACTCTATGGGACTGAGGTGTCATGGGAGCATCCTTTGAGAAATGTTTTTGTTTTATCACATAACTTCAGTGATGTCATGAAGTTGTGGGAAGAGCTGGACTGTGGCTCTGAGTTTTTACTTTCATTTTGAGTTATGGGCTGGTTTTGAACTGCTCAGGTTGAGATTATAGTTTGTCATCTGCAAATGTTAATTAGGAGCTTTATTTTTATGTCTACATTATGTTTTGCAATGAAAATAGTCTAGTTATGAAGCATCTTTTTATAGTTTTTAACAAAATAAAATATTCACGAGCGGATCAAAGACACAGGGTGGGATTCTCTGACCCTGGGCCAGGTTGGGTGGGGGGGAGCACGATTCACGCGACGCTGCTCCAACGCCGGTCCGCCGATTCTCCGCGCGCATTGGGCCGAGTGGCTGCCGAGATAGGTCAAGTCCTGCCGGTGCTGTTCACGTGTGGTCCTACCTGGCAGGACCTCGGTGTTCATCCTGCGGTGGATGGCCTGGTGGGGGGCAAGGGGGGATCCAACCCCGGGGGGGAGGGGGGGGGGGCGCCACCGTGGCCTGGCCCGTCATTAGAGTCTACCGATCGGCGGGCCGGCTTCTCCTGGTGGGGGCCTATTTCACTCCGCGCCGGGTCTCTGTACCTCTCCGCCATGTTGTTTCAGTGCCAGCACGGAGAAGGCAACTAGCGTGCATGCGCGAGTTTGGGCCTGTCGTAACGCACATGTGCAATTTTGCGGCGGCTGCAGCGCGCATGCGCAGATCCGCGTCGCCCGTGCTGACGCCGGTATTGGAAGCTGGAGCTGCGAGAGTCGCTCCAGTGTCGTGCTGGCCCCCTGTGAGGCACAGGATCGCTGATCCTTGGGGCCTGTTGACGCATTTGTAAAACGTAACTACGTTTACGACAGCGTCAACACTTAGCCTCAGGATCAGAGAATCCCGCCCACAATTTTGTGCTTTGGTGGAATCTGCCAGGAGGCAGGACTTACAACTGTTCATTTTCCCGATGTTGACACCAGCCAATTTTCCTTGGTCGGATTACTCACAAAAATCAATTTGTCAGGATTCCGGCTTGCACTGCGGAGCTAGCCCAGTGAAAAAGATGAGCGAATTATATGCTGTCTTTCAAGATCCCAGGACATCCGATGACACTTTATGCCCAATATTTCGAAAAAGACTGATAATGTTGTAATATGAGATGCTTGCCACCTGAAAACACACTAAAAGTGAAAATTGTTACCACAAATGCAAAATGCTGCAGATACTGGGAAATCTGAAACAAAAAACAGGAAACACTGGAAATACTCTTTAAGACAGGCAGCACCTGTGGAGAAACAACGTTAACATTTCAGATCAATAATCTTTCAACACACTGAAAAACACTAAAGATATGATGATCTTTGAACAAGAGGCAGTGAAATAGGGGAGGGGAGAAAGGAAGACACATGAAGTGATAGAAGGAATGATGGAGCAAGGAGGTAGTAATGGGACAAGTAAAGAAACATAAAGTGCTGCAGTCTGCGATACTTTATCACATCTTTTCATAATCTTCGGTGTCACCTCTTGGTCACCTCAGGTGAAATGAAACCCAATCTGTTCGTCTTTTTTCTGATTCTAGAACCTCACAGTTCTGGGATCATCTTTGCCAATCATTTTTGCATCCTCTCCAGTGCCCCTATATCCTTCTTGTAATATGGTACTCAGAATTCAACACAGTTCTCCAAGTGTGGTCCAACCAAGGATTGATGCATCTTTGCCATAACTTCTCTTCTTTCTAATTCTATCCCTTCAGAAAGAAATCCGTGTGCCTGCTTTGCGTTTGTTGTCGCCTTATCGAACTGTTTTGCAATGTTTAATGGTTTGTGTGCTCTCTTTGTACCTCTGCCCTGGTCAGTTTTTATTTTCTGAGGAACATGTGACATCCGTATTCTTCTTGCCAATTGCCCACACTTCTGTATGTTGAAATGCATTTGGCAGATATATACCTCTTCCTCAAGTTTACCAATGTTTGAATCTAAAGAACAAAATCCATAAAATTCCTACAATGCAAAAGGAGGCCATTCAACCCATCATGTCTGTGCCAACCATCTGAAAGAGCACCCTACCTAGGCCCACTCCCCCGCCCTATCCCGAAAACACTGTAATATCACCTAATCTGCACATCTTTGGATATTAAGGGGGAGTTAAGCATGGCCAATCCATCTAACCTGCACATCTTTGGGCTATGGGAGGAAAGCAGGACACCCTGAGGAAAACCCCGATCACGGGGAGAACGTGCAAACTCCATGCAGACAGTTACCCAAGGCTGGAATCTAATGTAGTCCCTGCCACTTTGTTGCAGTCCTTCTTGGCGTTGATTATCCCTTCCAGTTATATAATTTGCAAATCTACAAACTGTGTTTCTGATTAAAAATTCTAAATTATTAATCTCATTTGTGAACAATTAGCACATCCTAGCTTCTGAATAGTTATCCCTACTCTCGACACTTTACCCAGATATCCATTCTATGACTTGTTCCCTGACTCCATGTGCTCTGATCTTATTCACCAGCCTATCTTGTGATACCTTATCAGAGGCCTTTTGGAAATCTAGTTCTATTACATCGACTGTATTACCCTTGTATATCCTCTCTGTTATCCCTTCAAAGAATTCAATGAGATTGGTAAAATAAGCCTTTTCCCTTAGAAAGTCATACTACATTTAATTTCCTCAACATTTCCTGCTTATCCAGTTAATTCATTAAATGTACAGTTGAATCAGTCAGCTTACATGCACATATGGATTGAATCCTGTGAACTTGAATCAAAACTAAGGAGTTGAGAATGGCAACTCCAACGGGGTTCTCCTGCTCGGCAAATGCGTGGACCATCAGCTTGTCATCACGAATGCACTGTCCGCCAGAAAAACAAGTTCAGGAATTCCTGGAGACATTCATGATCAAAGCACTGGCAAATGATCGACTTTAATCATCTTCCGATCCTGAGACCAAAAGGTAACCATAATCACCAAAGCGATGACTGCTGGACAGACCACTGACTCATCCACTCCTCCATCAAACTCCACCATAATCAACAGAAGATGAAGCAACAGGCCAGAAAAAAGATTAACATTGAATGGCTTCAAGACTCAAGCATGCTAGTGAACTTCCAACAACGTCTTCTTCAAAATCTCCAACGTGTGCAATTTACTGGAGTGGTGGAAAACAGGAAAGAGCTGAAGACAGCCATCATATCAAACTGTGAGGAAACCATCGGCTACAAGACCAGGAAACACCAAGACTGGTTTAAAGAGAACAGCCACATCATCCGAGACGTCATCGACAAGAAGAGGAAAACTCCCCACGTCTGGCAAAACAACATAACCAGCAAGGCAAAGAGGCGAGCTCATCAATTTGCCAAGGTGGAGGTACAAGTAAGAAAGAGGGAAATCAAGACTGGAGTCAAGCAAGTATATGTCATCGCCACCGCCTTTTTCTCCATCTTCATCGCCACCATCCTTCATCTTGTCAAGAGCAAGCTTCCTAGTGGAAGTCAGAACCAAATTGCGGCTGGTTTGTCCATGGCGCTAGGAGCAGCAACCAGAAGTGATACTCTCTCGCTTGCCCTGTAAATATATGCATGGCAGGGAGCTGAAGGGATTCGATTCTCACACTGTGAGGCCACAATTCTGAGCTGATAGTCCGATATCGAGGTCCGGCAGCTGGCCCCCTACAATGCAAATCCTGCCCCTCCCCCAACGCTGGTGAGTATGGACATTTTCCACCCCCACCACGGGAATTGCTGAGTCACCGCCCCCTGCAGCAAGCCCACATGACAGTGACCCAACCACCTCCCCACGACTTTCGACCAGACCCCATGAGAGACCTCCATCAGAGTTCCCCATGAGAGACCCCCACCAGAGACCCCCACCAGAGACCCCCACCATGGACCCCCACCAGAGACTTCCAACAGAGCCCCATCAGAAACCTCATCGGTGGCCCCCCTACCAGAAACCCCCATCAGAGACCCCCCCCATATCATTTAAATCTACCGCCTCTCAGCCTATATCTGTGGCCTCTCGTTCTCCTGTAAAATCGACCTCTTGCAAAATATTATTCAAGTGCTGACAGCTGTGAAGAAAAAAATTTGATGAAAACTGCTAATCTGGTTTCGCACTCTTTTGATTAATAAAGAAAAATAAATCTTTTATTCTTGTAAACTTTTCTCCTTGCTTATCTGAACGGTTATTATACAGTCAACCATTTCCATTAAGCGTGCAACTGGCAAGTTGGCAAATATTCAAATGTGCACAAACATTCATTGTTTAACTACAGAAGAAAATGGGAATCGCTAAGACTTTCAGTGAAGCAACTACCTTGAAGAATTAAAATAATTTGTTTTCAGGAAGATCGGGAAGACTAACTGTGGAAGGAAGTTGGAATTGAGCTTCAATTAAACTTGAAAGGACAGAAGAAGGCAATGGTTTTAAAGGACGAACAATTGTCCTGTGTTATCGCAGGAAGCCACGCTCAGAAAGGATGTAGATTGGAGAGTTCGTGCAGAAGTGCAGTTATGGTTGATGGCCAGTCGCATCCTGCGAGATTATCAGTCAGGAATTCAGGATCAGTGAAATTAGCCTTAAATATAGGTGAACAGATCTTGGAGGTGGTTAAAAGGTGGGAAAAATAACATGAATATAATAAATTCAAGCATAACAAACAAATACGAAGATATTAAGGAAAAAGGTAACGGGGGATTTTCCAGCTGTTCTCATCAGCGGGCTCCACCAGTACCGCCGATGGCGAAACCCCCTGGCGACAGTGGAGCGGGCAGGCGGAATTTCATGTGAAATCCCATGGACCGCGGCAGGACCAGAAGATCCCGCCTCCAGCCAAAGGCAGTCCCCCTCCCTTTACCGAGAAATGCCGCCCACGGAGAGGGGGATGGGCGGTGCAGAAAATCCCCCCAACAACTGTGAGTTAGTTATTAAACCCATGATGAACCATCAATTGAACGCGAGACGAGTTGCTGTACAAAAGTAAGGCTTTAGTCAAGCTAGATGTTAGCCCTGCGGTCGACTACAGTAAATGGACGACCGCCGGGCGTACTGGGTATTTATACCTCGCCCTGGAGGCGGGGTTAACTCAGCCTCTCGACCAATCGGGGAGCCGTCACATGACAGGTCTCAACCAATCGGTCGAGAGGCACATGACCGACCAGGGCCAATGGTAAGCCGGTGTTCTGCACCAATGGCAGGCAGCTATGTTAATCATACCACCACATTCACCCCTTGCGGAGAAAGAAGCCGGGGGGGTATCAAAGAGAGCTGGGGGGGGGGGGGGGGGCGGGGGGGGGGGGGGAGAACTGGTGGTATGAGTAGTAGCCAGAGAAGGGAAAAAAAAGTTTGGCTTCCCACTGGCCCAGACTTTTAACAATAGTACATATTGTGCATACAAGGTTCATGGTGTTGTTGAAAATTAAATAGACTCGATCAGTCTTTTCGTTGCCCTTGACATCCTGGCAGACCGCCGCAGTGGAGTTGGTGACGCTGGTTCACCCGATGGTGGTGGTTCCGTTGATGTCCTGGAGTCCGGGAGCGATGGTCCTTGAACTGTCTCCGGCACCCGGCCTGGTGGTGGAGACGCCATGGATGGGGAAGGGGTGGACTGGGTGGGGCGCTGGGGGAAAAAAAACAAGGGTGGGGTCTGTGGTGAAGGGGGGGAAGGCCGCACGCCGGCGGGTGCCAGGTCCCGGAGGGAGACCGTGTCCTGCCGACCGTCGGGGTACTCCACGTACCCATACTGCGGGTTAGTGTGGAGTAACTGGACTTGTTCCACCAACGGGTCGGACTTGTGCACCCGTACATGCTTCCGGAGCAAGATGGGTCCTGGGGCGGCCAGCCACGTCGGGAGAGGGGATCCGGAGGACGACTTCCTGGGGAAAACAAGAAGACGTTCATGAGGTGTCTGATTAGTTGTGGTACAGAGGAGGGAGCGGATAGAATGTAGGGCATCGGGGATAACCTCTTGTCATCGGGAAATAGGGAGATCTCTGGACCGGAGGGCCAGTAGTATGGTCTTCCAGATGGTACCATTCTCCCGCTCGACCTGTCCGTTACCCCGAGGGTTATAGCTGGTCGTCCTGCTAGAGGCAATGCCCCTGTTGAGCAGGAATTGACGCAGCTCGTCGCTCATAAATGAGGACTCCCGATCGCTATGTATGCGGGGTAGCCGAACAGGGAGAAGATGGAGAGGAGGGCCTTAATGACGGTCGATGTGGTCATGTCGGGGCATAAAATGGCGAAGGGGAAGTGGGAGTATTCATCGATTACCGTCAGGAAGTAAATGTTGCGGTTGCTAGAGGGAAGGGACCCCTTGAAGTCAATGCTGAGACGTTCGAAGGGGCGGGATGCTTTGATCAGATGTGCGCGCTCGGGTGGTAGAAGTGCGGTTTGCACTCTGCGCAATGTGGCGGTCACGGGTTACTGTCCTGACTTCCTCGATGGAGAAAGGCAGGTTGCGGGCCTTTATGAAATGATAGAAATGGGTCACCCCTGGATGACAGGTCCGCGTGGAGGGAGCGGAGGCGGTCTATCTGCACGCTGGCACAGGTACCACGGGACAGGGCATCAGGAGGCTCATTGAGCTTCCCAGGACGATACAAGATCACATAGTTGTACGTGGACAACTCGATCCGCCACCGTAAGATCTTGTCATTCTTAATCTTGCTCCTCTGTGCATTATCGAACATGAAGGCCACTGACCGTTGGTCTGTGAGGAGGGTAAACCTCCTGCCGGCCAAATAGTGCCTCGAGTGTCGCACCGCTTCGACTATGGCCTGGACTTCCTTTTCCACTGAGGAGTGGCGGAGTTCGGAAGCCTGGAGGGTTCTGGAGAAGAAGGCCACGGGTCTGCCCGCTTGGTTCAGGGCAGAGCTACTTCTGATGCGTCGCTCTCGACCTGGAAGGGGAGGGACTCGTCGATGGCGCGCATCGTGGCCTTTGCGATGTCCGCTTTGATGCGGCTAAAGGCCTGGCAGGCCTCTGTCGACGGCGGGAAGGTCGTGGTTTAAATGAGGGGACGGGCCTTGTCAGCGTAATTGGGAACCCATTGGGCGTAGTAAGCGAAGAAACCCAGGCAGCGTTTGAGAGATTTGAGGGTATTGGGGAGAGGGAGTTCCATCAGGGGGCGCATGCGTTCAGGGTCGGGGCCTATCACTCCGTTACGCACTACGTAACCGAGGATGGCTAGACGGTTGGTGCTAAACACGCACTTATCCTTATTGTCAGTGAGGGTAAGGAGTTTTCCGGTTTGGAGGAATTTCTGGAGGTTGGCGTCATGGTCCTGCTGGTCGTGGCCGCAGATGGTGACATTATCGAGGTACGGGAAGGTAGCCCGTAATCCGTACTTGTCGACCATTCTGTCCATCTCGCGTTGGAAGACCGAGACCCCATTTGTGACACCGAATAGAACCCTATGGAAGTGGTAGAGGCGCCCATCTGCCTCGAACGCGGTGTACTTGCGGTCACTCACGCGGATGGGGAGCTGGTGATAGGCAGACTTGAGGTCCACAGTGGAGAAGACTTTGTATTTCGCGATATCGTTTACCATGGCGGAAATACGGGGGAGAGGATACGCGTCCAGTTGCGTAAACCGGTTGATGGCCTGGCTATAGTCGATGACCATTCGGTTTTTCTCCCCAGTCCGGACCACCAGCACTTGGGCTCGCCAGGGACTGTTGCTGGCCTCGATGACCCCTTCCTTCAGCAACCTCTGGACCTCGGACCTGATGAAGGTCCGGTCCTGGGCGCTGTACCGTCTGCTCCGTGTCGCAATCGGGGGTGAGATTAGCAAACAAGGAGGGGGGTCCACATTGAGGGACGCGAGGCTGCAGACAGTGAGGGGGGTATAGGGCCGCCGAATTGGAAGGTCAAGCTCTGCAGGTTGCACTGGAAGTCCAGTCCTAGGAGTGCCGGTGCGCAAAGGTCAGGGGGGACAAGGCGTTTATAATTTTAAAAAACCTTCCCTTGGACCGTGAGGTTCACGATACAGCAGCCGGTGATGCGGACGGAGTGCGAACCTGAGGTAACCCGATTTTGTGTTTTACAGGATGGACAGGGAGCGCGCAGGGTCTTACCGTGGCAGGGTGAACGAAGCTTTCCGTGCTCCCGGAGTCCAGCAGGCAGCCCGTCTCGTGGCCGTTGAGGTGGATCAGCGTCGTTGTTTTGGCGAGCGTGCGTGGCCGTGACTGGTCGAGTTGAATGGCCGCGAGCCGTGGAGAAGAACCATCGTCGTAGTCGGCGGCGGCCGAGTAGGTGCTGGCAGAATCTTGCGTGCCAGTCCAGGATGGTGGTGCCCAGGATCCGCACGCGGAGTTGGGGCGCCAAGATGGCGGCGCCCAGGACGCGTACATGGAGTCGGCGGCCCAAGATGGCAGCGCCCAGGACCCGCACGTGGCGTCCGGGGCCCAAGATGGCAGCGCCCGCGGGGCCCTCGTGGTTGCTGGGGGCGGGGTTAGCGGTGCCGGTGGGCCGATCGGAGCGGGTGAGAGCGGGGGCAGGGAGGCGCGCAGGCCGGGCGCAGGGGCCCGGGGGCGGGGGGGGAGAGATTGGTGCGGTGTGCTGGAAGGGCCCGAAAAGGCCCGGAAGGGGGTATCCCGGTTGCTGCGCGGCACAGCACCGACCGATTTGGCCTGGCAGATCGTCAAAAAGTGGCCCTTCTTCCCGCAGCTCTTACAGAGGTTGGAGCATGCCTGGCAGCATGGGCGAGGGTGTTTAGCGAACCCACAGAAATAGCAGCGGGGCCCCGCGGACTTGTCGGGGCGTCCCGCGGTGCAGGCCTGAGGGGGGTCGGGAGCGGCGGATGGTGATGGGGAAGCGTGCCAGGAGGCCCAGGGTGCTGCAGCGCGGCTGGGGACATAGGCACAGGCGTTTAAATCGGCGACCTCCAGGGAGGTGGAGAGAGTCCGTGCCTCAGTTAGGCTGAGGTCGTCTTTCTCCAGCATCCGCTGGCGGATAGCGGCAGACTGCATCCCAGCCACATAAGCATCTCTAATCAGAAGTTCCATGTGCTCCGTGGCTGAAACTTGGAGGCAGGTGCAATTCCTCCCCAGGACAGCGAGGGCCTGGTAAAAATCGTCTAATGACTCACCGGGGAGCTGTTGTCTGGTAGCCAGCAGATGTCGGGCGAATACTCTGTGTACCGGTTTAAGAAACTGTCCTTTCAGCTTATCCATGGCCGCGTCGTAATCTTTTTCCTCCGCTATCATCGCGTAGGCCGCCATGCCCACGCTGGAGTGGAGGATATGAAGCTTCTGTGCCATGGTGGGAGGGCTGTTTGCGGATGCCAGGTAACCATCGAAACATGCCAGCCAATGTTTAAAGATTTCTGAAGTGTTCTGCGTTTGCGGGCTGATGCGGAGGCATTCGGGCTTGATCCGGACCTCCATCTTCAAAATTCTAGCTTATTAAATTGATGAACCATCAATTGAACGCGAGACGAGTTGCTATACAAAAGTAAGGCTTTAATAAGCTAAATGTTAGCCCTGCGGTCGACTACAGTAAATGGACGACTGCCGGGCGTACTGGGTATTTATACCTCGCCCTGGAGGCGGGGTTAACTCAGCCTCTCGACCAATCGGGGAGCCGTCACATGACTGGTCTCAACCAATCGGTCGAGAGGCACATAACCGACCAGGGCCAATGGTAAGCCGGTGTTCTGCACCAATGGCAGGCAGCTATGTTAATCATACCACCACAACCCATATGCAAGAAATATTCTGAATACAATTCCTGAGTTAGAGACGCATGAAGCAGAATACAGAAACACTGGGTGGAATTTTGCTGAGGTACAGGGGGGTGGGGGTCTCATCTGCTGGCTACAGAGTCAGCAAGAACCCGCAGCATTGTTTCTTTTCAAGAAGACCTGCCAAATATTGCGCCACTCAGGAATTTTACAGGACAGTGGAGGGCCTTACTCCAGGAGCAAGGACCCAAGAGCAGATGCCCTGCCTGCCAAGGGATGCTAGTGAATCGGAGACTGGCAACTCTTGTGTACTCAGCAGCACAACAGGCCGTGACTGCTGCTGGCATTAAACCCACCTGAGGCGTCAGAAGGCCTCAGGCATAAAGGATTGACAGCATGAGGGAAAAATCAATCAACAGCGACTATCCAGAATACTTCCCTGCTCAGAAAATTAAACATTTGGAGTAATAAAATATTAAAGCCAGGAGAGTAGATATTTAAAATAAATTTAACACTGCGCAACAGTTAAACCATAATTTAATGATCTTCTCTGTGTAGTTTAACTGGACATTGAGAAACTAGTTGCCAAAGGAGAGCCTCATCCTCCCACAAGCAGATTAACGTGCCACTGCGATGAGCCTTTTCTTGGGCGCAATTCTCCGGACTTATGAAAAATCGGAGAACAGCGGGCGGCGTAAATATTTACAGACACGCTGGTCCGACGCCCTCCCGCTATTCTCCTCCCCCCCCCCCCCGCCTCCCGACACGAATCGCTGCCCGCCGTTTTTTTACGGCGAGCAGCGATTCTCTCCTGGCCGATGGGCCAATTTCCAAGGCCTTTCCGGCCGTTTTTACAAGCGTAAAACACACCTGCTCTGAAAACGGCCGTAAAGTCCCGTTCTCGGGAACCATGGCACCGATTGGCACGGCGGTACCACGGCCGTGCCAAGGGTGCCATGGGCCCGCGATCGGTGCCCACCGATCGCGGGCCCATGGCACCCTTGGCACGCCGTGGTACCGCCGTGGTACCACGGCAGGTCCCTGGCAGGGTAATCTCTGCAAGACATGCCAGATCATCGACATGGACACCACCATTACACGTGGAAACACCACCCACCAGGTACGCGGCGCATACTCGTGCGACTCGACCAATGTAGTCTACCTCATACGCTGCAGGAAAGGATGTCCCGAAGCGTGGTACATGGCGAGACCATGCAGACACTGCGACAACGAATAACGGGCATCGTGCGACTATCAACAGGCAGGACTGTTCCCTTCCAGTTGGGGAACACTTCAGCAGTCAAGGACATTCAGCCTCTGATCTCCGGGTCAGCATTCTACAAGGAGGCCTTCAGGAGACGCGACAACGCAAAATTGCTGAGCAAAAACTTATAGCTAAGTTCCGCACGCATGAATGCGGACTCAACCGGGATCTGGGATTCATGTCGCATTACATTCGGCCCCCGCCAACAAGCCTGGACTTGCAGAGGCCTACCGACTGAACTGGCTTGGGACAATTCACACCTCTTTAACCTGGAGTTACCTCTCTCTCTGCATCTTTGATGATTTGATTGCCTGCAGGTGCTCGCATTCCGGGGCATCTCTGACTGTGTCTATATAAACATTTCTGGAACAAGCCTTTCCATTCACCTGAAGAAGGAGCCGTGCTCCGAAAGCTCGTGTTTGAAACAAACCTGTTGGACTTTAACCTGGTGTTGTAAGACTTCTTACTGTGCTCACCCCAGTCCAACGCCGGCATCTCCACATCATAAAAAAATAATGTTAATGTTAATGGGGGTTGTTGGGTTACTGGTATAGGGTGGATACGTAGGCTTGAGTAGGGTGATCATTGCTCGGCACAACATTGAGGGCCGAAGGGCCTGTTCTGTGCTGTACTGTTCTAATATATATTCATACTGATAGAACTTGGGCAGAAGCTGTATCATCAAGGTCTAGAATTTAAAAGAAAATTTTGAGCAATTAATACCACACTCATCCAGCTCCCCTTCCACCACAAACCCCCTGAACCTCACATTCCACCATTATCTTTTTAGAACTTCTAATAACAGTAAAGTTTTATTTGTTTAGTCGAACAATAAGACCCTCTATATACTTTGAGATGGGAGTTATCCAGTTATCTAAACGAAAACAGCATTTATTCTCAGGCCTTGAAAAGATTCTAAACCCAAAATCTTTTATATTTTAAGAATTTATAACCGTCCCCTGGAGCATTTTAAATCATTCAGTCCATAATTGCAAACATTTGAAGGAAACTCCCTTTCATATACAAGCTTCATGAGCTGTTAATTCTTGGTTGATTCTGGGAAGGAGCTCTCCTTTCTGTGCCAACACCCATTTCTCCATTCTCATGTGCCAAAACCAGCCTGGTGCTTCCTCCTCAAGCTTGCTCAATACAATTTCTGGAAGAAATGTAATCACTCTGATGCTTCTGTTTATTGACACGAATGATGATGCCGAGCTGAATTACAATCATTGCCTCAACTGTAATTAATCTTGTAGACAGCTAGACCGAGGTGCCTACAACATTTGATGGCTTTACATTGTTTCTACATGTGATTTGCATAAAGGCAACACAAAACTTCATATAGGGGCAGCACGGTGGCAGTGGTTAGCACTGCTGCCTCACAGAGCCATAGATCCGGGTTCAATTCCGGTCTTGGGTGATTGTCTGCGTCGAGTTTGCACATTCTTTGCAACAAGAATGTCTTGTTAAGAGGAAGAAGGAGACTTATGTAAGGCTGAAGAAACAAGGTTCAGACAGGGCGCTGGAGGGATACAAGATAGCCAGGAGGGAACTGAAGAAAGGGATTAGGAGAGCTAAGAGAGGGCATGAAAAATCCTTGGCGGGTAGGATCAAGGAAAACCCCAAGGCCTTTTACACATACGTGAGAAATATGAGAATGACTAGAGTGAGAGTAGGTCCGATTAAGGACAGTAGCGGGAGATTGTGTATTGAGTCTGAAGAGATAGGAGAGGTCTTGAACAAGTATTTTTCTTCAGTATTTACAAATGAGAGGGGCCATATTGTTGGAGAGGACAGCGTGAAGCAGACTGATAAGCTTGAGGAGATACTTGTCAGGAAGGAAGATGTGTTGCGCGTTTTGAAAAACTTGAGGATAGACAAGTCCCCCGGGCCTGACGGGATATATCCAAGGATTCTATGGGAAGCAAGAAATGAAATTGCAGAGCCGTTGGCAATGATCTTTTCATCCTCGCTGTCAACAGGGGTGGTACCAGAGGATTGGAGAGTGGCGAATGTCGTGCCCCTGTTCAAAAAAGGGAATAGGGATAACCCTGGGAATTACAGGCCAGTTAGTCTTACTTCGGTGGTAGGCAAAGTAATGGAAAGGGTACTGAGGGATAGGATTTCTGAGCATCTGGAAAGGCATTGCTTGATTAGGGATAGTCAGCACGGATTTGTGAGGGGTAGGTCTTGCCTTACAAGTCTTATTGAATTCTTTGAGGAGGTGACCAAGCATGTGGATGAAGGTAAAGCAGTGGATGTAGTGTACATGGATTTTAGTAAGGCATTTGATAAGGTTCCCCATGGTAGGCTTATGCAGAAAGTAAGGAGGCATGGGATAGTGGGAAATTTGGCCAGTTGGATAACAAACTGGCTAACTGATAGAAGACAGAGAGTTGTGGTGGATGGCAAATATTCAGCCTGGAGCCCAGTTATCAGTGGCGTACCGCAGGGATCAGTTCTGGGTCCTCTGCTGTTTGTGATTTTCATTAACGACTTGGATGAGGGAGTTGAAGGGTGGGTCAGTAAATTTGCAGATGATACGAAGATTGGTGGAGTTGTGGATAGTGAGGAGGGCTGTTGTCGGCTTCAAAGAGACATAGATAGAATGCAGAGCTGGGCTGAGAAGTGGCAGATGGAGTTTAACCCTGACAAGTGTGAGGTTGTCCATTTTGGAAGGACAAATCTGAATGCGGAATACAGGGTTAATGGTAGGGTTCTTGGCAATGTGGAGGAGCAGAGAGATCTTGGGGTCTATGTTCATTGTTCTTTGAAAGTTGCCACTCAAGTGGATAGAGCTGTGAAGAAGGCCTATGGTGTGCTAGCGTTCATTAGCAGAGGGATTGAATTTAAGAGCCGTGAGGTGATGATGCAGCTGTACAAAACCTTGGTCAGGCCACATTTGGAGTACTGTGTGCAGTTCTGGTCACCTCATTTTAGGAAGGATGTGGAAGCTTTGGAAAAGGTGCAAAGGAGATTTACCAGGATGTTGCCTGGAATGGAGAGTAGGTCTTATGAGGAAAGGTTGAGGGTGCTAGGCCTTTTCTCATTAGAACGGAGAAGGATGAGGGGCGACTTGATAGAGGTTTATAAGATGATCAGGGGAATAGATAGAGTAGATAGTCAGAGACTTTTTCCCCGGGTGGAACACACCATTACAAGGGGACATAAATTTAAGATAAATGGTGGAAGATATAGAGGGGATGTCAGAGGTAGGTTCTTTACCCAGAGAGTAGTGGGGGCATGGAATGCACTGCCTGTGGTAGTAGTTGAGTCGGAAAATTTATGGACCTTCAAACGGCTATTGGATAGGTACTTGGATTAGGGTAGAATAAGGGAGTGTAGGTTAACTTCTTAAGGGCAGCACGGTAGCATTGTGGATAGCACAATTGCTTCACAGCTCCAGGGTCCCAAGTTCGATTTCGACTTGGGTCACTGTCTGTGTGGAGTCTGCACATCCTCCCCGTGACTGCGTGGGTTTCCTCCGGGTACTCCGGTTTCCTCCCACAGTCCAAAGATGTGCAGGTTGGGTGGATTGGCCATGACAAATTGTCCAAAATTCTATGATTAACCTAGGACAAAAGTTCGGCGCAACATCGTGGGCCGAAGGGCCTGTTCTGTGCTGTATTTCTCTATCTATCTATTCTCCCCATGTCCGCGTGGGTTTCTTCTGGGTAGTCCGGATTCCTCGCAAAGTTCAAAGATGTGCAGCTTAGGGGGATTGGCCATGATAAATTGTCCCTTAGTGTCCAAAAGGTTAGGTGGTTAAGGGGATAGGGCTGGGGATTGGACCTGGGTGGGGTATTCTTTCGGATGGTCGGTAGAGACTCGATGGACCATGTGGTCTCCTTCTACACTGTAGGGATTCTATGTGCTACCAATGACAGCTACGGGAGATTAGGAAGGACATGAATGATCATGATGGCCCCTAACCCCCTTGCATTGGCAAGAAGTTCAGGTCGGATGGAAGGGTGGTGTCATTCAGGTCGGGCGGGGTGATCAGGTTGGGGCGGGGTGTCATTCGCTCATTTTGGTCAGGGGTGTGTCGTTCGTGTCTGGGGGAATCAGGTCGGGGAGAGATGGATCAGGCCATCGATGCCGGAACAGCAACAGACCTCAGCCAGTGAGTCAATCAGCTCGTGTGAAAGGAACGTAAACAGTTACAGACATATTGGGAGCGATACTCCAAAATGGAGACTAAGTGCTTGCGCCGCCGTGAATACCGTCGCGTTTCACGACGGCGTGAAACGGGCACAGGGATGACCGATTCTGTCCCCCACAGGGAGTCAGAACGGTGCTGGTGCGGTTCACACCACTCCAGCCTCCCTTCCCGGTGCCAAATGGTTGCCGCACCAACCTGCGCATGCACGGGGGACTTTTTCAGCGCGCCAGCCCCGACTCAACATGGCGTCAGTGTTCAGGGGCCGGCCACACATGAAAGTAGGCCTGGTGGGGGGGGAGAGGCCAGCCCGCCGATCGGTGGGTGCTGATCATGGGCCAGACCCCATTGGTGGCCCCCCTCCGGGGACCAAGCCCCCCTCCCCACAGGCCGTCCCCCCTGACCCTTCGCGCAGAGTTCCCGCCGGCAGCGACCAGGGGTGAACAGCGCCTGCGGGACTCTGTCGTATCCGTGCGGCCGCTCGGCCCATTCGGGCTGAGGAATCAGTGGCCCCACCGATTCCAGCGGCCCGTGGCCGGTGCCGCATCAAACGCGCCGGCGCAAATGGCGCCAATTCTCCGCACCTCGGAGAATCGCGCACTGGCATCGTGACGCAGTTGCGGCGATTCTCCGGCCCGGCGCTGGGCTCGGAGAATCGCCCCATCAGATAACAATTAATGAGTAAGTTGATAGAGTGAGATCTCACAGAAAGTGCAGAGGGTGCCGGCATGTAATATGCATGCAACACACATATTGCAAAGCCTCCAGGCCAACCTACTCCAGCTTGATACACTGAGGATCTAATTGGGTGAGCAATGATCAATTGAAGGTTTGGATAAAAGTGGCCCACCAAGCTTCTAAACTCCTAAGGGAGTTGATGCTAACCAGTCACGTTCCCTTTGAGAATGATAACCACTCCCTCCTAGTGGGAATGATGTTGCATATTTCTCGACAGGGGAGAACAGTACTCATGAACTTCCCAAGGTGAACAATTTGGGACACTATGGAAACTGGTGCTGGTTAAAATAAAGGATGCCCCTGAAACTGCAATCCAAAAGAAAGATAAAATATACTCCATCGACCACCGGGTATGCAAAGGAGAAGGAATTAACTGTCTCTGCGAGTCTTTGTTTTAGCTGCATTTAGGTGGGGCAAATCCCCCACGTAAAAGCCAGCTCATACTCATTCTCTGAAAACACTCCAACAGGACCATTAAGTAGGATTTATTTGCCGTACATAATCTGCTGTGGGTTGACACTCTATTAACCTAACTGATAATTTCCTACTGGTTTACCAGACTAGCTCTCGATCACATGATGATGATGTTCATTGATCTGTGCACTGCGACTATCTCCCTAGCCGTGTCCTGTGAAAGAGAGAGAGCCTTAATGGTTTGAATTAGTGGCAGGATTGTGCAAACTTGTTTATGTGCAAATGTGCCATTATTTATGTTTAAATGGATAAGCAACTTCAGGGGCTAACCTGCCATCCATCCAGCATGTAATTTCATCATGAAAATAGCATCTTTGTGTCTGCTTCACCGTGAAATACAGTAAATAGAGTGAAGTTGCTGTATGTCTGCAGTTAATATGAACTCTGTCATAATATCCACTCATATATATCATGAGTGCAGACAGGCAGTGATTGACACACAGGATAACCAATGAACACACACAACACAGAACAACCAATCACCAGACAGGGCACCACCACTATAAAGCCCACAGGACATTAAGGCTCTCTCTCTTTCCCAGGACACGGCTAGGGAGATGGTCGCAGTGCACAGACCAATGAACATTATCACCATGTGGTAGAGAGCTAGTCTGGTCAAGCCAGTAGGAGGTTATCAGTTAGGTTAATAGAGTGTCAACCCACAGCAGATTATGTACAGCAATCAACAGGTTCAATAAAACATTGTTGGACCATCTCCTGTGTCGAAAGCCTGTTTCTCATTTTACTGCATCCAGTTGCAGTCGATGTTAGACCAACACAGATAACACATCATGGTACCAGAGAGCTATTAACTCTAACGAACCTACCTCGAGTGAATCTGCAACGACTGGCACGCAGCCATCCAGCGGCATGGAAAAGATCCAGCCCCCTCCGCAACTCCGGATCTCCGGCAACCTCGGCGCCAACTGGAAAGTCTTCAAACAGAAGTTCCTCCTGTATATCGAGGCCTCCGACCTCGAGGCAGCATCGGATGCCCGGAAGATCGCGCTGTTCCTGTCGACTGCGGGGGACCACGCCATCCACATCTATAACTCACTCATGTTTGCCGATGGCGAAGACAAGACGAAGTTCAAGACGGTTCTGCTGAAATTCGACAACCACTGTGACATTGATGTCAATGAGAGCTTTGAACGTTAAATCTTCCAACAGAAGCTTCAGGGTAAGGATGAACCTTTTCAGTCCTTCTTGACCCTTCTCTGCATCCTAGCGCAGTCATGTAATTATGACTCGACGGCTGATTCCATGATCCAGGATCAGATCATTTTCGGGGTCTAGTCCGACTCCCTGCGGCAGCAGCTCCTCAAAATCAAACAGTTGACCCTCTCCGTCACCATCGAAACGTGTGCTGTCCATGAGCATGCCAGGAATCGTTATCCTGCATCAGGGCGGCAGAAAATGTAAAACTAGTCTCCCACGAGGCAGAAATGGTGCAGGCCATCGCAAAAATGCAAGGCCTGATCATCGAGGAGAGTGGCCGTTTCCCGCATTTTTCTCAGGTCCCTGCGCATGTGCGCCATGACCGGCTGGACGACGAGGCCGAAGACCCCGATGTGCATGTGCGAACGTTGGCCGACCGCACTGCGCATGCG
Organism: Scyliorhinus canicula; assembly: GCF_902713615.1. Taxonomy (NCBI): domain Eukaryota; kingdom Metazoa; phylum Chordata; class Chondrichthyes; order Carcharhiniformes; family Scyliorhinidae; genus Scyliorhinus; species Scyliorhinus canicula. Next base: position 49,669,946 of record NC_052161.1, read on the forward strand.
CAATAATGCACGGAACGCGCTGACGTCAGCGTCATGACGTGTCCAATTTGTGGCTCCGCCCATTTAAAGCGGCAATGTCCAGCCAAAGGACGGCGACGTCTACAGTTTGGAAAGCCTGTGCATTACGTGGGCTTATGCAGGTCCGCTCCACCAACCAACAGCCTGCGATCCCAGCTGCGTACAACAAGGCATGCAGGATTTGGATCCCAACAGCCCGACGGACTCCGATGCTGACTGCCTCGAGTCTCCATACCGGATGCGCATAATCACAACGCATGAGCCTCCACCATGCTTGCAAACCGCCTTTCAATCCTCGCTGTGGATCCTGACGACGAGTGGTGTGCTGTCGTCACGGTTAACCAGTCTTGTATCTGATTTAAATTGGACACTGGCGCATCTGCAAACCTCATATCACAGTCGGACCTCGACAGCATCCGAGACCAACCTAGCATTCTTCCACCAGCCTGCCAGCTCCTTGACTACAATGGCAATGCCATAGCTGCCAGTGGATCGTGTCAGCTAGGTGTATCTCACAAGGCAATCAAAGCGCAAAGCGATGTTACGATTCGAGATCGTCCGGCCTGACAAGGCATCCCTGCTCGGTGCTCGCGCATGCAAACTCCTAAATCTGGTCCAGCGTGTCCATGCCATGTCCTCGACACCGGCGACTGCCTCGCCCAATGTAAATCTCCAGGCTGAGATAGACGACATTCTCACGCAATACCACAACGTGTTTGATGGACTGGCACGCTCCCATATCGTTACAAGATATTGCTCAAACCGAATGCCACCCCAGTCATCCATGCACCACGCCGGGTCCCGGCTCCTCTCAAGGATCATTTGAAATCGCAGCTACGAGAGCTCCAAGACCAGGGTATCATCTTAAAGGTCACGGAACCAACAGACTGGGTCAGCTCCATGGCCTGCGTCAAGAAGCTCTCTGGTGAACTCCGCATTTGCATTGATCCCAAAGACATGATTCGCAACATCATGCGCGAGCACTACCCCGATCCCAAAGCGTGAAGAGTTAACCTGTGAGGTGGCTCATGCCAAATTCTTTACAAAGCTGGACGCCTCCCGTGGGTTCTGGCAGATACAGCTGGACGGGTCCAGTCGGAATCTGTACACTCCGTTTGGCAGGTATTGCTGCAACCGCATGTCTTTTGGTATCATATCCGAAGTATTTCATCTCATAATGGAGCAAATGATGGAGGGCATTGAGGGGTGCGAGCCTATTTGGACGACGTGATCATCTGGTCCACGACGCCCGAGGATCACATCCCTCGCCTCAAACAAGTTTTCCAGAGAATTCATGAAAATGGCCTCCAGCTCAACAGGGCCAAATGCTCATTTGGTAGTTCCACTATTAAGTTTCTGGGTGACCACATTTCACAGCAGGGTGTGCAATCTGACGCTGACAAGGTGCTGGCAATCAATTCCATGAAGACCCCAGAGGACAAAAAGGTGGTCCTCCGTTTCCTCGGGGTGGTGAATTTTCTCGGGAAATTCATTCCCAACATGGCATCCCACACCACAGCCCTCCGGTATCTCGTTAAAAGGTCTCCAGTGTTCCAGTGGCTTCCCGCACGGACTTCTCAAGTCACGCTTCTCAAGCGGACTGGCTTGAGCTGAAGGCGAAGCTGACCACAGCCCCAGTACTGGCATTCTTTGACCCAACCAAGGATACCAAGATATCCCCAGACGCAAGCCAGGATGGCATTGGGGCGGTGCTCCTCCAGCGAGACGACTCCTCGTCCTGGGCTCCAGTGGCATACGCCTCCAGGGTCATGACTCCGACCGAACAACGGTATGCCCAGATCGAAAAGGAGTGCTTGGGTCTCCTGACAGGAATAGTCAAGTTTCATGACTACGTATACGGCCTGCCGAAGTTCACGGTGGAAACAGACCTCAGGCCTTTAGTCCACATAATCCAAAAGAATTTAAATGACATGACACTTCGGCTGCAGCGAATTCTTCTTCGTCTCTGCCGATATGACTTTGAACTCGTCTGCACACCGGGTAAGGAGCTGATCGTCGCGGATGCCCTATCCCGATCTGTCACCAAACCGTGTAAACAGGGCGACGTCATTCGCCACATTGAAGCACAGGTGCAGCTGTGTGCCAGCAACCTCCCAGCCACTGATGAACGAGTTATACAAATACACAAAGAAACTGCCAAATATCCCCTACTGCAGCGTCTGATGAAGCACCTCATCCCATGGCTGACAAAAGGGGCAGTGCCCCCAGATCTTCAACATTAAGGACGAGCTGACAGTTGTTGAGGGGATCCTTCTTAAACTAGATAGAATCGTCATTCCCCAAAGCATTCAAAACACGGTGCTCAGACAGATCCATGAAGATCACCTGGGGGTCGAGAAATGTCGACGCAGAACTCGGCAGGCAGTTTACTGGCCTGGCATCAGCCAGGGCATTGCCAACACAGTCCTCAATTGCACAACAACCAGAAGTTTCAACCAGTTCAGCCCAAGGAAACGCTGCAACAGCACGAGATCGTGACCTCTCCGTGGTCCAAGGTGGGGATAGACCTCTTTCGCGCCAATGGATGTGATTACGTGCTCCTGGTCAACTACTTCTCCAGTGACCCGAAGGTGGTGAAACTGTCGGACCTCACGTCCAAGTCCGTCATCAAAGCCTGCAAAGAGATGTTTGCCAGGCATGGGATACCACTCACGATAATGAGTGACAACGGTCCATGTTTCTACAGCCAAGAGTAGTCCGACTTTGCACGATCCTACCACTTTAGTCACATCACACCCAGTCCCCATTACCCGCAATCAAACGGGAAGGCCGAGAAAGGGGTCCACATTGTCAAGCAGTTGCTGTGCAAGGCTGCAGACTCAGCCTCGGATTTCAACCTGGCACTATTGGCATACAGGGCACCCCCTCTGTCGACTGGTTTGTCTCCGGCGCAGTTGCTCATGAACCGCAACCTGAGGACGACTGTTCCAGCCATCCATGTTCCCGACCTTGACCACCTCACGGTGCTGCAGAAGGTGCAGCGATCCAGGGACCAGCAAAAGATCACGTATGATGCTCATGCCACGGATCTGCCTGCGCTGGCTCCAGACGATGTTGTTCGCGTTCAGCTGCCTGAGGGAGGTTGGTCAGCCCCAGCTGTTGTCGTCAGACAGGCTGCTCCCAGGTCTTTCGTTGTCCAAATGGCTGATGGCTCCATTTTACTGAATCTATAGACTGTATCTGCACGCTAGACACCTTCCCATGTACAGATGTTCATTCATTGCCCACTTGCACATAGTTATGCATATACAGCCATGTTCCAAAATTTATTTAAAAAAGGGGAGATGTCATAATATCCACTGATGTATATCATGAGATGCAGACAGGCAGTGATTGACACACAGGATAATCAATGAACACACAACACAGAACAACCAATCGCCAGTCAGGACACCACCACTATAAAGCCCACACGGCATTCAGGCTCCCTCTCTTTAACACAACACGGCTAGGGAGATAGTTGCAGTGCACAGGCCAATGAACATCATCACCATGTGATAGAGAGCTAGTCTGGTCAAGCCAGTAGGAGGTTATCAGTTAGTTTAATAGAGTGTCAACCCACAGCAGATTATGTACAGGTTCAATAAAACAGTGTTGGACCATCTCCTGTGCCGGAAGCCTGTTTCTCGTTTTACTGCATCCAGTTGCAGTCGATGTTAGACCAACACAGATAACACATCAAACTAATTTCACCACATTTGTCATTTCAGTATGCAGCACATTGTACTTTTGAATAATTTTAGACTTTACGGAAAAACTAGTTGATGACATTGTTATTGTGAAGATTCGTAATATGGACATTGAAATAGTCATTAACTGCAAGATCTAAGTGTCAAAGTAGATGACAAAATGACCTGGAGGGAACAGCATACACTTGTGGTGACCAAGGCATTTAGCCAATTATACTACCTAAGAAAATTAAGTGTTTCAAATAGATCCTACAATCATGAAATTCTTCTATGCAGGCCGGCATGGTGGTGCAGTGGTTAGCACTGCTGCCTCACAGCGAAGAGGACCCGGGTTCGATCCCGGCCCTGGGTCACTGTCCCTGTGGAGTATGCATGTTCTCCCTGTATCTGCGTGGATCTCACCCCCACAACCCAAAGATGTGCAGGGTAGGTGAAATAAATTGTCCCTTAATTAAAATTTAGAACAAATAAATTCTTCTGACAGCTCATTGAGTGTGTCATCCTTTATGACTGCCTCTACTGGCACTGTTGTCTGAGGGCCAGTGCAGACTAGATGGGCTGACTGGCCTCCTTCTGCATTGTAAATTCTCTGATTGTGTGAATTCTACTCTGTGACTCTTAGAGATATTGAATCAGGCAGGAAGAGTATTACACAAGCAGATTATTTTTGATGAAATATGCTCTGGAAGAACTTTGAATGTGAAAAACAATAAGAGTCACCACTTGTTTCTGTATCCTGCTGGGTTGCCACTTATCTTGGCACCCCAGCAGGATACACTTGACTGAATCCCTTTTCTCAATACCTATTGTAAACTTTGCTAATGTGATATCATGTCAGCAAAGTATGAATATTCAGTGAAGGGGAATCATAGATTTGAATTGATTAAAATATATAGAAATTGGTTCCCGCCATTTGTGGGAAGGAACCTCGTTTCATCACCGACAAGGGGTGGGGACAATCAGGAAATGAGATCTCATCGGCGAGAATCTCGTTTCCCGACTCTCTCAGGATTTTGTGCTCACATCACCATTTGCATTCGTGGCAAATAGGGGCACAAAATCCTGCCCCCCTTCATGGTGGGACTTAGCTTATTTTAATGCACTGGAATAGCTTTTCAAAACATAATTCAATTAAAGTTAGGTGACATCTGTGACAGGGTATCTTTTATTATGATATTTTTTAATCAACAAGCAATGTACCCAAATTTATTTCTGCATGGATCCTAAAGTGAAATTGAATTGAACAAAGTAAGTTGACTTTACCACAAGTCAACCTGTCTCGCACTGGAAATTAGCTATCACAAGTGTGGAGTTCATTTCTTTAGGTGTTAATTGTTATTGGAGATGGTAAAATGTACAATATAACATTTTTACATTTATTTTACTTCTTTTATATTTTTCTTACTCTATCCAATATCTATTTTCCTCTCTCTATTTTTCTTTTTATACCTGCCTTAACATTGAATTCACCTGATGCAAGACGTTATTCCTGAAGGCCCGTCTTCTCAACCTTGCCCCTTCCTGAGGTGTGATGATCCTCAAGTTTAGTCACCACCAATCAGATCTTTCCCTAAAAGGGGATAGCGGTTTATGGTGATCTATGGCGACTTTACTAATTTACACTTTCTTATCAGTCCTGACACTATTATTCCACAATCCTTCAAGCTGACTGGTAAATAATATACACCCTTGCATACCCTATTCAACCAGGTGCCTGATTCCCTGTTTACCTCAGTCGGAACATATCAGCACCCACTTTGAACAACTTGCCACGGAACAAAATCTAAAACATAAACATGCAACTTCAAGTCTAACTCATGGGACACACTGTTAAGTGCTCTTTTACATTAAATTATGGTGGTCTATTTAATTGCATGTTTAATCCAAGTTGTTTCCAACTATTCGGCTGTTGTTCAATGCTTTTGTTATGTTATCTAGTTCACATCATATATTTCTCAAACATTGGAGCTTGCTGGTTTTAATTCATAGGACGTTTTGGTTGCAAAACCAATTCCCACACCACAAGATTTACTGGTTTCTGGCAGGTCCATCACTGCAACAAGCATTTACTGCTGAATACATTTTTTGGTTAGCTCTTCTCCTACGATTTCTCTGACATGGTTGAATCAATATCATCACATGAAACTACATTCAAAGAGACTGCCTGAGGTAAATAGTTTGTAATTTTGTTTTGGCCAGTTTTCTATGTTCAAATAAAAGTTATCCTCCAACAAGTATGAAAAAAAAAATGCTTTCTTCCTGTCCCCAACGTGTAATTTTTTTCCTTCACTTTTGCATTAAATCCTTCCATATCACATGTGAGTCATGATGGAACTTCTATCGTCCCCAATGATATCAGAAGTTTAAATGCTTGCGTTTCATGAACTTTTTGAAATTATATCAAAGGACGGCCTGAGGCAGTGAAGCAGATAAGGAATGTATGAGTTCCTTCATTAAAGATAGCTAAGTTTGTCAATGTCACAAAGACATTTCTCTCTTTTATAACCTCCGACCAAATGCTTTTCAGAGACCAGTTCCACAAGAAATGTAATTTTGCTGCAGGATGAGATAGCATACCTAGTTCATATTTGCAGACATGTTGCAGACATTTTAATCCCAGGGTTAAATTATCTGCAAATCTGTGATGAGGATTCTTTCCAATGTACTAAGAATCTATATTTAATTTATTCATCCTGCCTTCGAGTCAGTAAAATAACGCATTTCATAACGACATGTGAACTCAATACATTTAACAGAATAAACCTATTTTCTCCATCTCACCCAATCAGGTTGAAGATATATTAGGCACAATTTAACTCAGTGGGAGCAAAGTCCCATGGCGAGCGGGTTTAGCCGCGTGATCCCCGGCACCCGCAGCACTAGAACACAGCACTCGGGTTCGATAGGAGACTCAGCGGGGTACGCGTGGCCAATTCCGCAAACAGCCCCATTTTCCGCACTGAGAAGCTCCATTCGCCGATAGCCTCAGTATAGTGAGAGATCGAGACGCCATTTAAAAATGGTATCCCGGTCTCTGGAGCCCTCGATGTGACCCCTGCCTCCCTCAGCCCCAACACAATATTGGAGGGTCCCCAACCCCACCCCCGCAGCCTCCCAACACCCACACAGGGCACCCCCCCGGCCCGATTGCCACCGCACACAAAATGCCAGCTTGGCACCCTGGCAGTGCTCCTGCCATCTGGGCACATTGGCAGTATCAGGCTTGCACACAGGTGGAATTGCCAGGGTACCAGCATTGCATTTTGGGTTGTCACCTGCCTTGCCTGCACGATATTCCAACGAATGATGGAAAACATACTGCTGGGCTTCTTGAGCATCACGAGTTAACTTGACGACTTACTGATAACAGGGACGTCAGATCACAAACATTTGACGAACCTCGATGAGGTACTCTGCCGTTTTTCAGCCGCTGGGGTTAGACTCCGTAGGGAGAAGTGCGTTTTCCATGCCCGGGAGGTTATGTACCTCAGTTACCGTGTGGTCTGAAACGGCCTTCACTGGGTTGAAGACAAGAAGTGGGTAATTCGACAGGCTCCCATTCCGGACAGCCCCACGGAACTCTGTTCATTCCTCAGACTCATAAACTATTACGGGAATTTCATCCGAGTGAAATTAAGCCCAGATTGAGAAGGAGGGTTTGGCCGTAGTGTTTTCGGTTAAAAAGTCTGATCAATACATCTTGGGCATACTTTCACAGTATTGACGGATCACAAACCCTTGTTGGGGATGTTCAAAGAGGACAGGCAATCTGAGGACAGGGTATCCCTCCAATCGCATCATCACGGATCCAACAATGGGCTTTACTGTTGGCAGCTTATGAGCATGTGTTGGAACATCGCCCCAAGACAAAGAACCGTCAAGTGGATGCTCTGAGTCAGCTTCCCCTGCCGACCAGGCCGCTGCGTCCGCTTGCACCAACGAGGTTGTCACAATTTTACATTTTATGGACGCATTATCTGTCACAGCATCCCAAATCCATGATTGGACCCTGTCAGACCCACAGGTAGCCCCTCTCTGGCACACCATTTTGTACGGGGCCAAACACCACGCTTTGCCCAACGACCTGAAAGCCTTCACGCCGAAGATCGAAGAACTCAATACCCTTCTAATAAAGGCAAATTACTGCAGATGCTGGAATCTGAAACCAAAGAGAAAATGCTGGGAAATCTCAGCTAGTCTGGCAGCATCTGCAGGGAGAGAAAAGAGCTAACGTTTCGAGTCCAGATGACCCTTTGTCAAAGCTAAAAGACATACAAAGTGGGAAATATATATACTGTGGGGTGAGGCAATGAAAGATGCGTTATAGCCACAGAAACCAAGGAAACAGAGTGCTAATAGCCACAGAAACCTAGGGAAAAGAATGCTAATGGCAATACCCAGAGAGACCAAGACGTGTGAAAGGCCAACAGCAGAGAAACAAAAATCAGAGGGTAAACTGTGACAGATCTAGATGTGGGTGAGGGGGGACATGGGTGGGAGAGAGGGGAAGGGGGATGCAAAAGGGAGAAAAGGTAAGGAAAGGGGGATAAGATGGGCATTAGCTCTACCCCACCTTGACCCCTTTGTTTTCATTCCATATCATTTTAACTGCCTTTTACATTTTCTTTTATTTTCTTTCTTTATATATATCCCCTCCTATCTTATCCCACTTCTTATTCTGAGAAGAAGGCTGGTCTTCTTCCCATACTCCTACACAGCCCCCTATGCCTGCCTCAACAGCCAAACTGATTTTCCTCGTGGGCAGAAGGTCAAACTTTGCCCGAATTCCCTCCTCCTCACCAGAAGATCCGGAGCAGGATCCTCCGCATACTTACCACTCACCTCCAAAATTTCCTCTACCAGCCGCTGCCACTCCTCTGTTGTCTCCTTACATGAGATGATTGTGCCTCTCACTACCGCCTTTAATGCTTCCCACACCACTGACGGGGCATCCCCATTCCTGTTAAACTCTGCATAATCCTCAATCACCTTTCCCATCTTTGCACAACAATTTGGGTCAGCCAACAACCCACATCCAACCACCATGCAGGTCTCTGTGCTGGCCCCTTCTCCAGGACCACATCCACCCAATGTGGGACATGCTCCAATATAACAATTGGCGAATATTCTGCTTTCCTCACCCCAGCCAAAAGCTCCTTCCCCAGAAGAAAAAGATAAATCCTTGAATATACATTATGCTGGCGAAAAAGAATGAATACTCCCTGTCCCGCAGGTGCAAAAACCTCCACCGCTCCCCCCGATCTCTCCCATTACCGCAGCCAACATCTTCGCTTCTCTCAAGGAGGTCAGCAACATGACTTGGGCCTATCCACAGCACTGTATTCAAGCCCCCCCCACCCCAGTATTAACTGGTGCCCATCCAAATTCGATATGGCAGCCAACATCTTCTTCATAAATTGTACATCATCCCAATTCAGGGCATACACATGAACCACCACCACCAATCTTCCCTCCAAAACACCCATTACTGCAATATACCTGCCACCTTCTCCATCTGAAACCTCACTCTCTGACCCACCAATATTGCTACCCAAGCAGGACCCAGCCCTACCCTTAGTCACTATCAGCTATCTTCCCCTGCCCCCCTTCCAACAACCCCCCCCCACCACCCCCCACCCCCTCCCCCCCCCCCCACCAGGGCTACCCTCTCAAAACCATTTCTCCCAGTATGATCCCTATCCCCCAACCACTCTCACCTCCCAGGCCCATCGAAACCTGTTCATACAGGTTCCAATGACCATGGCCCTCCCCCACCTCTCTCCCTTTCACGAGCTAACTTACGTTTGCTTGTGAGGTGGCTGCTGCCAGAACCCCCTCCCCCACATGCCCATTATCAAAAAGAAAGCTAACACAAAGGCCCTTCACACCCAGACCTTCCAAAACCCCAACACAATAATCCCCCAAGAAGAAACAAATCCCAATAAATTACCTCAAAATCCCAAAACCACCCCATCCCAAACATCACATGAAAGAAGGAAAATAAAAAGATAAAAACTAAGTCCAAACTAATTTCAGTCCCAGTCCTTCAGCTTTCACGAACACCTCCGCCTCCTCTGCTGTCTCAAAGTAGTAGTCCCTGGTGTTATGTGTGACCCTCAGCTTCGCCGGGTAGGCCACCGCAAACCTCACATTGCTTTCATACACCACCGCCTTCACCCGACCAAAGGCTGCCCGCCTTCTTGCCAGCTTCGCCATGAGATCCTGGTATATCCAAATACCACCGCCTTCCCAGTTCCCAAATACCACATTCTTCCCAGTCAAGAATCACCTCTTGATTCAGCTTAGCCCATCTCAACACATTCTCCTTCACTGAATAACAGTGAAAGCAGACTATCAGAGCTCTTGGTGGTTCATTTGCCTTTGGATTTGGCCGGAGTGACTCATGAGCCCTGTCCTGCTCATAGAGGGAGGAGTCCTCCTCCTCCCCAACAACTTGGTAAACATCTCTGCAAAGTATTCTGTTGGCCTCCGGCCCTCCAGCCCAACAGGGAGTTACACAATCCTCTGAATCTGCCTTCTGAATCCCTAACCCAACCCTAACCCTGTTCTCCAGGTCCTCCACTTTGCTTCTCAACCCTTTGTTACACACCCATCAAGGAGAACTGGCCACTGTGCTGTGACAATGCCTGCTCCTCCCCTTCAACACCTCTCCTTGCTCCGGCATTCTGTCAAAGTCTTTGCCAAAGCCTCCTTCATCGGGGCAAGAGTCTCACTCATCTACTCCTTAAGTGAGGCCATCATCTCTTTTCGATGCCAGTCGAAGTGCTTGGAAAAGAGCAGTTCAAGCTGCCCCACCATCAGTTCAGCCAGCTTAGCCACTGTAATGGGCGCAGCCCCACCCGGCGAGTTTGCTGCCGCCATCTTTCCTCCCACTGTACTCCCGACTGAGCTTGCCGGTGGACTAGCGCTCCGGCCTTTTCTTCCTGGATTCTTTTTCTGCTATTTCGATCCTTTGGTTGCCGTAACTTTTCTTACAATCAATCATGTAAAATTCCCCCCAAAATCTGGGTGAAAATGGCCAAAACATAAAAGCTCCAGCAGGAGCCATTCAACATGCGACCTCCATCTGCATGTCGCCACCGGAAGTCTCCATAACAGTGCTCAGGAATAATTGTAATCTGTTCTTTTCTGGTGCGACATTAAAAAAGTTAATATTGTATTCAAAATAAAATTTGTTTTAAAAATACCAAAGTCCTATTTCTTCATGCAGCCACTCCTGGAGCGAATCATTCTTCCTGCACAGACTTTCAAATAAACTAAAATATTGGGGTTTTGGACCAGTATCCTAGCCAATGTTGGAGTCTGATCCGGGATCGTAATATTTGCAACTCAAATGATTTTAACTTTCACAATTTGGAAAGTACTCTGTTCTATTCTTTTAAAATCCAAAATAAATAATCTCACACTTGCCTCATTGAAATCCATTTGGCACAGTTCTGCCCATTCATTTCACCTAATTAAAGCAAGTTTACGATTAACTATTAAGTTACAGCGCAAAAGGGGTGGACTGGTGGCACAGTAGATAGCACTGCTGCCTTATGGCACCGAAGACCCGGGTTCGATTCTGGCCCCGGGTCACTGTCCATGTGGAGTTTGCACATTCTTTCCGTGTCTTACCCCCACAACCTGAAGATGTGCAGGGTAGGTGATTGGCCATGCTAAATTGCCCCTTAATTGGAAAAATAAATAAATAAAGTTACAGTATGATGAACAAAAAGTGTTATCGATGAAAGCAGAAAAAAAAATTCCGACATGGAAGATTGCATACTTCAAATAGATCCTGAACTGAATCCTTGTATAACTGGGTTTAGATGAGGTGATGGCAGGTATCACTTACATTGTTCTCATGAGTATCACCTATGGACAAAAATCACATTCTAAATGCTCATATAAAGTTATTTGGATGGTGCAATGAAAGATTGCAAAAGGCCTATTGGTTCTCAACAATTGCCTTTAAATATTTGGGTGAACAGATGGGTTTTCTTGAAAGTTTTTGTGCCATTTATTTAGAGACCCAATTATTAACCTGCAGGATTATCATTTGACACAGTTTCGAATTTGCTATATTTTTCTATCACATTGTTAAGTTCCCAGCCTTTCCCAGGCAATATAATCGCAATGCAAAAGCAATGGGTGGAATTCACTCATTTTGAGGCGATTCTCCGGCAAATTTTCCAAGTGCTGTAGCGAGCGGGAAAAGCCGCGTGTTTCCTGGTGTTCATTACAGTGAGGCCGGCAACACTATTGACCGTTAATTGGTCCGTTTAATGAGGCCTCACGGGCTTCTCACCCCGAATGCCAGCTCGCCAGCTGAGTCGCTGGGACTGCGCTCACCAGCTCCCCCGGGAACAGCCAACCCCAGCCAGCTCGAATAATGGCGCTGAGGAGACCGGCCCCAAGGTTAGGTGTTGGTGACCCGGGGAGGCTCCTAGATGCGCTGGAGGCCAGGAGGGATGTCCTGTTCCCCCGAGTGTCCCTGAGGGTGAGTCACAAGGCAGTCAGTGCTGCCTGCTTCCACATCTGATGTGCATCCTGGGGACACAGCTAGACATGGTGGTAGAGCCAGGAGGACAACGCACATTAAGGATCATTGAGACACCGGGAGAGGGGGCACGAGGTAGGTAGGTAGGGGGTGAAGGGGCGGGTGGGGGGTGAGGCGGTAGGGGGGGGGTGGGTGCGGAATGCACCATCGGAGGAATGGGGGCATATATTAAACAATAAACACCCTGTGCACAACCAGTAGGAAGCCTCTGTCACTTTCTTCCGCAATGCATTGCTGCATGCAGGTAATGGGTGTGAGTGAGCACTCAGCCACAGGCAGGGGACAGTTTATGGCATAGATTGAGGAGCACCAGCGCCCAACTCTCTGCGGGTTTTCATCACCACTCCCCCTCCCCCCCCACCCTTGACAGTGACCCGTGGACAGTGTCGACTCAGTCCCAGCACCCAGGATGTGATGTGACACATATCCTGGGAGGGTGGGAAATGGGGGTGGCGGGTCGGTAAGAATGCGATGCTGGACCAGGCCATGTCCGAGGTATACCGGGCCAGTATGAGGGCCTTCCTGGCACAGCAACTGCCTGCCTTACAGCCTCCGGCTGGGCCTCATGTTCCTCCCCAACTTCATCCTCCAGCCCCTGCCGGTCCGGTGCCTCCTCATCATCCTCATCCCTGTCCCCCTCCTTATCCTCCTCCTCCGCCCACCCTCTTCTTCCGAGGTGGCCACATGTTCCGAGTGGCTGCATGGGCCTTGTTGTACTGGGTCTCCGCTTCAGACTCTGGCCTCCATACTGACATCATTAGCCAGGTCCTCAGTGCACATCCCTTATCCACCAAGAGCCTGCCGTCCATCCTGGGATGCTCCTTGAAGAGGCCGTGGATGGCTGACTACCTTCGGATGTAGCTGTCGTGCACACTCCCCGGGAAGTGGGCACATACATGCATTATCTGCATCTGGTGATCACACACAAACCATATGTTCAGGGAGTGGAACCCCTTTCATTTAACATAGAACACACCCCAGATGGCCCAGTGAGTGCAGGCCAAATTCATCTATTTCCCCCTGGACCTGGGGCATCCCGGCGATAGTGGACAAATCACTGCCCGGGCATCCTGTTGGACATGGTCTATGTCAAAAACAATGCAGTCTTCCACTCGGCATACAGTGAATTCTTGATCTGCCGATGTACCTGTGGGCCGTTGCCTGTGGGATATCACACAAGTCCCCACTTGAGCCCTGGAATGATCCCATGGGCATAAAAGTTCATTAACCTTGACCGGCACGGGACCGGTTGTCCTCCTCCTCCCCGTGGTGCCAGGTCCGCGAGGATATGGCGCAGGAGTCGCACCGTCTCCTTGTTGAAGCGTAGTCTCCTGCGGTTCATGCTGTCCATCATTTGTTTGAATGACCAGTGATGCCTGTACACCCTAGGCTGTCGGGGAACTCCCCCTCTGTGTTCCTGCCTGGCCTGATGGGCATCCGAGCCCTCAGGGTGTGGGGTGGGATCCGCTTCCACGAGCATCTGCAGACGCTGCTGCTGCTGCCTTCTCCGGCGTCTGGCCGCATCCCACAGCACCAGCAGCACTAGAGCAAACTCTGCCCCCAACATCCCTGCGTTCAATATTGGGAGAGGGTGTTAGACCGACAAACAGCAGTGGCTCCTACCCCGAGACCCTCCATTCCGCCATTGATTGCTCCCTACCACCCTACTCAGAATACACTCCCCATGTACCCCAGGCTGCAGCGGGCCCCCTCACCAGGCTCCAGACCCTGTACCCACTCACAACACCACTCGGACTGATTGCTGGCTCCCTGCCCGTGGCACTCACCCACCCTCCAGCCGTGGACATGTCGCTGGAGCTGTGCCCCGTCCCCTGGGTATTCGGATGTTGGCTGCTGCATGTGTGATATTGCCTCCCACAGTGTTCAGGCGTTCAGAAATCACAGTCTGTTTGGGATGCCAGGCAATGACTCCCGCATGTTACATGGCCTTCCCACCCAGGGGAACACATTTGGGATTAGTGAAGTGCTTAGTTAACCATGATTGCAAATTTCCTTTTGGCAATAACCTTCAGCTGCACAGCCAGAGGCCTCACCAGCCGATGGTGATTATGAGTGGTCAGCGGGTTGATGGGCAGGGACAAGGGTTGCCCCCGGGATGGGTAGGCACGATCCAGGGATTTGCATGATGGTGCAGCGAGCGGTTGCCACCCGGTTGCCCCCCTAGCACGCCCCCCACCCTCCCATGACGGCCGACTCTGCGGAGGGTCCCTCCACCCCCAGCCAATGAACCCTTCTTGGGAAAGGTTCACACTGGTTAACTAACCTATTCTTTTTTGTTTAGGGTGCTGCTGTAGTGTTCTAACATTACAGTTTTTAGATATTTTAAACAAGGATCAGCTGGTTCTGTGGGACAGGAAACCGAGCAATGTCAGAATTAAAACCATAATAACCTCTTGAGATGGAAATCCAGTTCCTCCTATGGCAGAGCATTTTAGAATGTAGTGAATGCCTTACAACGCTATAAGTTGGTGCCAATCATTGAGTTTCCAGAATGATTGGTGCCATAAGAAATATTTCTTTGAGTTAACAATTAAAGCATACTTTGGTGTTTTCAAGCTTCTGGAACAATAGTGTAAGCACTTGAGAAGTAATAATTGGCTTTAAAGCAATTTAGCACACCCTGAGTTTTATGAAAGATACTATAAATAAATGCAAGAGTCTTCTGTTTGTAATACATGCTCAGATAATGCTACAATACTTGGCTGGACCACTGCAATAAACTGTAACATAATTCAATTTCTCAGCATGAATACCAACACCTCCAAAACTTCCATTAATAAATCTTTGAAATAGATACAATTAAACAGAACTTCATGTCAGATTTATCATGGAATCTGTAAAGATTAACATTTGTTATGATCTAATTAGGACTATTAACATTTAAAGAGAAACACAAAAACTCCATTTTTAAAAATAGAGCAATGCCATAAGATTTCATTTTTTTAAATAACAAACTTTATTGTATGTAAAACTTAAACAAAAACAAACACTCAGCAATGTGGTTTATTACTAGGTATGTTATGCACGAAGGTGTACTTCTTACTTCCCCCAAGAATTCTCTTAAAAGACATGTTAATCTTAAAGTTATTTACTTCTGAAGGGACCACATGAAGTCTGCCTTGGACCTCTGGCGAATTCTTTTCAACTCCAATTATTCTAAGAGGCTAAACTTTCATTTACCACCTCATTGTGGTTGCCTCATTCCCTTATTCTGATTATTTTCAATAATTCCAAGCTAATCTGCTTGAGGCTATCTTTGTCATAAGACTGGGAACTATCGTAGATTCTCCGACTAGCTTCAAACTTGGAAACCTTCCAAATTCAGACGGAACTTCACCCGCATTCTACATGGTTAGTAATGAAATTTATTTCTTATTCTGCTTGCAATTGTTTGTTTTGGTTATCTCTTAGTGAGCTGCAAGCTGCACACACTAGTTCCAAGCTGCAACTAACTATCTCAGCACAGATAAATGGAAGCCAGTGAATCTCCCTGTCATCCACCCAACTCCATGGCAATGTAGCCTGCTGAGAGATGTCCTCAAACCGATCTTTTAATTCATTATCCCTCATTTATAATTTCTTCTTTGATCTGATGAAGCAAATGGTGAACTGGTCAGAGTTCACTAATTGCTTTTGAACTAATGTAGTTCTACTTTGGCATCAAAAACATCTCTCTGAACTGCTATTACTGCAAAGATTGTAGATGTTATATCTCCAGTTCTTTATCTAAGTAAGCCCAGCTGCTGTTTTAAAGCTCAATATCTTCTATTCTGACTTTGTTGAGTAACATGGGTCACCTTTTGAACTGCCATTTCCGGAGATTCTGACAATTTCCAAAGCCCAGCATTCTAATTACCTTCCATCTACACTACATCTATCTTCTCAGAGCTAAAAGTTACCTGAAAAATATTAACATGGACCATAAACTAGATATTTATAACACTGCAAAATGTTGTTTTAAGACTTATGCTATATTTTTTCAAGAAGTAGGTGTAATGGTGTTTATTGTATTATTTATGTTTATTTAGGTTCTTTTTTTTAATAAACGTTTTATTGAAGAAAGTTCTTTGTCATTTTAAAAGAAACAAAATCAATAATATAAATAACAAGATAAAAATATACATAGTGCAAATTCCGCCACCCTCTCCCGCATATCTTGCCATTACTAACCCACCTACCCTACGCTAAACTAACCCCCTCCCCCCTCCCCCTTTTCTGCTGACGATTAATTCTCTGCGAGGAAGTCAACGAATGGTTGCCACCTCCGGGCGAACCCCAGCTGAGACCCTCTCATGGCGAACTTAATTTTCTCCCGGCAGAGGAAGCCTACCATGTCCGAAAGCCAGGACTCCAATTTTGGGGGCTTTGCATCCCTCCACACCAGCAATATATGCCTCTGGGTTACCAGGGAAGCAAAGGCCAGAACATCTGTCTCTTTCTCCTCCTGGATTCCCGGGTCCTACGATACCCCAAAAATCGCCACCTCCGGACTCATTGAAACCCTCGTACTTAATACTGTGGACATGGCGTTGGCAAACCCCTGCCAAAATCCCCTCAGTTTTGGACATGCCCAGAACATATGGACATGGTGCACTGGCCCTCACGCACACTTTGCACACCTGTCCTCCACCCCAAAGAATCTGCTCATCCGGGCCACTCTCATGTGAGCCCGGTGAACAACCTTAAATTGGATCAGGCTGAGCCTGGCGCATGTTGTGGTAGCATTGACCCTTCCTAATGCGTCCACCTCCTCCATCTCTCCCCACCAGCTCCTCCTCCCACTTACGCTTCAGTTCTTCGGTCTGCGTCTCCTCCGACCCCATAAGCTCTTTATATATGTCCGAGACGCTCCCCTCACCTATCCATCCTCTAGAGACCACCCTGTCCTGAATCCCCCTTAACGGCAGGAGTGGGAAGGTTGGTACCTGCCTTTGCAAAAAGTCCCGTACCTGTAAATATCGAAGATCATTCCCTCCAGCCAGTGCAAACTTCTCTAGCGCCCTCATACTCGGAAAGGTACCTTCCAAGAACAAGTCTGCCATCCTCTCTCTCTGCGCTCTCCTCCAAATACGGAACCCCCCATCCATCCTCCCCCGGGGCAAACCAGTGATTATCGCAGACTGGGGACCACATCGATGCCCCCTCTGCTCCCACATGCCTCCTCCACTGCCCCAGATTCTCAGGGCCGCCACCACCACCAGACTAGTGGAGTACCGCGCCGGTGGGAACAGCAGGGGCCCTAAACTTGTGCCCTTACACGAAGCCGCCTCCATGCGCACCCACGCCGGCTCCCCCCCCCCCCCCCCAAACCCCCACCAGCCACCTCCTCACCATGACTATGTTAGCCGCCCAGCAATAATTACTGAAATTCAGCGGCCCTCGTCCACCATCTCCCCAATTCCGCTCGAGCATTGCCCTCTCACCCGCGGGGGCTTATCCCCCCCACACACAAAGCCCACAATAATATTATTAAACTGCGCGATGAAGCTGGGGAAGCACTGGAAAACGAAGTGAAACCTTGGGAGGACTGTCATTTTTATCGACTGCACCCTACCGCCAGAGACAACTTACCATCACCAGAAATCCTTCTTCATCTGGTCCACCAAACGGTCCAGGTGCAGTGTGTGCAGCCTGCCCCAATCCCTCGCCACCTGAATATCCAAGTACCTAAAATTGTCCCCTACCACTCTGAATGGCAGTTCCCCTAGTCGCCTCTCCTGACCTCTCACCTGAACCACAAACAACTCGCTCTTCCCCATATTAGGCTTGTAACCCGAAAACCGGCCAAATTCCCCCATAATTTCCATAATTTCCCCGATCCCCTCCATTGGGTCTGAGACATACAGCAGCAAGTCATCCTCATACAACGAGACTCTGTGCTCCACCACCCCCCTCCTCCCCGAAACAACCCCTTCCATCCCGTTGAGGCCCTCAGAGCAATTGCCAGCAGCTCTATTGCCAGCGCAAACAGCAGTGGAGAGAGGGGGCATCCCCGTCTCGTCCCCCGGTATAGTCTGAAATATTCTGCATCGTCCTATTTGTCCTACACTAGCTACCGGCGCCCAGCGCAGCAGCCTAACCCAGTCAATGAAGCCCCTCCTAAATCCAAACCGCTCCAGCACCTCCCATTAGTAATCCCACTCGACCTGGTCTAGCGCTTTATCCGTGCCTATCGCAACGACCACTTCAGCTTCCCTGCCTTCCGGGGGCATCATAATCACATTGAGCAACCTTCTTACATTGGCCCCCAGCTGCCTACCCTTAACAAACCCTGTCTGGTCCTCCCCGAAAACTTCCTAGACGCCAGAATCTTGGGCAGGAGGTTGGCATCCACATTTAACAAGGATATCGGCCTTTAAGAATTGCACAGCTCCGGGTCCTTGTCGCTTTTCAAAATGAGCGAGATCATGGCCTATGGTATTGTCTGGGGTAAGACCCATCTTTCCTTGGCCTCGTTAAAGACTTTCAGCAGTACCGGACCCAATATTCAGGAGAACTTTTTATCGAACTGCACTGGGTACCCGTCTGGCTCTGGGGCCTTCCCCGACTGCATGGCCTTCAAGCCCTCCACTATCTCCTCCAGCCCGACTGGGGCCCCCAGCCCTTCTACCAGCTCTTTTTTCGGTTTTTCATTAATAAGGGGACCAGGGGTTATGGTGAAAAGGCAGGAGAATGGGGATGAGAAGCAAAGCAGCCATGATTGAATGACGGAGCAGACTCAATGGGCCAAATATCTTATGGTTTTATGGTGTACACGGTGCCAGCATTTTTATGGTTTTCACATGATGTATCAAACAGCAAACTCCTTAAAATAATTAAAGACTAATGATCGGTTGAATAGTTGTGAAAAACATCCTTCAGAAGATTAATATCAATGTCAATTTAATGAACTAAGTGCTTTTGATTACAGTGGCAACTGTCAGGTTTTTAATCAAATTAAGCCTCTTATTAGATTCTGTGAGTGTACTTTCAATAATAATTGGTATTTTACTCCTAAATAGGAAGAGGAAGAGATTTGTTGCAGTGAAGTAAGTGGCTGGATTGCGATGTAATTTCTATCAATTTATAAGACAACTAGAAAGTGCTTTTAGCATCGCATGGTGCTCAATGGCTTTCTTAATAATCAGTATCTTTCCACAGAAGCCGCCTTGAAATCGTTGTAAAAGGCCAGTTCTCCTGCCATCTATTCATGAGACTAAAAGAACCACCACTGTTTGAAAGTTATCGGACCCGGGATCTAACATTCTTGATGATATTGGTACTTAAAATGTACTAGGAATGTGTAAATTCTGAATTCCTCCATCCAAAATACATAGCAAAAGTTAAATTCATCCACAAGTTTATAATATAATATTGATTTGGAAAGCATGATTCCTCTGTCCGGTAAGGATTTTACAATGGGTCACATTGTAATGAGCTCATGAACTATGTTTTGAGAATGCTGAAACCAACATGGAACATGCTAGAACGGAAGTGATAAAGAAAAGGGAAATGCTGTCCATCAACATACTGTAAATACAACCTATGGCAAATCATGTATAAAATCTGATAAAAATGAAAGGCACAGTGGCTAGCGCTACTGCTTCACAACGCCAGGGCCCCGGGTTCAATTCTGGCCTTGGCTGACTGCCTGTGCGGAGTTTGTACTTTCTCCCCGTGCCTATGCGGGTTTCCTCCGGGTGCTCCGGTTTCCTCCCACAGTCCAAAGATGTGCAGTTTAGGTAGATTGACCATGATAAATTAACCCTGAGTAATAGAGTAAGAGTTATAAAATCAGGCAACACAGGCCCTTCAGCCCATCACGACTGCACTAGTCAAAAACAACTACCTGACCATTCTCATCCTACTTCCCAGCACTTGGCCTGGGATGGCCTTTTATGCCCTGGGATCACAGTGCACATCTAAATACTTCTTAAATGTTATGAGGGTCTCTGCCTCCACCACCCTTTCAGGCAGCAAATTACAAACTCCCACCATTCTCTGGGTAAAAACGAGTTTCCGACTTCCGGTGGCGGCCATGGAGTAAACGGACGCACATTCAACAGCTCTCGCCCTTCGTGTTTTTTTTAATGGTGTTTCAGCCGGATTTTTCAGAAAATTTCTCAACACAAGTTGATTGAAGTGAGAGGAAAAGGAGGTGACCCTCAATTTATGGAATCGTGTCTAAATAAGAGTTGAAAAAGGAGAAACCAAAGGATGAGTGAAAGCAAGAATCAGAGGTAATCGAGCTCAATGGTAACGAGACAAAGTGTGTCCACGCCAGCTCACTGGTCGATGGAGTAATGGGTCGAGTACCTGGATGAGAGGTTCGCCCGGCATTGCAAGAAGTGTACAGAAGATGTAACCCAGATGATAGCCTCGATTAAGGAGGTGGTTGACCGGGTGGAGGAGAAAATGCCGACCCAGGGACAGGAGATTCTAAAGTTGCAGGAGCTGGTGATTGAACGAGAGGAGGAGTCCACTGCAATGGCTTTGGAAATTAGCATACTGCAAGACAGCCAGAAATGACTGCTAGATAAAGTAGAAGACTTGGAGAACCGGTCTCGCAGGCAAAATATCCGAATCATCAGGCTGCCAGAGGAAAAGGAGGGATCAGATGCGGGAGCGTATGTCGGGAAGATATTGCAGGAGATGGTCGGGCCGATGTATTTGACAAGCCGCTGGAGGTGGTCCGGGCACATAGGGTGCTTGTACGTAAGCCCCAGGACCGTGAGCCTCCGAACGCCATGGTGGTGAGGCTACATCGATTCCTCAACAAGGAGCGTGTGGTGATGTGCATCACTGTAAATACACAAGGGGTTAATGTAAATACATGTAGACTAGCTAGACACTAGAGGGAGCACCAGAGAAATCACACACACTCAAACAATAGATCAGTTAGATAGGACATGACTAATGGACATTCACCATACACACAGAGGTGACACAACCACAGGAGGGCATTACACCAACCCATATATAAAGGACACCACACACATGATCTGCCTCTTTCCAGTAGAGACAGTCAGTGAGTACAGACACAGGGTTGATTCAATATCACCCCCACCATGTGGATTGTAGCAGACTGGTTAGTCAGTCTGGGTAGCTATAGTAGGATTAGCAGTAGTGTCGAACCCAAGTAATAGAAGTGTATATAGTTTAATAAATGTGTTGAAGTTATCTCCACGTCTGAACCTTCCTTTGCCAAGTGCATCACAAGGAAGCTGCTTATGCCACACTTAGAGCATAACAAGACAGAGCGTATTATGAAGTGGGCCAGGCAGACAAAACGGTGCATGTGGGAGGAATCAGAGATCCAAGTGTACCAAGGCTGGGGTCCAGAACTCGCAAAGAGGAGAGCGAGTTTCAACAAAGTTAAGGCGGCCCTGTTTGAGAAAGACATTAAATTCGGACTGTTATACCCGCACGTCTTTGGGTGACCTGCGAGAACCGAGAGCTGTACTTTAATACTCCGGAAGAGGTGGCTACTTTTATGAAAGACAATCATCTGGCTTAAGGACTTTTAAATTCTAACTGTGGTGGGCTGAGTTTGAGAGAAGGGATGGAGTGGAGGGGAGGAGAGAAAAATGGTTCTGTGTTTGGAAAGAACTTTAAAGTTGTGACAGGGTGTGTTATTCTCTGTAAGAAAGGTGGTTGATTCTTGCACGCATAATTTTGCTTAAGATGCTTGAAGCTTCTTCTATTGTGTTTGATTCTCTTTGACGGTGATGTGACTGATAAAAATCGGTCAAAGGGGGAGGGGTAGAATCTGGCAATCTGGTGTGATGACTTTTAAACTCAAACTGTGGTGGTCTCAGTTTGGGGGAACGGACAAGGTGGTGGGGAGGTGAGGTAAACGGTTCTGTGTTTTGCTTTGTCTTGTTTTTAAAAATTTCAGTCTTTTAATCCTGTAAATTAAGTTGCGATGTTCGGGAAGAAAAGGGTTTTGGTGTTTGATTTTTTTTTTTTCCTCTCTTCTTGAGTAATTTGATTTTGATTTATTGCTTTATGTACTGGATCACAGAAGGAATAACATTTAAGATGCGATGGGGTGTTTTAGTTTCTGCAAGAAAGATTGTAGATTCTGGCATGCATAATTTTGCTTAAGCTGCTTGAAGCTTCTTCTATTGTGTTTGATTCTGTTTGAAGGTGATGGGACTGAGAAGAATTGGTTAAAGGGTTTGCCTCATTGCCTGCGTATTGGGGGATGGTTTATTTGCTTTTTGGGTTTGTTGTTACTGTGTTGAGTGCTTGTGTTATTGCTAGGTGTGATAGAATCTGGCAGTTGGCAGGTTTTTTGACGTCAGAGGGTGGGAGATGCTGAGCTAGCTGAATAGCTGGTTCACGGGAGCAAAGTGGGGGGAGAGCTGAGGAAAGACAAAGTGGGGGGGCAGGAGGGGGGTATTGCTGATGGGTAAGGCACAGCTAGGAGACGTGAGATAGAGATCAGATGGTGGTCGCCGCTAAGGGGCGAATCAAGTGAGGTGCGGAACACGGGCTAGGAGCTGGCCTAGGAAAGGTCATGGTTAACCGACAAGGGAGGGGGGGCAAAAGCCCCCCCGATCAGACTGGTTACATGGAATGTTCGTGGACTGAACGGGCCAGTTAAGAGAGCTTGTGTGTTCGCACACCTGAGACAATTAAAAGCAGACGTGGCTATGTTACAGGAGACGCACTTGAAGCTGGGAGACCAAATCAGATTAAAGAAGTGATGGGTTGGGCAAGTGTTTCATTCAGGACTGGACTTTAAAACAAGGGGTGTGGCTATCCTTATTAATAAAAGGGGGACATTCGAGGTGGGGAGGATAGAGGTAGGCCCGGGAGGCTAGAGGGAATGGCAGTGGTGCTGGTGAATATGTATGCCCCAAGTTGGGATGATGCCTCGTTTATCAGGAAGGTGCTGGGAAAGATCACCGACCTTGACTCGCACCGGCTGATCATGGGGGGGGGGGACTTTAATACGGTCCTGGACCCGAGGCTGGACCGGTCGAGTGCTAGGTTGGGGAAGCTATCAGCAATGGCAAAGGAACTGCGAGGGTTCATGGAGCTCATGGGAGGGATAGATTCGTGGAGATTTGAGAGACCAAGGAGCAGGGAATATTCATTCTACTCCCATGTACATAAGGCGTACTCCAGGATAGATTACTTCCTGCTAGATAAAACACTGTTAGCAGGGGTTGAGGACACTGAGTACTCAGCAATTGTAGTCTCAGATCAAGCACCACACTGGATAGATCTACAGGCAGACACATGAATGTCCCAGCGCCCACAGTGGAAACTAGGTACAGGGCTGTTAGCGGATGGGGAGATCTGTGAGCGAGTGAGAGAGGCCATTTGGGGGTACATAAAGATCAATGACATGGGAGAGACTGCAGCTAGGGTGGTCTGGGAGGCAGTGAAAGCGGTCATTAGAGGGGAATGTATTTCAATTCGGGCCCACAGGGATAAAACTGAGTGGTCGTAGCTGGTTAGATTGGTAGGAGAAATCTTACAAGTGGATAGGGGATATTCGGAGCTCCAAATGAAGAGCTCCTGAAGGAATGTCAGAGACTTCAAATGGAATTTGGGCTCCTTTTCACAGGAAAGGCGGAGGGTCAGCTGAGGAGCATAAAAGGGGCAATATATGAACATGGGGAGAACGCTAGCGGGATGCTGGCGCATCAGCTGAGGAAGCAGGCGGCAGCGAGAGAAATAGGGAAAATAAAGGATTTGAGGGGGAAGACGGTGATGGACCCGGGGGCGGTAAATGAAGTGTTCCGGGAATTTTATAGCCAGCTATACGAGTCGGAACCCCCGGTTGGGGAGGAGGGCATGAATCAATTCCTGGGGAAGCTGGAGGTCCCGAAGGTAAATGAGGAGCTGGTGGAGGCCCTGGGGGGACGGTTAGGTTTGGGGAGGTGGTAGATGGACTGGGGGGCCATGCAATCGGGTAAACCTGATGGATTCCCAGTGGAATTTTATCAGACGTTCCCAGGGTTACTGGGGACGCTCCTGGTTAAGACTTTCAACAAGTCCAAGGAGCTGGAAGTACTCCCCACAACGTTATCACAAGCATCAATTTCTCTCATCCTGAAGCAGGACAAGAATCCGGAGAGCTGTGGATCGTACAGGCCAATCTCCCTCTTGCATGTAGATGCCAAATTATTGGCAAAGATCCTGGCCACTCGAATAGAGAATTGTGTCCCGGAGATAATTGTGGAGGAACAGACGGGACTTGTAAAGGGCATGCACCTGACATCCAATATTATGATGCCAGCGGAGGAGCACGAGACTAAGGTGGTAGTTGCCATGGACGCAGAGAAGGCTTTTGACATAGTGGAGTGGAAGTATCTATGTGATATTTTAGGCAGGTTTGGGTTTCGGCAGGAATTTGTGGAATGGGTCCGGCTATTGTACCAGGCTCCGGTGGCAAATGTAAGAATGAACCAAGTTCGGTCAGAATCCTTTAGTCTTTATCAGTGGACAAGGCAGGGATGCCCGCTCTCCCCATTACTGTTTGCCATGGCCACAGAACCCTTAGGAATGGCTCAGAGAGCAGCGAATCAGCGAATACCTGGAGGGGTATAGTGGGGGGAGGAGGGGGGGGGGGGTGGAACACAGGGTCTCTCACTATGCGGCCAATTTGCTGCTTTATATCACGGACCCGGTGGGGGGGAGGATGACCAAAATCATGGAGGTATTAGGAGAATTGGGCGATTTTCAGGCTATAAGTTAAATATGGGAAAAGGCACGATGTTCGTGATTCAGGCATGGGGGCAGGAAAGGAGGCTGAAGGAGCTACCTTTTAAAGTGGTTGGGAAGAGTTTTAGGTATCTGGGGATACAAGTGGCCAAGGATTGGGGGCAGCTTCACAAGTTAAATTTGGGCAAAGCAGTGGATCAAATGAGAAGGGATTTTTGTAGATGGGACAGGCTCCCACTGATGCTGGCGGGGAAGGTTTTTTTCAGAAGTATTAATGTGGCGATATTGAGGTTTATCTGGGCAGGTAAAACCCCGAGAGTAAAGAGGACACTCCTGGAATGGGTCCGCGGGGAAGAAGGATTGGCTCTCCTGAACTTTATTAACTATTACTAGGCTGCCAACATATCGATCGTCAGAAAGTGGGTAGTGGGGGAGGGGTCCATCTGGGAGCGGATGGAGGCAGCATCCTGCCAAGTTACGTGCCTGGAGGCTTTACTAACCGTGCCCCTGCCGTTCTCGCCGGCTCGGTACTCCACAAGTCCTGTGGTGATGGCAGCCCTAAGGGTGTGGGGGCAATGGAGGCAGCATATGAGACTGCAGGGGGCGTCAGTGTGGTCACCAATCCTTGACAATCACCGGTTTGTCTTGGGGAAGCTGGAAGGGGCTTTAAGTTATGGCAGCGGGCAGGGATTGAGAGGTTTGGGGATTTATTCATCCAGGAGGGCTTTCTGACCTTGGAGACATTAGAGGAGGAGTTTGAGTTGCTGGGTGGGAATGGGTTTCATTATCTTCAAGTGCGGGACTTTGTGCGGAGACAGTTCCCAAGTTTTCCTCGCCTCTCCCTGAGGGGACTACAGGATAAAGTGCTGTCAAAAACAAGGGTTGGAGATGTGAAGATTTCGGACATATACAGAAATTGTTCGAGTGGGAAGGGGCCCCTATCAGAGAGATGAAGAGGAAGTGGGAAGCGGAGCTTGGAGGGGAGCTGTAAACTGGGGCGGCTTTCTCTCAATGGGTGGCTAAGTGCCGATGCTGGATAAAAATGGCAGTGTCTTACTCCGGCGCGGTGCCCATTCCAGGACCCCATTCTGCGGCCCACATGAGGCTAGGACAGCGCTGGAGTGGCCTCCGCCGCCTCGGCTGCCGATCCCGGCCTCCGCCGCCCTGGCTGCCGATCCCGGCCTGAACTCAGGGTCCGCACATGCGAAGTTGGGATGGCGCCAACTAGCACATTTGCAATGGCCTTCTACCCCACGGCGGCCCCGACGCCAAATAGCGCAGGGCTACAAGACCCGGCACAGAGAGAAGGAGGCCGGGGGGCAGGGAGGCTGGCCCGCCGATCGGTGAGCCCCGATCGCAGGACAGGCCACTATGGCGCTCCCACCCCGGGGTCAGACCCCCTCCCCCCCCCCCCCCCCCCCCCCCCCCCCGACAGGCCACACCCGGACCCTTCAACGGCGAGGCCCTGCTGGCCCAGAACAGGTTAGAACGGAGCCGGCAGGACTTGGCTTTTTGTTGATGGTTGCTCGGCCCATCCGGCCCGGAGAATCAGCGCACCGGCCCGTTCCGTCCCAGGCTGGAGAGTCGGCGCATACCCCGACTGGTGCCGTGCCGACCAAGTCGACACCGATTGCGCAGAACCTCCGCACTGCGGAGAATTGCGTCCCAGAGTCGAGGCCGCGTGGCACAAATGGCACAAAGCGTGGCGGTGCCGCGCTGATTCTTCGACCCAGCGGGGGGTTGGAGAATTCTGCCTCTGAACTGTGGGTAAAAGCCTTGAAAAGGGTAAATGCATCCTCGTCCTGTGCTGGACTTAGCTTGATTCAGTTCCAGGTAGTCTACAGGGCCCACATGACGGTAGCTCGGATGAGTAGGTTCTTCGAGGAGGTGGAGGACAGATGTGAGCGGTGTGGGGGTAGTCCGGGAAATCATGTTCATATGTCCTGGGACTGTCCGAAACTGAGGTAATTCTGGCAGGGATTTGCTGATGTTATGTCAGAAGTCCTGGAAGGTAGGGTAACTCCGAGTCCAGAATTAGCAATATTTGGTGTGTCGGAGGATCCGGGGGCAAAGGGGGAGAGAGAGGCCGTTATTCTCCTCCCTGGTGGCCCGGAGATGGATCTTGCTGAGATGAGGGACTCGGAGCCCCAAAATCAGGAGTGTGGGTCATCGATACGGTAGAGTTTCTCAGTCTGAAGAAAATCAAGTTCGCTCTGAGAGGATTAATACAGGGATTTGCCCGGAGTTGGCAGCCATTCATCGATTTCTTTCACAAAAATGGAACGTCAGCAGTAAGGGGGAAAGGGAAAAAGGGGGGGGGGGGGGGTGGGGAGGAAAATAGGAGGCATGGTCATGTTAAATAAGGACAGGGAATTTAGTATATGGGTAATTGGGGATAGGGCGGGAGAAGTGGGGTACGTGGTTTATTGTTTGTTGTTATTTTCGGGCGTGTTTTGTGTGTTGACCCGCACGGTTGTTTTAGAAAGGTCAATCTGTCAAATTGTGAAAATTACAAATACTTCAATAAAATCTTTTTTAAAAAATGAGCTTCCTCACATCCCCTCTGAACCTCCTACCTTACTTTCAATTTATGCCCCATGGTCATTGACCCAACCAACAAGGGGAAATGTTTGTTCCTGTCTTCTCATTCTATGCACCTCATAATTTTATAAACTCAATCACGTCCCCCTCAGTCTCCTGTGCTCCAAGGAAAATAATCCAAGTCTATCCAATCTCGCTTCATATCTAGAACTCTCCAGGCCAGGCAGCACCCTGGTAAATTTTCTTTGTCCCCTTCCCGGCGCTATCACATCACACCTATAATGTGGGTTCCAGAACGCTGTTGCACCAGAATTGCACTAGCTGTGGCCTATCTAATGTTTTGTACATATCCAGCATAAACTCCCTGCTCTTAAACTGTGTGCCTCAGTAATATTGACAAGTTTACCATATGCCTTCTTAACCACTGTATCCACCTGCTCTGCTACCTTAAGGGACCAGTGTACCAAGATCTCTCTGATCCTTGGTGTTCCCTGGGTCCTGTCGTTTATCATGCATTTCCTTGCCTTGTTTGTCCTGCCCACATGCATCACCTCACACTTATCCGGATTGAATTCTATTTGCCAGTGATCAGTTCATCTGACTAGCCCATCTATATCCTCCTCTAATCAAAGGTGATCCTCACTATTTACCACCCCACCAATTTTCGGATCATTCACAAATTTATTCATCAACCCTCCTGCGATCATATCTAAACCATTTGTCTAAATCACATACAATAAGGGCCTCAACACTGATCCCTGAGGGACCACACTGGGCACAGGGTTCCAGTCAGAAAAACACCACTCAACCATCACCCTCTGTTTCCTGTCACTCAGGCAATTTTGCATCCAATCTGCCAAATTTCCTTGGATTACTTATGAAAAGCCTTGCTGAAGTCCAAGTAGACTATGTCAAATACATTTCCCTCATCGACACACCTGGTCACCTCTTCGAAAAATTCAATCAAGTTGGTCAGACATGACCTCCCCTTAACAAAACCATGCTGACTGATCTTGATTAATCCCTGCCTCTCCAAATCCTCAAAATTGCTTCCAATAGTTTCCCAACTACTGAGGTTAGACTAACTGCCCTCTAGTTTCCTTCTTGAATAATGCTACCACATTGGCTATCCTCCAGCCCTCTGGCACCTCTCCTGTGGCCAGAGTTAAATTGTAAATTATTGCCAGTGACCCTGCTGTTTTCTCCCTTGCCTCACTCAGCAGCCTGGGATACATTTCATAGAATTTGCAGTGCAGAAGGAGGCCATTCGGCATATCGAGTCTGCACCGGCTCTTGCAAAGAGCGCCCTACGCAAGCCCACACCCCCACCCTGTCCCCATAACCCAGTCACCCCACCCAATACTAAGGGCAATTTTGGACGCTAAGGGCAATTTAGCATGGCCAATCCACCTAACCTGCACATCTTTGGACTTTCATCTGGCCCTGGAGATTTAAGCCTTCCTGGCCATTCAGAACCTCCTCTTGGTCTATGTTAATCTCTTTAATTTTATTACAGTCCTTCTCCCTGATTGCCATACCCATACTGACCTTCTCACAAGTTAACACTGGCACAAAGTATTCATTTAGAACCCTACCTACATTCTTTGTCTCCACCCACCAATTACCACTGTGGTCCTGAACGGGCTTACTCTTTCCCTAGTAATCCTTTTATCCTTAATGTATTTGCAAAACAACTTAGAATTTTCCATTATTTTACCTGTCAGTATAATTTCCTCTTTTTGCTCCCTTTTCCTTTTTCCGTTCACTCTTGCACATTCTACACACCGCTAGGGCTTTTGCCAACCAGTGACCATGGGTGTACAGGTTAGCTTACAGGGGTAGGGCAGGGGATTGGGCCTAGGTGGGTGCTCTCTTGGAGAGTCGGTGCAGAATCAATGGGCCGTATGGCCTCCTTCTGCGCTGGAAGAGTTTTATTCAATTTGATTGCAGATGTTACATTGTCATGCCACATATATTCTGCCCAATGGCAGCTCCTTGGCTCAGTGTCTGCTGATGCTTCATCCTGAACTGTTTTCTTGGCAGTTTTCTTTTGTGCTGGTTTGCTATTACCTTCCACTCTCAGGCAAAGAGGCAGGTCCCAAATCTACCTCACCATTAGTTTAAACCATCTAGTAATTTTTCCAATTGAATTGAGTAGCATAGATAAGGTAGATAGTCGACCCAAAGGTAGAGGAGTCTAGAACTAGAGGGCACAGGTTTAAGGTGAGAGGGGAGAGATACAAAAGAGACCAGAGGGAACATTTCTTCACACAGAGGGTGGTAAGTATCTGGAATAGGCTGCCAGAGGCAGTTGTGGAGGCGGGTATAATTTTGTCCTTCAACAAGCAGTTTGACAGTTACATGGGCAGGGTGGGTATAGAGAGATATGGGCCAAATGCAGGAAAGTGGGACTAGCTTAGTGAAAGAAAGTGTGGCATGGACAAGCTGGACCGAAGGGCCTGTTTCCATGCTGTAAACATCTATGACACTATGACTCTCTGAGAACATATTGCTGTCGATTTATCTCTACTACTTGGTCTTTTCTGTGGCTCTGTACAAATTAGGCAATCAGTGGATTTACCTTCTTTCTATATTGTCGATGTCCGAATGCTTAGAATCGCCAAGTATCGAATGATACCGCCACAAGTTTCAACCGGCTATCGATCAAAGAGCCAAACACCAGTTAGTTAGTTCAAGGTCAAGGGTACTTTATTTACAGACAATCAATCATGCAACATAAACACTACTAGTTAACTACACCTATTACTAAGACAACCTGTACTTAACTTCGGGCACCCGGTTTAGGTCAGGGAACAGTGGCCGCTGTTCAATTCTTGATCTCTTGGGTTCGATGTGGTAACTGCTGCTCAGCTGGGCTCAGCCGTCTGGTATTGGGCGTTGAACTTAAATTTGCTTCTGGTGTTGCTGCAATTGGGGATGGCCGTGACCGGGGTACCAAGGCCAAAAGAGAGCAAACATATGGCGAACTCTTCTTTTATAATCGGGGGGGCTTTTGCGCTCTTTTGGGCGGTCCTTCGATTTGGGCCTTACTAATTGGGTGATCCCTGATTACTCCGTTCGATTCCTTAGCCAATAAGTGGGTGGGGATCTGGATGACTGGACATGTCTCAAGCGGTCATTAACCCCGTTGTTTGCATTTCCCTTGGACAGGGAGTGGCGCCGAAATGTCTGGGACTGTCCCGGTAGCTGGAGTACCAGTCCTTTGTGTTGGGTGAGATGGGCCATCACCTGCTAATCGGCCTGATTAACATGCTAATGGGACGGGGTTTCGATGCCGTCTGGACTTTGCTGACAAATATGCATTTCAGGCTCTGAGCCTGTCTGACTCCTGGCTTGTCCATTTTACCCATCAGTGTTTGCGAGTTGCTATGTGGTGGCCATCCCAGATAGCTACACTCCATCCTCTTGATCCACAACGCGAAGCGTGAAGGATCACAATACTGGGTCTTCTTTGTTCTCTTGGGATGCCGGGTACCCTTAACCAAGGACAGGTTCTATTCTACTCTGTCCTCTGGGTCCAAAAACATGTACCTAATTTCCCTAAACAACACGGGCGAGATTCTCCGGACTCACGACGGGTCGGAGAATAGCGGGCGTCGGAAATTTTTACGGCGACGCTGTTCCGACGCCCTCCCGCTATTCTCCGAACCCCGCAAATTGTCGGAGTCGCGTTTCCCGACAAACGCCTCCTTCCCGCCCCTGACACGACCAGAATCGCCACTGAGAGCCCCCCCGCTATTCACCGGCCCGGATGGGCCGAAGTCCCAACGTCATGGCGCCCTGTTTGGACGTCGTGAAACACACCTGCTTTTTAAATTCGTCAACCAGTCGGCCTGGCTGACGACTGCTTGGAGGAGGTCAGGGCACCACTCTGCGCACCGCTCAGCGCACCGTTCAGCGCACCGCTCGAGTCTGGCCACAACGGGGAAGGCATCCCTGGGAACGGGAGGGGGTCCAGAACGGGGGCAGTGGGGGGGAGACGGGGGAGGCAGTGGGGGAGACGGAGGGGGCAGTGGGGGGGAGACGGGGGAGGCAGTGGGGGAGACGGAGGGGGCAGTGGGGGGAGACGGGGGAAGCAGTGGGGGAGACGGAGGGGGCAGTGGGGGGGAGACGGGCGAGGCAGTGGGGGAGACGGAGGGGGCAGTGGGGGGAGACGGGGGAGGCAGTGGGGGAGACGGGGGAGGCAGTGGGGGAGACGGAGGGGGCAGTGGGGGGAGACGGGGGAGGCAGTGGGGGAGACGGGGGAGGCAGTGGGGGAGACGGAGGGGGCAGTGGGGGGCGACGGAGGGGGGGGTTAGGTAGAGAGTGAGCCGTCCAACCCCGTAACAAAATGTCTGCCACCATGCCATGGTGTGCAGGTGACGAGGACACGGCCGCTGGTTCCCCTGTGGCTTCCGGCCACAGGCCACTGACGCACCCGTGAGGAGGCCATAGTTTACTGGCCGTTGGATGCAGAAAGTGACCAGGGGTTAGGCTGACCGCGTGTCAGCAGCGCGACCAGGCCACCGGGACACACTGGTATCCCATGGCTGGCAGCTGCCGAGGTGTCGACTAACGTCCGTCTAACATGTCCCGTTTCTCTGCCCCCCACCACCCTTCTGAAGGTTAGCACGATGCATGGGAACAGAACGGCTATGTTCTGCGCAGTGGTTGGGGCAGCTCTACTGGATTTGGAGATGCAGCAGCATCCACACCCACAACCCGCAGTGGCTGCAGGGCCAGCTGCAGCAGCAGAGGGAAGGGCCGAGGAGTTGCCAGTCGTCGAGCAGCATGGGGGGGGGGGAGGAGGAGGAGGAGGAGGATGAGGAGGAAGAGGAAGAGGAGAGAGTGAGGGTGCAGCCACGGCGTCAGAGGCGACGACCAAAGCCGAGGGTGTACCGTGTCCGGGTCTCTTTCCTAACAATGCCGGACATCACCTGCAGGAGAAGACTCCGGCTGAGTAGGCAGACGGTGATACATATCTGCGAACTCCTGTCGCACCTCGCCCCACGTGGAACGGGGGGAGGACACGCGATCCCGGTAGCCATCAAGGTGACGGTCGCTCTGAACTTCTATGCTACCGGCTCCTTCCAGTCTCCGAGCGGGGACGTCTCTGGGATCTCCCAGTCATCGGTGCACAGGTGCATCCGGGATGTGACCGACGCCCTCTATGCCATCGCCGATCGCTACATCACCTTTCCCGAGGACCGAGCAAGTCAAGACTCACGAGTCCGTGGATTTGCCAGTGTGGCCGGGATACCGAGGGTTCAGGGGTCAATCGACTGTGTTCACGTCCCCATGCGCCCACCTGCTGTGGACAGGGACGTGTTCACAAACAGGAGGGGGACATACTCCATTAATGTCCAGGTGGTATGCGACCCCCACATGAGGTTCATGAACGTCTGTGCAAGGTTCCCAGGGAGTGTGCATGACTCCTACATACTAGCGCAGTCGTTCATCCCTGCGATGTTTGAGGGACGTCCCCCTCGGCTGAGGGGCTGGTTGCTAGGTGACAGGGGTTATCCGCTGAGGTCTTGGCTGATGACGCCTATACGGAGGCCTCAGACCAATGCGGAAACACGATACAACGAGGCCCATGCAGCAACTAGGGGTGTGGTGGAGCGCTGCCTTGGCCTCCTGAAGATGAGATTCAGGTGCCTGGACCGCTCCGGAGGGGCCCTGCAGTACCAGGCCAACAGGGTCGCTCGCATTGTAGTGGTCTGCTGTGCGCTGCACAACATCGCGATGCAGAGGGGAGATGACCTGTTGCAGGAGGCGGAGGGAGAAGCTAGTGGCAGTGGTGCCAGCACAGAGGAGGAGGAGGAGGAGGAGGAGGAGGAGGAGGAGGAGGACGCTGGCGGAGTGGCGGGCGCAGCACGCAGACACGACCCAGGTGCTGGTGATGTCCAGGAGGCGGCACGACGGACCCGGCAAGGACGGCGGGCACGCGACGCCATGGTGGCAGCACGGTTCACGCATCGCATGTGACGTCCCCGATGAACACCAAACCACCACCTGCATCGCTAGTCATGCAGAGGGTCACCACACAACTGCCACCACCACAACCCCCCCCCCCCCCCCTCAGTGTACACTGCTCCACTTCGACATGACGCTTATCACTGGGTACAGACCGAATGGCACAACATTGATGGCTGTGTCAGCGGGTGTGATCAGTGCCATGTGGAATGATGACAGCCCGCTCTGCGAAGAGCTGTGAGCTCAGAATCGTTAGAGAGAGTCTGACCCATGGCAATAGCTGAACCATCCACCTTGGTGGCCGCTGAGTTCGTCACTGACACTCCATCACGTGCCCGAATGGGCTAGCTGTGGGAGGGGGGTAGGGGCAGGGACTGCACACCCAGCACCGAGGTTTCACCACCCGTCACCCCCAGCGACACTCGGTCACCATCACGATTCCTGTGGCTGTGGAACAATCACACGGTATTACAAGTAAGGTGGAACAGTGCGTTTAATATTAACAATTATTTACAGGTGCCCTAGCCCCTACAACTAAACTGTGCCCTTCACCCATGCCAACTTACTCAGTGTCTATCTTAGTTGCCTTACGGGCCCTACCACTACGTCTAAGTGAATCCCCAGATGATACAGCAGGAGTGGAGGAGGATTGCTGCGAATCGCCCCCCTCGACTCGTTTCTCCTTGGCCAAGCGTTTCCTGGGGCGACCCGGCCTTGATGGGCCAGGCTGCTCTGCGGGCGTCTCGGGTGACATTGTGCCACCCTGCTCTGCCTGCTGCCCACCCGATGCACCAGGGATGGGACGGGGGGGAGGCCGAGAATTCCGGGACGTCCCGTGATGGAGTT
The DNA here is from genome assembly GCF_902713615.1 of Scyliorhinus canicula. Classification (NCBI taxonomy): domain Eukaryota; kingdom Metazoa; phylum Chordata; class Chondrichthyes; order Carcharhiniformes; family Scyliorhinidae; genus Scyliorhinus; species Scyliorhinus canicula. The sequence continues at coordinate 49,704,281 of NC_052161.1, forward strand.
AATGGGACGGGCCCCGAAACCTCCTCCTCCCTCGGGGAGCCCGGTGGCCCCCGGGCCTCACTTTGGGACAGAGGTGCGAGCGGGGAGGTTCCCCGTCGCACCACCGACACCTGGCGCTGCCAGTCCTGGAGGCCTGCAACGGTATCCACCAGGATCCGAAGGTTTGCAGAGACGGAGTCCAGGGAGTTAGACATTCCCGCCAGGGACTGTGCGATCTCAACCTGTGTGTGTACGACGCCATCCAGCACATGTGTCAGGCGGTTGATGGTCTCCGCGACTGACAGCTGGGACTGTGCTATCGACAGCTGGGACTGTGCCATGGCGTGCTGCGACTGGCCAATGACCTGCTGAGACTCGGCCATGGCCCGCAGGGCGCCGGCAATGTCGGTTTGGCTCTGGCACATTGCTGCCTGTGAGAGGGCAACCCTGTCCAGGGCCGAGGATGACGCGTGCACATTAACCCCAACGTCTTGCATAACCTGACCCATTGCCTCCACCGCGGATGCCACCCGTGCGGTGTCGGACTGGGTCTCTGCCATGAGCGGCACCACTCCCTGCTCTTGGACGCGGTTCGACTCCTCTAACAGCATCTGCAGAGCCTGGAAGGAAGCCCTCATCCCGTCATTGTTTCCCTGGGTTTCCTGAGGCATCGGCTGTGCGGGTGGGTTGAGAAACTCCAGGAACTCCGAAAACGTCTGGGAGCCAGCTGCATCCTGGGCCTGGTCTGGCCTCCGCGAGTCCGGGCCCTCTGTTGCTCCGACCTCCACCTGCTGTACCTGCTCATCTGTGATGTGCCAACCAGACTGTGCCCCAGGAGACTCATCACTAAATAGGCCCGCCGGGGTGTGTATCTCTGGGATGATGGATGTGGTGGGAGAAAGCAGTGCCGCAAGCCCGACGCTCTCAATGGTTAGGTCCTCGTCCATGGTGTGGGGCTGCTCAGCGACAGGAGGGTTGTCCCTGGCCATTTCTGGTGGTGGTGGTGGACTTCGAACCCTCTGTGCGTCCTGGTCCGCAGATTGGGTTGGGGCGGATAGGGCTGCCCGCTGATCGGGCACCCTCTGTTGTGAGGCCCCGGGGGAGGTGGCGGCAGATTCCTGTCTCCGTCTGCAGCCAGACGGCCCTGGTCGTTCGGCATCACGTCCTAGGGAAGAGAATGAGACGGGTTATTTCGATTTGCTCGGCAGGCCGCTGGACGGTCCCAGTGGGCAGGGTGTGTGAAGGGACAGAGGATGGGGAGGTGTCCCAGTGGGCAGGGTGTGTGAAGGGACAGAGGATGGGGAGGTGTCCCAGTGGGCAGGGTGTGTGAAGGGACAGAGGATGGGGAGGTGTCCCAGTGGGCAGGGTGTGTGAAGGGACAGAGGATGGGGAGGTGTCCCAGTGGGCAGGGTGTGTGAAGGGACAGAGGATGGGGGGGGGGGGGTGTTTGTCAGGGAGGGTTGTCTCACTTGCTGCAGTTCCGCCAACCTCGCATTGCGCGATATCGCGGGTGGCAGACCCCCCAACAAGGTCCAGTGCCCTCTGTTCAAAGGTGCTGAGGGGGTGCATGTTGGGCGAACCCCCTCCAGTCTTGTGCCGCTCACGGTGGTTATGAGCGGCCTTGGCCTGTTGGGGGAGGGAACATAGGTAGATCATTACAAAACGGTAGGTATCAGAAGTCCGTTCTGATACTGGCACAGTTTGGGGGGGGCAAGTTGTCATCAGATGATTGCATCTCTCCTCGGGGCCAGAGCGCTGGGTCTGTGACAACTTTGTGAACCACCCTCAAATAACTTTGCCCCAATCCCTCTCCCCCCCCCCCCCCCCCCCCCCCCCCCGGGCAGTTAAGGGGGAGGGATGGTTGTGACTAGGGGGCACCCTCATGGCACTTACCCTGGCAGACCTGGTGAGGTCGTGTAGCTTCTTTCGGCACTGCTCTGCTGAGCGAGGGGTCTGCCCCACAGCACTGACGGCAGCAGCCACGTCACGCCAGGCCTGGCGTACCGTGCTGGCAGGTTGGCGATGCCCTCTCCGCGGGCGGATGATGCCCCTCCTCTGCTCCACGGCATCGAGCAGCGCCTCGACGTCTGCATCAATAAAGCGAGGAGCAGCTCGCCTAGGCTCCGACATCCTGCCCGACAGATTCTGTGGTCGCCCGCGCCTTTTTACGGCGTCGGGCGGCGTCACATGGGCGGGTTCGTGTCATCGTCGCGTTCCGTCGTCATCACGCACGTAATTGACGCGGCCACGCTGCTAGCCCATTTCCAGGAAGTGAATCGGTCGGGAAATGAAGCCTTCGCGACCGTCGTAAAACGGTCCCGATTTTTACGACCGTTTGCCGACTTTCCGCGGGTGCGGAGAATCTCGCCCCACATGTCTAAGAATCTCTAGGGGGCCATTTAACATTCAGTAAAAGGGGAACCTCTAACTGCCTCTAACTGGACTATATTCATGCTGCTATTTACAGTCCAAAAACTTATGTTACAATACAAAAATTATCCGATAGCAGCATCGCATTTCTTCCTATCACTGACACTTACATACACAGAAAAATAAACTTTATTCACAAAATAACAACCGCGGAATTGATTAAAGAAAATGTTCAGAAAGAGGGTGGGGTTTGCTGGAGTCCGAGGAAATGGGCTCTGAATGTATATACTGGGGGGTGGGGGGGGGGGGGGCGCTCTCCGTCCCCATTTCCACAATCTAATTGTCTGAATGATACTGTACAATATGGTTATTACTAGTAAGGCTTCCACTGTGTAGGACAGTGAATACCACTTGATGAGTTTCTCACACCATGTGGGGGTATTGGTGGCTTGGTCTATGTGAGGTGTAGTATCCGGGCTGGGGGTGTTGTGTTGGGTAGTCGTGTTCGGGGTCTGTGTGGTGAGAGGGATAGAAGTGGGTAACGGCGCAACTGGACTGTTCCAGCGACGATCATGATGCCGATTATCAGGGTCACCTTCATCTTGTTTTGGTTTTCCTTCACCGTCGAGTGTCTTCATATCTCTCTAAAGGAACAAGCATAGTGTCTGTTATCATCATGCTGTTTAACATCTCGTATTTTCGTCTGTGTCTCTGTAACATCAATTTTCCCATTATAATCGTCAGCATAAGTGACTCCCTCATTTTTTTTTTAAACAACCATTTGCGGAGACAAGACATCCCAAAAAAAACCCCCACAGTGCGAGCACTCTCGCGGCCAGTGGTCGATGAGCTGAGTGGGTGGACAATTTCTCCGTCCTCTGCAATCTTGTTTTTCCAACCAAGTATTTCTTACATGTAAATACTATGTGGGGGAATAGCAACCGAAGGGTTGCCGGGAAGGGCAAAAGTTCTGGCAAAGAGCATTCTTTAAACCACAGGGTTCGGAAAAAACAGAAAAAGAGTTTTGAAACCGAGTAGTCGAATGGGGTGGTGCGTATGATCCGCAGCAGGGCAAGAATGGGTGGGATCCCCAGGTAAGGTGTTGATCAGTGCTGTTGCTCCACTACCCGAGCTTGGCTGACCAAATATATAGGGGGTCCCCAGGCAGGGAAGGGATCAGTGCCGTTACTCCACTGCCTGAGTGACCTTCCAAGATGGGAACGGATTTGTAACTATATGGGTTGCTGAAAAACATGTTTCACTAACTGCAAATAACAATTTTTTTTTTAAAAACGGGCAGGCTCCATCAGAGACCACAAATCTCCACCGGTTCCTGACTCTCATCATCTGGACACCTCAAGATGCCATTTCAAAAAGATTTGCAAAGGGGAAAGCATGGTGGGAGTCAGACTCGTAGCTGTCACCATCTCCTGGGTGCCAAACTCTTTCATGCAGTTTGCGTGCTAATGCGGCGTGTGCCGATGTGGGGTCTATTTCATCATTTCTCGTCAAGCGACAGGAATTGTCACGGTGCCAGTGCTTCATGGCCCGTACAGAGGTTGTCAGGGGGCTGTCGCTATCGTCGGGTGGCGGGTTAGGTTCCGGAGTGGGCAGATAAATTGTCTCAAAGGGGCTGAGTGTATCGTCGTCGGGGTGTTTGGGCCTGTAGTGACTGGGGCCTGGTTCGAGGGATCTTTGTTTGGGTTTCTCAGGTGCTTCGGTAGTGCTGTCGCTGTCGCTGGCAGTCGAATCAAGCGTCAGGGTGAAATGTGATTCTGGGGGCATGGTCAAGGTCTTGTCTGTGGACGCGCTGCTGCTGCTGGGGGAGGGGGAACTCGGATTGTCAGTGGGCGGGTCCTCATTGTCTGCCATCGCCAATGAGAGATGGTCCAAGTGGCTGCACTGCGTTCCATAAACCTTAAGCTGATTTACATGGAACCATCCTGATTTTCCGTTTGGAAACGTAATTTTATAAACCGAGGGGCTTGCCTTGTCTGAAATTGAATAGGGTCCTGTATAATTTCGGGGAGAAGAACGAACTAGGGTTGTACAATGTGATCATTACCTGCTGTCCGACTGTATACTCTGTCGGGTGTACTGTTTTGTCAAAGCAGGCCTTGCTCTGCTTTCGTTTAGCGCTTAGTCGAACAGCTGAAGCGAGCTCTGCTGCTTTAATATTCTCCACCATGTGCTGGACTGCTTTCTCATGGGTCAGGGCGGTGACTGCGGGGCTGGCTAAATCAAGTCCGAATAAGTATTCGGTACCCTTCATGGATCGTCTGGTCATGAGGGTATGGGGGGTATATCCCGGAGAGCTCGACACTGTGTTCCAAATAAACATCAGTGCGAATGGGAGCACTGTGTCCCATGTTTAATTGTGTTGCTGCACCATTTTCCAAAGGGTGGCTTTCAGCGTATGTTTCATGCGCTCCACTATGCTGCTGGACTACGGGTGATAAGCAATGTGGAACTTTTGTTTAATTCCAAATATTGTCATAACATTTTTCCTGACTCTTCCTGTAAAGTGGGAACCTTGGTCCGACTCAATACTACGGGGGGAAGTCCCCATCTTGTAAAAATCAGTTCTGTTAAGACGTTTACGGTGGCCTTGGTTGTGTTTGTTCTCAATGGGAACGCTTGAACCCATTTTGTAAATGTGTCTATCACCACGAACACATACTTGTAACCATTTCTGCAGGGTGGTAGGGGGCCAATATAATCTAATTGGAGGTTTGTCCACAGGCCATTTACAGGGCTTTTCTCGCATACCTATCGAGGTTGTTTTGAGCACAAATTAAACAATTCTCGACGTAGTGGGACACGTCGGTTTTCAACTCGGGCCACCAGCAGAGAGGTCTGAGGTGGGCAAGGATGGATTCAATCCCTTGATGTCCATGTCCGTCATGGAACTTACAAATTATCTCATTCCTGTCCTGGGTGGGGACTACATAAACTCCATCTTTTAAAACGATTCCCTCATGGACCGTCAAAGAATGTCTAAACTTTTCAGAGGGAGCTGTGAAGTTTCCTTTTAAAATCTCCTTTAATACTTCGTCTTCTTTTTGTGCCTGGGCTAGGTCTTGGATGTTGGTCTGTGAGACCTGAACTGCGTGTACTGGGGCACTCTCGGTGGGGTTGCCAAAAGTGGCCATGTCGTGAGCCTGCCTTCGCTAGGGCGTCAGCTTTCACATTACCAGGTGGGGAGGAGCGATGATGACTTCTTACTTTGATGATGCCGTATTCTCTGTCTTTAGCTGTCTGAAGGGTATGTTTTAGTAGTGGGGACGAGGGTAGAGGTTTTCCGTCCGCAGAAATAAATCCTCACAATTCCCACAGGGGTAGGAATTTCGTAAGGCTGTTGCAGATGTAAAAACTGTCCGAATATATGTCTGCAGGGTTCGGGAATGAATAGGGGTGCTGGACAATGTAAGCAATGGCCACTAACTTGGCTGCCTGCGAACCTAGGTGTCCAGGTAACTTTAAAGCTACCTCTTCTAAAGTGCGTCCCTGCGTGTCCTCTACATAAATGCAACAGTCTGTTATCTTTTTTCCCTCCAGGAATCCATCTATATGGTTCCGATAATAGTCAACCAGTCCGAAAAATGACCGGAGGGATGTAACGTTTTGGGGCAAGGGCAAATTTACGATGGAATCAATCCATTTGAGTTCTATTTCACGCTTCCCATGCGTGATGACTGGACCTAAATACGTGATGTTTTCCTGAAGAATTTGGGCTTTCTTGGGGTTAATTTTGCATTCAATCGTTGTAAGGAGTTCCAATAATTCCAAAGAAGCGAGATATGCTCTTCTTTGGTGTCAGTCTGTCGGAGCAAGTCATCCACATACGGAACAAGATAATCAGGGCGGGAAAATTAAATAAGCCGTTTGCCAATTGTCTGTGAAAAATGGAGGGGGAGTTGTGGAAGCCTTGTGGAAGGCACGTCCACGTGTACTGCTGTCCCTGGAAGGTGAACGCAAATTTATACTGGCATGCTTTTTCCAGTGGTATGCACCAAAAGTCGTTACTGATGTTTAATACCAAAAAAGATTTTGACTGGAGTCCCTGCCTCAACATGGTCTCGGGACTTGTGGCAACAGTGGGGGCTGCTAGGGGAGTCACTTTGTTCAATTCTCTGCAGTCGATGGTCAGTCGCCATGATCCATTGCGTTTTCATACGGGCCAAATCAAGGCATCATTTGTCGATGCAACGGGTCGAATTATGCCTTGCGTCAATAAGCTTTGAATTACCTTGGCTATCTCTCCCTCGGCTTGCTGGGGGAAGCTGTCCTGTTTCTGGGGCTTAGGATCGGGACCTGTAATGTTTACAACACCTGGGATTTGGGCTTGTGCTGGGCAAATGCTGTCTTATGCCTTTTCAAGACCTCTCTAACCGCTTTGTCTGTGGTAATGGTTTGTGGATCAAACCAGTACTCTCCTACTGAGCTGATTCTATGGGCATAATCTCCTACTGTGAGCGTGGTGGGGGCCCGTGCTGCTCTAGCCATTTTCCAGCTGCATTGGTTAACTGGGTCAAATAAGAGGTCATGTGTACTCATGAAATCAATACCTAGAATGTGTTCTGCTGCCTGGGGCAAGTCTACTAAAACAACCGAATGTTTTGTTCTAATATTACCGAGCTGTACGTACACAGGCTGTGATGTGCCCCTGCTGGAGGTGACCTGTAATGCCACTAAGGGTACTGGTATCCGTAGTGGGCCATATCTCTTTCTGGAACATGATGGAGGAGTTTAACATGGTGCGGGACCCTCCTGTGTCCCAAAGGAACTCTGTGGGGTGTCCACGGACTGTGCCTGCGACTACCGGTCTTCCAGACTTATCCCAAAGGGTATCGCAGACCTAAGTTGGGGAGCCCGAACGCCGTCAATCAGTGCCACTCGTGGCCGAATTATCTGGTCGGGCGTTGAGGCTGTGAATGGGTTGAGTATTGTTTCTGGGAGGGGCGTTTGGATGGTGATTCCTTTGCTGCTTCAGGGGGGCATTACATTCTCGGACATAATGTCCTTCGTGTCCGCAATTATAGCATTCCTGTGACTTGGGGTGCTGCGCTGTACCTCTGCCTTCATTTACCCATGCAGGGTCTTGGTGTGCCTTTACTGGGTTCATGATGGCGTCTACTCTCTCATGTTCTGTCTTTTTCTGTACCGGGTCTGAGGGGTCATAAATGGCACAAGCCTTCTGCCCTGCCTCTGTGGCGTGGGCACTAACATACGGGTCCATTTGGCCGTATTGTCTGCTGATAAATGGGCGCAGGCTAACTCACCGAATACCGCAGTGAAATGGATCCAAAGGCGTCCAGCAAACGCTGTTGGATGCTCTCCCTTTTCCTGCCTGCACCGGTTGATCCATCTACCGGATCTCCTCTATTGTACCCTATGGCGTCTAAAATGGCCATTTTCATTTCTTGGAGGCTACCTCCTCCTACATTTTGTGGGTCGGGAAGGGCTGAATTAACTGAGGGATCTAAGCACATAAGTATGAGCTTAACCTGCTCCGGCTCGTCTAAACCATACATCAGGTCCTGTTGTTTTACTAACTCAAAAAAGTGACGTGGGTCCAATGTGGTATGGAACGTATCTATCTTCTCTCGGGCGTCTCGTAACTGGGCGATTGATAATGGGGTGGTGTACACAAAATCGGATTGGCATTCCGTAGTAACCCTGCGCTGCGTGGTAATGGGGTTCATTGGGTTGGGTGCTGCCTGTACAGTCGGTGGGGCGGGTGCTTTTCTTTTCAGGGCCTGGGGGGCTCTATTTTGATTCTCGGACTCACTTACGTACCGTTGGGCCGTTTCACTGAGTTCCTGCCAATCGGGGCCGTCTTCCTGGTCTAGCTGTGGGCCAAAGGTGTTTCTAAACCCATTTTGAACTGATAGCAGGGATTGCAACCTTGCAATTTGATGCCTGCATTTGGCATGTTCCACCGAACTTTGCCTCTGTTCCATGGTGGAACTGTGGAGTGATCGAAGGGCTGTTTTTAAATCATCGCATTATTTCTTTAAGGTCTGTACCTGATTTTCTGCCTCTTCTCTTACCAGTACAGCATGCTGTGTGTCGTGGTAGACCTTATCATATTGTATTTGGAAGCTGCTAAGGTGGGCGAGACAGGATTGATGTGCCCTCTTGACATCATCCATTTCCTTGTCCTTCGCTCCTAACTGCTCCCGGAGCTGTACATTTAATTTCTCACATTCACTTAAATCTCCCTCTCTACTTTTCTCTTTTACCTCTAGCTGCTTGCAGAGTGTCTTCACAACCTCCTCTATGCCTCGCAATTGTGCCAGTCAGGACATGATTGCCATCGGCTTACGATCCTTAGTCAAACTCTTTTTGTGGATCTTGGTCAGGCTGTCCCACCAAGTCTGTCCTTTGCTGCCAGGACCTGTCTCTTCATTCGCGCAACACTCAGACCATAGGGGCCATCCTTTTCCCTTTAGGTATTCCTAATCTCTTCTTCCCATATGGGACACTGTTCTGATCTATTGGTCGCTGCGACCTCGGGCTCTTGTGGATGCATAAGGCGTTCCATTGCCTCCATGGCCATCACTACAAATACTCTTCTGTCTCTTACCGGAAATTTGGAACAAGGGGGAATAAAGCGGTGGTGCAAACATGGGTACGACTTACGCTACATCCCGGTTTACACAACTCCCGAACGTTTCACGCAGCAAAATCTATCGAGTTTACCTTATATCCCTTTGTTCGTAAGCAAGCAAATTACACACTTCCGAATTCTGGGTGTTTGATCGATACTGGTTTTGCTTATGATTTCTTTTACTTTGCCAATTTGGATTCTAATTCAAATGCTTTTGTGGGTTCTCTCGGAGTGACATGGTCACTTCTGGGTCGAGTCCCGTCAGATGTCGGCAATAACTGTTGTCGATTTATCTCTACTACTTGGTCTTTTCTGTGGCTCTGTTCCAATCGGGGCAATCAGTGAATTTACCTTCTTTCTATATTGTCGATGTCCGAATGCTTAGAGTCGCCAGGTATCGAATGATACCACCACAAGTTTCAACCGGCTATCGATCAAAGAGCCAAACACCAGTTAGTTAGCTCAAGGTCAAGGGTACTTTATTTACATACAATCAATCATGCAACATAAACACTACTAGTTAACTACACCTATTACTAAGACAACCTGTACTTAACTTCGGGCACCCAGTTTAGGTCAGGAAACAGTGGCCGCTGTTCAATTCTTGATCTCTTGGGTTTAAAGTGGTAACTGCTGCTCAGCTGGGGTCATCCGTCTGATTGTGGACATTGAACTCGAACTTGCTTCTGGTGTTGCTGCAGTTGGCGATGGCCGTGACCAGGGTACCAAGGCCAAAAGAGAGCAAACATATGGCGAACTCTTCCTTTATACTCGGGGGGCTTTTGTGCTCTTTTGGGCGGTCCTTCGCTTTGGGCCTTACTAATTGGGTGATCCCTGATCACTCTGTTCGATTCCTTAGCCAATAAGTGGGCGGGGATCTGGATGACTGGGCGTGTCTCAAGCGGTCATCGACCCTGTTGTTTGCGTTTACCTTGGACAGGAGTGGCGTGAAATGTCTGGGACTGTCCCGGTAGCTGGAGTACCTGTCCTTTGTGTTGGGGGAGATGGGCCATCACCTGCTAATCGACCTGATTAACATGCTAATGGGACAGAGTTTCGATGCCGTCTGGACTTTGCTGACAAATATGCATTTCAGGCCCTGAGCCTGTCTGACTCTTGGCTTGCCCATTTTACCCATCTGTCTTTACGAGTTGCTCTGTACCTAGTTGTAAGTGGCCATCCCAGATATTCAGGAATGAAAGTCCAATGATGATTTTTTTGAAGATTACTGTTTTGGCCTAAGTCCCTATCTCCCCCCCAGTCCCCTTATTCATGCTGATAGGGGAAATTGAGGCTTCTATAAACTGTCAGTGAGAACTTAATTCTGATGCGAGTTTCTGCCTACAATATATAAACTTTCATTAGCATAGAGAATGATGAATAAGGCAGCGACAGGCCCCAAAATGTGATGTCTGCGTGAGTTCTGGCCTGTTTTGCATATTGTGGATTTGTGTTGGTTGAGCCATTTCATCTCCTTCCATGATAGGGGCAGCAGGGTAGCATGGTGGTTAGCATAAATGCTTCACAGCTCCAGGGTCCCAGGTTCGATTCCCGGCTGGGTCACTGTCTGTGTGGAGTCTGCACGTCCTCCCCGTGTGTGCGTGGGTTTCCTCCGGGTGCTCCGGTTTCCTCCCACAGTCCAAAGATGTGCGGGTTAGGTGGATTGGCCATGCTAAATTGCCCGTAGTGTCCTAATAAAAGTAAGGTTAAGGGGGGGGGGTTGTTGGGTTACGGGTATAGGGTGGATACGTGGGTTTGAGTAGGGTGATCATGGCTCGGCACAACATTGAGGGCCGAAGGGCCTGTTCTGTGCTGTACTGTTCTATGTTCTATGATCCAGAGTGTTCAAGAAGTAAGTATTTATCTGGTCCATGTTGACTTATTGCAATGGGAGATGGTTCAGTGGATGGAAATGGCAATCTTTCTGAGTCTTGAAATGTGTATTTGTTGGATGCATTGGTCCTGAGTTGACTCTTGGAAATGATATACATTGGTTGTGACATTGGCCCACAACTACCTGCATCATTTGCAACTTAATTGCTGGTGTGGTGCATGTGACGACCCGGAAGTGCAGGAGTTCAGCATGCGTGCTGAATGCGCATGCCGTTTAAACTCCGGGCCATTATTTTTTGACTGCTTCAAGCCCTGTGCTGCTGAATGAAAAGTTGTGCCGCAGCGCTAACGTGGGCCACTTTCCCGGATCTTTAGTGATTTTTTACACCTTTTTATTTACATGGAAATTTTTCAGTCTAGCAACTGCAGGAGACATCGCGAGACATTTTTGGTAGCTTAATGTTTCGTATTATTAGTGTTTGCTGTTCATAAATATATTTAAAATGCAAATAAAATTAAAGGAAGATATATATATATATTTAAACTTTGGTTTGTCATGAGGCTGTTAATTCCAGTAAAGTAACTACTATGGATAGAATGTGATGGTCACTCACTCACTAATTGTCCACCTACGATACTCAGTGTTACTGGTCACGGGTTCTATGAGTCCTCATGTGGCTGTTGAGCCCAGTCCTAGAGCCACATCTTCAATCGCTCACTTGGCAGGAGTTTCCAAAAGGTGGGATCAGTCGTTGGATGCTAAGTCACGGATATGCCTTTCTCAGCCTCCTTTTCAGGGCCTCCTCTTGCCGTCGGGTGTTCTTGAAGAATTGTGACCCCCTCGATCAGGAGGTTCCTCCAAGAATGTCTCTTCTGAACACAGGTCTCCCAGGCATTCATGTCTATGTTTCATTTCTTGAGATAAGCCTTCAAGGAGTGAACAGCTTCCTTTGTCCTCCTCTTGTTTGGGATCCTTCCTGATACTGGGTGAAGATTTGCTTTGTCAGTTGGGACTCTGACATCATTGTCATAATATACACCAGTATATCATGGTGCAGACACACACTGATGGACACACACAGGGACCAATCAACATGTACAAACACCACAGCCAATCACCAGTTAGAATACACACTATATAGGCAGAGGGCACCACAGTTTCCGCTCATTCTGGGTGCTGCCTCTGAGTGTAACAAGAACTCATCCAGCCCAGCACAGACTCACAACACGTGCTGAGAGAATCAACTGGTTCGGACAAGGATTAGGTCTCTAGTTTAAGTTAGCATCATTTAGACCCACAGTCATCGTGTGTTAGTTAGTTAGAAATAGTTAATAAAATTGAGTTGAACCTTCATCAGTTTTGGAAGTGTCTGTTCATCTCTCAAGTCTACACTAGACAACACTTCAATCCTAAGCACATGGACGGCCCAGTGGAGCTGGTTTTAGATGATCATGTCCTCGATACTGGTGCTATTGACTCCTTCAATGACACTAATATTAGCATGACTGTCCTCCCACCTGTTTCAGAACTAAAGTATGTTTAGATTTGGCAATGTATTTTAAGCTGAGTTGTTTACATGTTTCTCTGATTTAATGTCCATCCTTATAAGCCTCAATGATTACTTCCAATGCTTCAACAAAGTTTAATACCTTAATTGATATATGCAAGCCTCCTGTAAGCTAATGTGTCACAGTAGCACAGTAGTTAGCACTGTCGATTCACAGCACCGGGGTCCCAGGTTCAATTCCCGGCTTGTGTCACTGTCTGTGCAGAGTCTGCATGTTCTCCCTGTGTCTGCATTAATTTCGTCCGGACGCTTCGGTTTCCTCCCACAAGTCCCGAACGACGTGCTTGTCAGGTGAAATGATATTCTGAATTCTCCCTCAAAAATCCACCCGTGAGGTCATGGATGTTCTTTATACCAGTAATCGGGACTGCATATATTTTGAATTGGGCCAGGCCCAGCAGAACGAGAGGGCTGCAGACTTTGGGAATATAGCTTGTCTTCCAAAATTGTAGGGGCTGATTGACCGCCCCATGTCGCTCTCCACACCCCATGGCACCAGAGAGTCCCCTTGATAAACCAGAAGGGGTTCCACTCCCTCAATGTGCAGCTCTTGTGTGACCACCAGATGCACACCGTGCATATGTGTCCCCGTTTTCCAGTGCTCGTGCATGACAACTACATCCTCAGCCACCTTATTCAGAGATCTCTTTGCTGTCATGCCCCAATACTCAGCCTGCTTGCCAAGGTCTCCCACCGAGCTGTGTGTCTCTGCAATGATGGATGGGTGTATGATAGCATGATGCATCTTTGGTGTCCTCCTCTGACATCTCCTCTGAGGTCATATCGGGGTGGGGGGGTGGGGCGGATGCGGTGGGACACCGCTGGTGGACATGGCAGACTGTTCAGGTGTTGTTCCTGTAAGGAAAGGAAGATGGTATTAGTACATGACCTGGTCTAGGGTTTGAAGTACACAGAACTCACTTGTGTTTGGCCATCTCTATTAAGATGCAGTGGCTCCTCACTTTACTCTTGCAGGCCCACCTTGCTCTCTGCAAAGGCCCATTCCTGCTCCTTCCCTGTGAGCTCCTGGACTCTCTCCTTGAAAGGAGTCAGGAACCTCTGCACAGGCATCCCACCCCCCCACCTTCTCTCCTTTGCGGCTGTGTGGGCGAGCTTCTCCTGCAGGAACACAAATGGTGAAGATGTGACCAGGGGCTGGTTTAGCTCACCAGGCTAAATCGCTGGCTTTTAGAGCAGACCAAGGCAGGCCAGCAGCACGGTTCGATTCCCGTACCAGCCTCCCCGGACAGGCGCCGGAATGTGGCGACTAGGGGCTTTTCACAGTAACTTCATTGAAGCCTACTCGTGACAATAAGCGATTTTCATTCAGCTGACCGCCTGGAGGGTCAGATATATTTGATTCTTGGCAGTCGGGCACTATGTGTCAGCAGGGAGAGGTTGTGATGAGGAGAGACGGGGAGGGGTGGGTTTGAGAAAGCTTGTGGGAAGTTGGTTGCTGTGACCCTGTGAGATGCAGCACGTGGGCTCAACATGACATTCCGAGGAGTGATGGCAAGGTGCAAAGAGGAGACTGGGAGCACTTTCGCAGGCAGAACGGAGTAGGTCATTCATCTTCTTGTGGCACTGCACCCCCCCCCCCCCCCCTCCCCCCATTCTCTTGGTCAGGCTGCTGGCACTAACCAGTGCTGCCACCGTCTCCCAGGCAGGATTTGTTAATCTTGCCAGCCCGATTATATACTGTTGCCCCCTCTCTCCTCTGCAGCAACAAGCATATGGGTGAGAGCCTGCTCAGATAACTCCTGGGACAGGTGAATCAAATGCGCGGCATTTTTCACGTGAGGAAAAAGATTTTTTTTGAAAGTGACTAAAAATTGCAATCCAGATCAAGCCGACATGGCCAGCAAGAATCACACCAATTTTTGCACCACAAATTACACTTTGCCATTTAAAAAAAAATTCTGCTCTTTATCTCTCTTTCTATAGTTGATTTGACTCCAATTAGTCCTCTTTCTCTGTCATTCCTCTTTTTCACATTCTTTAAATTTCACACATAGACTGCTGGTTCCACCATTCACTATGGCCCAGTTGCCCAGTTGCCCTCAATTGTACTTGAGCTTGCACTTCCAGCAAGGTGTTTGAGCTGACTGTTAAGGAAAATATCTAATGGCAGACGGCTGTGAAATAAACATTCTCCTACGTATCTGCTGCTCTTGTCCGTCTTGGTGGGAGAGGTCAGAGGTTTGGAAAGTGCTGTTGATGGAACCTTGGTGAGTTACCTTGCAGGTGGTCGACACTGCTGCCTGTGTGCTTCAACGGTGGAAGAGTGAATGGTTAAGGTGGTGGATGGGATGCCGATCAAGCGGGCTACTTTGTCCTGGGTGGTGTTAAACTTCTTGAGTGTTGTTGGAGTGGAGAGTATGCCATCACAGTCCTAACATGTGCCAATGGACAGGCTTTGTGGAGTCAGGAGGTAGGTTTCTCTCGGCTGACATTCCGAAAAATGTGATCATTCGATGTGAGCACCGTTGGCAAGGCCAGCAACTGGTGCCCATCCCAAACTGCATAAATTGGAGCTTCTGACCTCCTATGTAGCCACTGTATTCATATGATTGCTCCAGTTAGGTTTCTGTCAATGGTAAACACTTGGATGTTAACAGTGTGAGATTCAGTGATGGTAATGAACATTGGGGAACAAGGCAAAATGTTTAGATTCTCTCTCATTGGGGATGGTCATTGCTCAGCAGTTGTGTGATGAGGTGAGAGAAGAAAGTAAAAAGTGCGCATTTTATGAGGGCCACGAAGAATCCAGTAGATTTGTAGAGTCAAAAATAAATAACTATTTGCAAGTACATATATACAGCACCAGCAGTACTTCACCACTGCTCTCTCCTCTAGCTGGTTCCACATTGGCCAGCTCTATTTATGCATGTGACTCTGCTAATGATTTCTCCACCCTCCTCATTGGGGGAGTTCATACTCACGAAGGATTGTGGGATTGGCAATAGTCCCCAGCCATTATTAATCAGGCAGGTTATAACAGTGCACTTGCACTATTTGTATCTTGTTATGTCATGCGAATGTCACTTTAAGAAATGTTTGTCTGGCTGCAGTGATGTCATTGCGTGGGTGGAGCTGAGCTCTGTCTCTGCTTTTTACTTTTGTTTTGAGCTGAAAGCTCTTTTTGGCTCTGTGTTTTAGTTTCGCTTTCAGTTGGAGAGCTGCATTCAAACCAAGCAGATGCCGGTTTGCTCTCTCTCTGCATGATAAAGAATGTCTCCAGATCACTTGATGATTTTCAAATAATACCTGTTTCTGTAAGGAATGCAAACGTACTGTCTTTGTTAAAAAGGGTTTTGGCTTATGGATGTTGTGAGGGAAGTTACTAAGGGTTATCTATAGAGTACTGTATATTTTTGGATGGTTATCAGGGTTGGTAGTTGATAAGATGTTTACTGTGTGTTTATAAAATGTTAAGTGGATTCATAGAATCGACATTGCTTTTGTTTAAAAATACTTTTAGTTCTCTGTTGCATCATACCTGTAAAGTGGGCCCTTGTGCTCCCCATAACCAAAATCTACTAAACGTTGTGGGTCAGGTGAACTTGATATACTTTGGTTTTCTCTGAACCCTGGCCCATAATAGTTGCCTCAAGAAAGGTGTGAATGCTTGGATGGTTCAATAATAACTTTATTAATAATGCACAGCTACATAAATATATACATGACACAATCCTGACCAAGTGTTGACTTCTACCAGACTCACCACGACACTCTACTCCTTCTATGTGACTCTCCATATCATAAGGTGAGCAGCACTGGTTCTCCCAGTGCCACATTAGCCTTTACATTCCCAAACACTCAAAGAGATTCGGGAATGAGGGAAAAGTGGGATGACAGAAGGAGAACAGGTTCTGCAGATACCCACATCCTTGATCCCTCCAACCCCACCAGTGGCCACAACCACAGTGATGCCTCTTCCCTTGTTGGCCAACAGTGTCCTCTGTGTGGGCTAAGGGTGCGGCCACCCTTGATCTCCTCCAGTACTTTACAGCCGTCTGACAGCCACAACATTCCTTTGAATCAAGCAGACGGGGGAATTAATAGCCACTTTGAGTCTAAAATTGATTTGACGTTCTGATTTTCAAGTATTTATTAAAGAGACAAAAGAATGTCAAAAACAAGATTACTTTCCAAGCAGACTGGTGGAGAAAGCATTTTTTGTGAAAGCGTTCTCTGAAAGCAAAAATAACAGGTTGGCGGGCAAATGTGTTTAATACAAAGGAATTGAAGATAATTTATGAAAATGTTTTGTTACGATTTTAATAACTTTCACAATGATGCACTGACATCAAAACTGTCGACACAATTGTTCATTTCAACACAGAAATATTTGAACGTTCTCCATGTCTGCCAATTTGAGGGTATGTGTCACAACAATTAAAATTGTTCTAAGGGGAGAAGATAAGAAAAATATAAAAGGAACAAAATGCAACACAGTCTCCCTGATTAAGAGCGAGACTCATTTATTTCACTGTGGCCTGAGGGTAGAATTTCCCAGGATACCAAGGCAATGCATTGCCAACCTGCACTCTATCCCTGAAACCAGCATGCCCCCACCACCAACCCCCCCTCCCAGCCATGGTGTCTCAAGTAGATGCAAGTTCTGGCCAAGGCCCCCAGTTGTAAGTCTGGTCTAGCGAGGTCAAAAACCCTGCCTTACTGAGTTCTGCCCAAAATTCCAGACCCCCACAGGAGAAATTACCTTTTCATCCCAGGAATTGAGGGCCTAAAATAGTAAACAGCTCTGACAGCTCCTGATTTCACTCTGTTGGAGTGTATAAGGTGTGCACTCTGTGTCACAGTGGGAAAATCAGGCAGGAAGCCAAGGTCCCCCATCTCATTGAATATTCTATTGGGAATATGTTGACAGCATTTATAGGCCCAGTTCTTCCAAACAGGAAATAAGAACATAAGAACATAAGAACTAGGAGCAGGAGTAGGCCATCTGGCCCCTCGAGCCTGCTCCGCCATTCAATTAGATCATGGCTGATCTTTTGTGGACTCAGCTCCACTTTCCGGCCCGAACACCATAACCCTTAATCCCTTTATTCTTCAAAAAATTATCTATCTTTACCTTAAAAACATGTAATGAAGGAGCCTCAACTGCTTCACTGGGCAAGGAATTCCATAGATTCACAACCCTTTGGGTGAAGAAGTTCCTCCTAAACTCAGTCCTAAATCTACTTCCCCTTATTTAAAGGCTATGCCCCCTAGTTCTGCTGTCACCCGCCAGTGGAAACAACCTGCCCGCATCTATCCTATCTATTCCCTTCATAATTTTAAATGTTTCTATAAGATCCCCCCTCATCCTTCTAAATTCCAACGAGTACAGTCCCAGTCTACTCAACCTCTCCTCATAATCCAACCCCTTCAGCTCTGGGATTAACCTAGTGAATCTCCTCTGCACACCCTCCAGCGCCAGTACGTCCTTTCTCAAGTAAGGAGACCAAAACTGAACACAATACTCCAGGTGTGGCCGCACTAACACCTTATACAATTGCAACATAACTTCCCTAGTCTTAAACTCCATCCCTCTAGCAATGAATGACAAAATTCCATTTGCCTTCTTAATCACCTGTTGCACTTGTAAACCAACCTTCTGTGACTCATGCACTAGCACACCCAAGTCTCTCTGAACAGCGGCATGCTTTAATATTTTATCGTTTAAATAATAATCCCGTTTGCTGTTATTCCTACCAAAATGGATAACCTCACATTTGTCAACATTGTATTCCATCTGCCAGACCCGAGCCCATTCACTTAACCTATCCAAATCCCTCTGCAGACTTCCAGTATCCTCTGCACTTTTCGCTTTACCACTCATCTTAGTGTCATCTGCAAACTTGTACACATTGCCCTTGGTCCCCAACTCCAAATCATCAATGTAAATTGTGAACAATTGTGGGCCCAACACGGATCCCTGAGGGACACCACTAGCTACTGATTGCCAACCAGAGAAACACCCATTTATCCCAACTCTTTGCTTTCTATTAATTAACCAATCCTCTATCCATGCTACTACTTTACCCTTAATGCCATGCATCTTTATCTTATGCAGCAACCTTTTGTGTGGCACCTTGTCAAAGGCTTTCTGGAAATCCAGATATACCACATCCATCGGCTCCCCGTTATCTACTGCACTGGTAATGTCCTCAAAAAATTCCACTAAATTAGTTAGGCATGACCTGCCTTTAACGAACCCATGCTGCGTCTGCCCAATGGGACAATTTCTATCCAGATGCCTCGCAATTTCTTCCTTGATGATAGATTCCAGCATCTTCCCTATTACCGAAGTTAAACTCACTGGGCTATAATTTCCTGCTTTCTGCCTACCTCCTTTTTTAAACAGTGGCGTCACGTTTGCTAATTTCCAATCCACCGGGACCACCCCAGAGTCTAGTGAATTTCGGTAAATTATCACTAGTGCATCTGCAATTTCCCTAGCCATCTCTTTTAGCACTCTGGGGTGCATTCCATCAGGGCCAGGAGACTTGTCTACCTTTAGCCCCATTAGCTTGCCCATCACTCCCTCCTTAGTGATAACAATCCTCTCAAGGTCCTCACCTGTCATAGCCTCATTTCTATCAGTCGCTGGCATGTTATTTGTGTCTTCCACTGTGAAGACCGACCCAAAAAACCTGTTCAGTTCCTCAGCCATTTCCTCATTTCCCATTATTAAAACTCCCTTCTCATCCTCTAAAGGACCAATATTTACCTTAGCCACTTTTTTTTGTCTTATATATTTGTAAAAACTTTTACTGTCTGTTTTTATATTCTGAGCAAGTTTACTCTCATACTCTATCTTACTCTTCTTTATAGCTTTTTTAGTGGCTTTCTGTTGCCCCCTAAAGATTTCCCAGTCCTCTAATCTCCCAGCAATCTTTGCCACTTTATATGCTTTTTCCTTCAATTTGATACTCTCCCTTATTTCCTTAGATATCCACGGTCGATTTTCCCTCTTTCTTCCGTTCTTCCTTTTTGTTGGTATAAACCTTTGCTGAGCACTGTGAAAAATCGCTTGGAAGGTTCTCCACTGTTCCTCAACTGTTCCACCATAAAGTCTTAGCTCCCAGTCTACCTTAGCTAGTTCTTCTCTCATCCCCTTGTAATCTCCTTTGTTTAAACACAAAACACTAGTATTTGATTTTACTTTCTCACCCTCCATCTGTATTTTAAATTCCACCATATTGTGATCGCTCCTTCCGAGAGGATCCCTAACTATGAGATCATGAATCAATCCTGTCTCATTACACAGGACAAGATCTAGGACCGCTTGTTCCCTCGTAGGTTCCATTACATACTGTTCTAGGAAACTATCGCGGATACATTCTATAAACTCCTCCTCACGGTTGCCTTGACCGACCTGGTTAAACCAATCGACATGTAGATTAAAATCCCCCATGATAACTGCTGTACCATTTCTACATGCATCAGTTATTTCTTTGTTTATTGCCTGCCCCACCATCTCGTTACTATTTGGTGGCCGATAGACTACTCCTATCAGTGACTTTTTCGCCTTACTATTCCTGATTTCCACCCAAATGGATTCAACCTTATCCTCCATAGCACCGATGTCATCCCTTACTATTGCCCGGATGTCATCCTTAAATAACAGAGCAACACCACCTCCCTTACCATCCACTCTGTCCTTCCGAATAGTTTGATACCCTCGGATATTTAACTCCCAGTCGTGACCATCCTTTAACCATGTTTCAGTAATGGCCACTAAATCATAGTCATTTACGATGATTTGTGCCACCAACTCATTTACTTTATTCCGAATACTACAAGCATTCAGGTAAAGTACACTTATGTTGGTTTTTTTACCTCTGTTTTGAATCTTAACATCTCCAGTTTTATTCCTTTTGTTATTACTGGGCCTATTCACTGTGCTCCCCTCAGTCACTGTACCTTGTACTGTCGCCCTTATGGATTTCTGACTATGTCTTCTCTGCCTTGCACTTTTCCCCTTACTTCCTTTTGTTTCTGTCCCTGTTTTACTACCTTCCAACTTCCAGCATTGGTTTGCATCCCCCTGCCACATTAGTTTGTACATTAGAAATGTAAAAGGATAAGCATCCACCAGAATGGGTCCCTTTACCTGACCTTTGAACTGGGAAAATATAGCAGGAAAATCTTGCCTTTAGTCTCAGCCTTCATATCATAGCAATCATATACTTTTTTCGAAGTGGAGATACTGGGTTACGGAGATAGGGTGCAGGTGTGGGCTGAAGTGGGGTGCTCTTTCCAAGGGCCGGTGCAGACTCGATGAGCCACATGGCCTCCTTCTGCACTGTAAATTCTATGATCTATGATCGAAGTGTCCTCGGAGGTATTACTTTTCTAACTCATTTTCAGATATTAAAGTACTTTTTAAAGTCAAAATTAATTGATATATTTTAAGAAAAGTGGCTTGAGTATTAAGATTTAGTGAATGTCATACCCAGTTAATTTATTTAGCAAATGCAAAGACAGTTTTTTCCGGTCCTTGTGTGTTGAGTGTGGATCGGACTTCACTGAGTCTGTGGATTGTACATTTTTCTATAATGTGGTGTTTAGTTTTCTCTCTTCCACAGGCTCATGGGGGGCTGGTACTAATGCCCCACCTGTGGAGGATGGTCAGGCAGGGACTGTGGCAGGTCCTGAATCTGTGAAGGGTGGGCCACTCTTTCCTTGGAAAATTGAAACTGGGCAGCTTTGGGTTGGCTTTGTGGCACAGCGGAGAAACCGCTGGTGGAAAATCCAGCCCCAGGTACTTGTTTGTCATGTCCTATGATTCCCATTCATTTATCCAAGTGGAATTTGCATCGAAGTGGGAGGGTTTTTCCAGATCGCCCTTCTTGATGTGAGTTGTACCCTGGGTGCGCTGAATAGATCAGCATGAAATGGCAAGTGGGGGGCATTGCAAACTTTTTCAATCATTTTGTGGGCTGTTGCAAGTCAGTGACTAAGTGCAGGAGTAATATTTGCCAGGACAGGGAGCCAAGGGGGTGGTGTTGAGCGTAGTATTCCAGTAATGATACCCAGTACCCAGGTACATTCTTTTTCACGTTTGTTTGACCCTTCAAAGCTGGATTAATGTCAGTCTACTGCCAACTTTCTGTTGAGCCAATTTTTAAAAAACTTGAATATTCTCATTGATCTTTTCCACAGCTTCTTCACATTTACCCAGTGCTACCTAAGGCACAATTTCCATTTCTGTTGCTCCATCTCTGAGGAGAGTTGAAAGGATTTTGATTCCAGGGTATCGCTGGACAGAAGTTAACCCACCCATTGCTAAAAGAATGTGGATCAATGTAAAGTAATTAAATAAAATATATTGAAATGAATAAAGCCGATGCTCATTAATTAATTTCTGGCTTCCACCAACAGTTAAGTGAAGCTATCCAGTGAATAAAAGTAAAATGCCGCAGATGCTGGAAATATGAAATAAAAAGAGAAAATGTTGGGAAAACCCAACAGGTCTGGAAGCATTTGTGGAGGGAAAAAGACGATTAATGCCCAAAATTGTCCGGCCGGTCCTGCCAACGGTGATGCCCACTGCTCCCCCCCCCCCCCCCCCCCCCCGATGGTGGAGGATGCAAACAACGGGAAGACCCACCAGCAGCGGTGGGACTGGAATATATCCGCCGGCCAATGAGGGCTGCTTCTCGCCGCAAAACCCACTGCCTGGGGCGGGGATGGGAGGGCGGGGGAGGGGGGAGGGGTGCGACGGGCAGTCTGAAGAGTCACACAGACACAAAACGTTAACTTTGTATCTCTCTCCACACACGCTGCCAGACCTGCTGTGTTTTTCCAGCATTTTCCATTTTGATCCAGTGAATAGTCCAGCTGGATGGACAGGAAGGCCTCTGCTATGATATTATATCCTTGCTGAGTTAATGGTTTTCGACCAAAGCTGGAAGCCATGATTCCAGAGCAGACCCCAGATTTTGTTTCAATGAAGGGCCAGTGAAATTTTGTTTAAAGTAGGTGATATTTGAAATATCAGTTACTTACTCAGGGAATAAAGCCACAAGATTCCACAACTTCAAACAAACAGAGGACATTTTATTATATGACAGGGAACAAAGGGAATGGTCAAAGCTGTCTATCTTGTTCTCAAATATCCAGATTAACATGAGGTAAATGTGAATTAACAGACAAACTACATCGAACATGTCACAAACTGCACATTCAATGGCAAACACAACCAAGAAACATCCCCTGAATTTCATAGCAACTAACCCATATATATCATCTCCAGAAGCACCAAATCTCTTTAAAACTCTTTAGTTACTCTCCTTTGAGGATCTATTGACTGAGTTCCTTCAACAGCAGCCCCAATTCAGACTGCCCTAATGACTGCTCCCTTCCGAACTGCTCAATCTCTTCTCACAAGACTACGTCCCACTGGAATCACAAGGCTGTGCCCCAGCATCTAATCACTGGCTTGATCCTAACTTTTGCACTGCTCGGAACTTAACACCACTGCTCCGGGGATTCCCTGAGACCCAAATCCCAGCTGCACTGAGCCATGACTCCCACCTCTCCATGGGTTACTCTGTGCCCCAGCTACACATGGAGCCAACTGCAGCAACTCAGCTGCCATCTCTTCAGCTTCACATTCAAAACTGTTCATGTGGGCTCACCTTTCACGCAGCACACAGGCTCCACTGTCATTGTTTCATGCCACACCACCACTGTGGTCAGGGTGGCTGAGACCTTAAGCTTATGTTCTGAGCCAAGGTCTGCAGGCCAATATTCTCTGATTGCCAGCAGAACTGAACATGATGTGAACCATCTCAGCTTGAAGATTCCAGACAGTAAGGGCTGGATTCTCTGTTTCGGAGGCTATTTTCACCCACCAGAGCTGAACTGCACCAGGTTTACGATCCCCTTGGTGTTGTATAGCGGGATGCAATTTGTATGCCTCGCCTTGCAAATATATCCATGGTGTGGAATACGAAACATTCCCAGGGACATGACGATAAATTGTTCTACACTGTGATTGGTTAGGATGAAGAATGCACTGCCTGACGGGGCGGTGGAGGCAGAGTGGGACGAGCCAAGTATGCAATAGCAGCTAGCCATCATAAACGTGATGGGCTGAATGGTCTCCTTTTGTGCTGCAACTTTTCCAGGATTCTATGGTTCTCTGACTTAGAGATACATACCTTTACTTCACGAGATTTAAAAAGAGTAGCTCATAGCTTCATACTCAGGTGGCACAGGGAGATAATAACATCTTCTGTATTTTAAGCATTCCTAAAGCTTTAATCTGACATACCAGTGGCAGGATTGTTTTTCATATGCACCTCTGTCTTCTTATGTATTTAAGACTTTCATTCCTCCAAGATGTGCTGATTATGCTTCAGAACAGCCAGTGGATTTTCACCTGAGAGCACATGCTATGTTTAGTTGAAAGCACAGAGCAGCTGCTGTGAAATACTGTAGGGACAGGCAGAAGATAAATAATGTCACGTAGCTGAAAATGAAATGAAAACTGCAAGACAATTGAGGATCACTGCAAAGTGGTAGATAAATAAGTAAGAAACAACAAAAGGGAATAAAAAGCATAATTATTATCTCTTGGGGCGAAGGGCAGGATGCATGTTACAAACTGACTGCAGCAGTATGCCCCTGGCCATCAAACATAGAGCAGGACGTTGTTCCACTACAAATGTGTTATTTGTTCCATTGTCCTGAAATTAATCCCCGTCATCTGGAAGAATAAATGAGACTGTTATTAATGCAACTAAGTGGCAGCAAGAAACTGGTGCAAATCAGCACTACCTTCTCCCAGTTTATGTAAAACACATATTTTCGCAATAGGGGACCGATATAAACAGAGCAAGCAACTGCTGCCCTTCTCAATCAGACAGAAGAATCATTAATAAACAGCACAGAGTCTGAACCAGGAATCATGGAATCCCTACAGTGCAGAAGGAGGCCATTTGGCCCACCGAGTCTACACCAGCCCTTTGAAAGGGCATCCTACTTAAGCTCACGCCTCCACCCTATAACCCAGTAACCCCACCCAAACTTTTGGACACTAAGGGGCAATTCATCATGACCAATCCACCAAACTTGCACATCTTTGGACTGTGGGAAGAAACCCGAGCACCCAGAGAAAACCCACGCAGACACAGGGCGAACGTGCAGACTCCGCACAGACAGTCACCCCAAGGCTGGAATTCAACCTGGGTCCCTGGCACTGTGAGGCAGCAGTGCTAACCACTGTGCCATCGTGCCACCCTTGTCGATTCGAAGTGTCTATTAGAATATTGAACTCAATCAAAATTCAGGTACAGAAAGCAAAATGAATACAAAGAAATAATTAATTAATTGAGAGAATACAAAGAAATAAAATATATAATTAAAGTGGGCAGCAGGGTAGCATGGTGGTTAGCATCAATGCTTCACAGCTCCAGGGTCCCAGGTTCGATTCCCGCCTGGGTCACTGTCTTTGTGGAGTCTGCACGTCCTCCCCGTGTGTGCGTGGGTTTCCTCCGGGTGCTCCGGTTTCCTCCCACAGTCCAAAGATGTGCGGGTTAGGTGGATTGGCCAGGCTAAATTGCCCTTAGTGTCCTAAAAAATAAGGTTAATGGGGGTTGTTGGGTTACTGGTATAGGGTGGATACGTGGGCTTGAGTCGGGTGATCATTGCTCGGCACAACATCGAGGGCCGAAGGGCCTGTTCTGTGCTGTACTGTTCTAAAAAAAGAAACAGAAAAAAGTGAAATTAAAACATTTTGCCTCATTTTACACATATGAATTATTGAGATGTTGAAGCCAATTATCAGTGCCAGAGAGGTTATCTGATAATTGTTGGTGTACAGTTAAAAGAACATTTATACCAAACTATCTTTATTCAACTTTTTGTGGTGAGTTTGGTCCCTCTGTACCAAAGTACAGAAACTTCCAATAGTTCACATTTAAATCAGCATTCAATTTTGGTGCAACATATGTTTAAGTGGGGAATTTCAGGTAACAGCTTGGTGAGTAACTACTCACCTGTATTTTGCCTGAGGTGGCTGTCTGATTTGTGAATAAATAATGATGAATATTGTTGCCGTTGTAGCAAATTCTAACCTTGTGGATGTACAATAAATAATTAATATCCTACCATATTTCAAAATAAATTCTATAGGTCACCACAGGACAACTTGTAATGCTGCAATTCTGTTGTTGTGCATTTTAACAATGATGGGCGTAATTCAACTGTAAAAAGAATCAATCTACGGTTTTGGGTGCGATTGGGATGAGAAAATATCAGCCATGATTGAATGGCGGAGCAGACTCGATGGGACAAGTGGCCTAATTCTACTCCTATGTTTTATGGTCTTATGGTCCTAGCAGGGTGTTTCTTGGTGGCTGCAGCGCCGAGACACGCCCCATTATTCCACAGCACTTTGGCATTTTTTTCTAGTCTCAGGGAGTATCTCTGCTGAATTCGTACTTGAGTCGTTTCTGCTGGCGAGCCATTTTGGAAGGCTGCCCTATCCTCCCCCTCCTGTTTCAGGCTCCCCTATTTTCAAATCCCCCCCCTTTTCCCCAACCTCGGGAAGGCCCCTGGAATCCCCACCCCCAACCTGGTGTAATCCCTGGCAGTGCCAACCTGGCACCTGGGCCTCATGTCACTGCCACCCTGGAACTGTGGCAATATCCTTGCCAGCTTGGCAGTGCCAGAGTGCCAGGCAAGCAGGACCAAGGTGCCCAGGTTACAGAGGGTGTGCCAGGGTGCCACCCTGCCGTGTCCCCGACTACCCGGGGGGTCTCTAATGACCTGGCAGATGCGCCCACCAGGTGCTATTTACGACAGGTCCACATTTGTGGAATCCAGTACTAAACAGCTCCCTGGTGGGGTTTCCCAGGTGCGGACATGAGGTCCGAGGTGCTGGGAGAATCCTGTGAACACATTTAAATGAACCGAATGACTCATTTAAATATAAAGATCTGGATCATGCTCAGTGGGGGCGAGATCCAGATCGTGGCACCTCGTGAGATTTTGTTGAATATATAGAGGAGTTTTGAGTATTGTAAATCTTGCGAAAGTCCTCTTGCGAGATTTCGCGAGAGGTCTCTTGAGAGATTCAATGGCCCTGTCCCGACACCAAGTCGGCCACCATGAGGTTGTTGAATTGCGCCGAACATATTTCATGTTCAATTCATATTGTGAATAGTTAATTAAGGACCTAGCAACAGATCGGTCAGGGTTTTGTATTCTGTTATTCTCTTGTCAGACTCCTGAATGGATTGAGTGTCTAACTTTTAGGGATGTGTCTGCACTACACCATAAGCGATATGTAACCCAAGGTTTGAACAATTATTATAATGTGAACTGGATGGTCTTTCTCCAATCTTTCTGATGACTAATCCCACAGGGGTTCTCCAACTCATCTGCCAAAACTTCTGTGGAAAAATCTGGAAACGCACCTCTGTGGAAAAACCTGGAAACGCACCTCTGCTCCCCCCGCCCCAAATAATTTTCCCAGAGTTTCTGAGGTTCTGCCACCCAAATTATGGATGAAAAGCAGGAGAACCACCAATGAACCTCATCCCCATTGTGACCACTGAACTTGACAAGATGGGCATGTTTAAAATTTGAACATTTACCTTGGGGCAGGGCGAAACTTTGGACTTTAAATACAAGATTACATTTCTGCAGAGGGCATATTGCAACACACAATACAAACTAAATAAAAGGCTTATTGGTTGCACCAGATGTTTTGAACTTTAATAGATTTGAGTAGGGAAATGTTAATTATTGATGCCATAAAATTAAACTCTCTAGTTAAGTATCTGCTAAGTGTGTATTAATAAAATCAAAAAAATCCTCATGTGTTACTCTATCTTATTCTATACCCCATCTGAAAATGAAATGAAATGAAAATCGCTTATTGTCAGAAGTAGGCTTCAATGAAGTTACTGTGAAAAGCCTCTAGTCGCCACATTCCGGCGCCTGTTCGGCATCTAACTTGCAAAATATAAAGGGCGTGATTCTCCCAAAATATTTCTCCCAAAAAAGTGACTTAGCATCATGGAATAGCGATGGGGAACTCATCGGAAACTCATCGCTACAAATTAACTTTGGAATATTTTGGGAGAATCGGGCCCTAAGTGTTATTGAATATCGGTGGGGAACTTGAAGGCAGAGCCGATGGGAAACTCCCTGAAAACCCGCCAGAAATGAACTGAGAAATGATTTGAGAGAACCGTGCATGAGAGGAAATATCCCCAGTCAATTGAACATAAAAGGGAAAGGTTCAAGGGATGTGTGGAGAGTTGAAAGGTAGTATTTGACTTTGTTGTGCACTTTATTTTGGGAATTTCAGTAGGGAATGATTTGGAACTTGTAGTGTTCAAAGGTTATTGGTTGTAAAAGAGAGATTTGCGTCAGCATAGGACTTTGTAACAATGTCCAATTGAATACTTAGCGAGGTGGAAACCATTATACATTGGGGGCAGCACGGTAGCAGGGGGCAGCACGGTAGCATAGTCGTTAGCATCAATGCTTCACAGCTCCAGGGTCCCAGGTTCGATTCCCGGCTGGGTCACTGTCTGTGTGGAGTCTGCACGTCCTCTCCGGGTGCTCCGGTTTCCTCCCACAGTCCAAAGATGTGCGGGTTAGGTGGATTGGCCATGCTAAATTGCCCGTAGTGTCCTAAAAAGTAAGGGGGAGTTGTTGGGTTACGGGTATAGGGTGGATACGTGAGTTTGAGTAGGGTGATCATTGCTCGGCACAACATCGAGGGCCGAAGGGCCTGTTCTGTGCTGTACTGTTCTAAAAAAAAAAAAAATGTATTCCGTAGCATTTGATATTGATAAAGTGAAGACACTTCATGGCCAACTGAATTTTTACGGTTTAGGATATTGGGGTGTAATCTTGCCATGAGATAATGTTAATTTGTAATCTAACTTTCACCCCTGCAGAATTTGCTGAAAAATAATGATGAGTTCATGCCCCCAACTATTAGTAGTTTTTTTGAAGAAAACATTTTTTTCTGAGGAAGAGATGCAAAGAGTTGGAAACTGCTGAATGACATGCACTGCTCTGTAATTAACATCGCCAAAAATGGGATTCACAACAATCTTCCCATGAATGTCAAGATGCCTGTGGATTTGTGATCTGAGGGAATGTTGCTCAACGCATTTAAGGTTGGCAGATGTTTAATGATGTCACCTCTGACCCTGACAGGTAAATCAACCCTGCAAGTTTAACTTTTTGTGAACTTTTACTTTGACATAAATTAGAATCAATTACACACACAAATCCTATCAGTACAAACTATAAATTACACTTGAAGCAGCAGATACAAGAAAGATAGATCTCATAGATTTTCCAGGCAATCCACCTCAATGGCTTTGCACAGATTTCAGCCACAAAGTTACTCCAAACTTGGATCTTCCTGCTGTAGAGTTCCAATCGCTTTCCTTCAAGGACTTTGCTGATTCTCTGCTGGCAACAGCTTAACAATAATAACCTTTATTATCACAAGTATGCTTAGATTAACACTGCAATGAAGTTACTGTGAAAAGCCCCTAGTCGTCACATTCCGGCGCCTGTTTGGGTATACAGAGGGAGAATCCAATATGTCCAAATTACCCAACAGCACGACTTTCGGGATTTGTGGGTGGAAACTAGAGCACCCGGAGGAAACCCACACAGTCAGGGGCAAAGCGTGCAGACTTCACACAGACAGTGACCCAAGCCGGGAATCAAACTGGGACCCTGGAGCTGTGAAGCAACAGTGCTAACCACTGTGCTACCGTGCTGCCCTCCACGTAAACAGGGTTCCAGCTGTGCCATCTTCTACCCGATGGCACACTTCTATCCAGAACCATCTTAACTCTTAGCTCCCAATAACCGCAGTAGTATGCATCTACCAGAATCACTTTTATACTTTTATATTTGCATGGCATGGCTGATTCTGTGCATTAAATCACTTGGAGGTCAATGAAACAGTGGCAGCAATCCTAAATGTACTTTCCAACAATTAGGAATCCAGCTAAATATGTTGGTTTGCTAACTGCCTCCTCTCCTCATTTACTGTCTGCCAGCGGCTTCTGTATTTTAACTTGCTTCCTGTTGGTATGTTTCCAGATTAAGGGTCACCAGGTCACATGGACCAGTATTTCATGATATCAGAAAATTGTAATGGATCGCTTTATGATTGACATAAAACCGGAAAAATCATTTTCAAACATTTTAAAAACAATTACAGATTCCCCAAACATTTTAAAATAATTACATTTTTTTCTTGCTGATAGATGCTTCCAGGTCAGAGGACGTGACAGGTATATAGTAGTTATATTACCAGATTGATGATCTCAAGTCTTGGATATGATTGAGGACAATGGGCATTCAGATCTTGGCATGGCAGTTTGAGAACTTGATTTCAGTTAATAAAGATCTGATTATCAGTTAGATTGTCATGATTGGATCAATTTGTTCACTATCATTCTTTCAAAAGCAAGACTTGTATTTGTATAGTGGTTTTTAGCACCACTATTTTTTCATAAAGTGCTTCACAATCAATGAATTGCTTTTTGAAGCATATCATTGTCGTAATTTATGAAGCCTGCAATCCTTACCCAATCTGGCATACTTTAGAATCTCGGGTGAGAACCCAACTCTTTTCAATTTGTAAAACTGTGAGGAAATGTTACTGCACCACAGGAGTGATAACAATGACTAGTAGGTATCTTTTATGTTCAAACAAACTTTAATTTAATGACAGATTTAATTGCATGAACAACAGAGAAATAGTTTTACCGTTGACAGTTACAACAGTTCTTAAGTAAAAGAGAAACTTTAATTAATGCTCAACCTGCCTCTATAGTCCAATTAAGCAAACCAATACAGTTCAAATGTATTCATGAATAAGCCAGGTTATTACTCGCTTCTATCTTTGCAGAATCTTTGGAGCGAGAACATTTCAGGATCAAAACTGAAACACCTCTGTTCAGATTAAAATCCTAGGGAGAACTAACTTTTTTGATAGACCTGCCTCTCCCCGTAATTACATCATCTGCACCCAAAGTATAAAAACATTTCTGTCTCCTCCCACAAGATGTCCAATGATATTTTTAGCCCTCGTACATTATCTACATCCACGGTGTCCTTTAAACCTAAACAATATTCCATTAGCAGAACACTTCACTTATAAAATCAATAATAAACTACTTTTACTACCCCTTAATTACAACTTTAACAGACATACTGTATGTATGCTCCTTAACTCAGATTTCAATAATTTTACTGAAAAAAATATTAACTATAAAGTATGACAGTTTCTTACATTCATCACACCTATTTTTGGCACCACTTACATGCCTGTGTGATTGACTTAGCTTCTGTCCGAAATGGCTTTGGAAGTACACTCATAACAATTAAAATTGGCAAGAAACATTGAGACTTGCCAGTGGTGCTTATTCCAAGGAAGGATCAAAATATCTAATCCATCCCCCTTAACTTTATAGTTACAGTAACAAATGGCAGCATGATAGTCATTCAATGTGAGAGCTCAAATCAATAATTCATCTGATTCTCTGTCTTTTCAGCTTTTCTCACCTTCATTATTACTCTCAGCCTTGTATCTGCTGTGCTCTTTCACAGCTGTTCACCACAGATTGGGTTCCTGAAAATCAGTTATGAGATTACAACTTTATATAACTCAGGATTTATGGTACAATTAAATTCAGAGTCACAGCAGAAAGGGATCATTTAATATAATTCGACTACTGACTGTAATCAAGAAAATGACTACACTAGTTGTCCTATCTACATGGGCAAAATGTAATGGTTGTCCTGATATCCCCAGTATCGAAAAAGCTGATGAGGAACTTAGCCTCACGGTTTCCCCACAGCCACTTAACATTATGAACATGGATTGATTGGACACCGGCTTTCCATCCTCATTGAGATTCCCTTACTGCTCTCTCGTCCCACCAGTGCCGTCAGGAGCAGTGGCACTGCTGCTGAGACTGCACCCAGTGCTGGTTATCAAGGAGCCAGAAGCCAATGTGAGCTTATGAGGTAAGTAATGAGGGGGTTCTTGGCAGGGCCAGAAGGCCCCAGGATGGGGGTGGTATTTCGGGGTGTAAGGATCAGGGAGTAGGGCACTCCTAGGGAGGGCTATGAAGACCCATGAAAGAAGAACTCCCCACCCCCAACTCCGTATTTCCTGTTTGTGGTCTTAGCAGGCTTATCATAGAATTTACAGTGCAGAAGGAGGCCATTCAGCCCATCGAGTCTGCACCGGCTCTTGGAAAGAGCAGCCTACCTGAGGTCAACACCTCCACCCTATCCCCATAACCCAGTAACCCCACCCAACACTAAGGGCAATTTTGGACACTGAGGGCAATTTGTCATAGCCAATCCACCTAACCTGCACATCTTTGGACTGTGGGAGGAAACCGGAGCATCCGGAGGAAACCCACGCACACACGGGGAGGATGTGCAGACTCCGCACAGACAGTGACCCAAGCCGGAATCGAACCTGGGACCCTGGAGCTGTGAAGCAGTTGTGCTATCCACAATGCTACCGTGCTGCCTGTTACCTCCAGTCCCAGCCCCCAACCCAGTCGCCCACCTCCTTTGCCAGCTGACAAGTTTGCAGCTGGGACAGAAGGTGACCGTTAAATGGTCAGTAATTGGCCACTTAAGGTCCTCAATTGGGGCGAGTGTGGGTGAGCCGCTCTATTTATCATCTACCATCTCTGGCCTCACCTGCCACCCATAAAACCTCAATGAGATTGGGGGCAGAAAGTGAGTAGGCGACAGGGACATCACTCAAGGAATTTTATGGACTTCCCACCTTCAAACCTTCCCACACAGGATTGTAAAATTCTGCCCAAATATTTATTATTATTGTTATTGTCCTGGCATGATCTAAGAGAGGAGAGATTTGAACTTTAATTTTCAGCCCTTATTGTGTACAACAGATGAAATTACATCTGGGTGCAGCCAGATACAACTATAAAGAAGTGTATCGCCACCCGGGCACCGTGGCAGTGTCCCTGCCAGCTGTGAGTGCCATCCGCGCACCTTAACAGTTAACATCGAGTCTAAATGACCCTTCAGCAGTTTCTGCAGAAACTTTGGTCCTATGCTTTTTGAAAATTGTGTTCAATTAAGATTTTGATTGTGTTTAGAATGTTTTTACTAATTGTGGTGGTATGATTAGCATAACTGCCTGCCATTGGTGCAGAACACCGGCTTACCATTGGCCCTGGTCGGTCATGTGCCTCTCGTCATGTGACGGCTTCCCGATTGGTCGAGAGGCTGAGTTAACCCCGCCTCCAGGGCGGGGTATAAATACCCCAGGGTATCCGCAATCAGCCAGCGGATGCTGGAAAAAGACAACCTCAGCCTAACTGAGGCACAGACTCTCTCCACCTCCCTAGAGGTCGCCGACTTAAACGCCCGCGCCTATGTCACCAGCCGCACTGCAGCGCCCTGGGCCTCCTGGCACTCTTCCCCACCGCCATCCAACGCTCCCGACCCCCCTCAGGCCTGCGCCGCGGGATGCCCCGACAAGTCTGTGGGACCCCGCTGCTATTTCTGTGGGCTTGCCAAACACCCCGCCCGCGCTGCCCTTTGTAAGAGCTGCGGGAAGAAGGGCCATTTTTCGTCGGTCTGCCGGGCAGCGACCGGGGATCTCCTCCTCCGGGCCCTTCCGGGCCCTTCCAGCGCACCGCACCAATCTCCCCCTACCCCCGCCCCATGGCCCCTGCAACCGGCCTGTGTGCATCTCTGCCCCCGCTCTCAGCCGCTCCGATTGGCCCACCGGCACCGCTAACCCCGCCCCCAGCAACCACGAGGGCCCTGCGGGCGCCGCCATCTTGGGGCCCCAACTCCACGTGCGGGTCCTGGGCGCCGCCATCTTGGGGCCCCAACCCCGCGTGCGGGTCCTGGGCGCCGCCACCTTGGGGCCCCGACTCCACGTGCGGGTCCTGGGTGGCGCCATCTTGGGGCCCCGACTCCACGTGCGGGTCCTGTGTGCCGCCATCTTGGGGCCCCGACTCCACGTGCGGGTCCTGGGCGCCGCCATCCTGGCCTGGCACACAAGGTCCTGCCAGCACCCACTCGGCCGACGACGACGACGACTACGGATCTTCTCCACGGCTCGCGGCCATTCAGCTCGACCAGTCACGTCCACGCACGCGCGCCAAGACGACGACGCAAATACACCTCAACGAGCACAAGACGGGCTGCCTGCTGGCTCCGGGAGCACGGAAAGCTTCGTACACCCTGACACGGTAAGATGCTGCGCGCTCCCTGTCCATCCTGTAAAACACAAAATAGGGTTAGCCTCAGGTTCGCACTCCGTCCGCATCAACGGGTGTTGCATCACGGACCTCACGGTCCAGGGAAAGGTTTTTGAAAATTATAAACTCCTTATCCTCCCCGACCTTTGCGCACCGGCACTCCTAGGACTGGACTTCCAGTGCAACCTGCAGAGCTTGACCTTCCAATTCGGTGGCCCTATACCCCTCCTCACTGTCTGCAGTCTCACGTCCCTCAAAGTGGACCCCCCTCCTTGTTTGCTAATCTCACCCCCGATTGCAAACCCGTCGCGACCCGGAGCAGACGGTAAGGCGCCCAGGACCGGACCTTCATCAGGTCCGAGGTCCATAGGTTGCTGAAGGAAGGGGTCATCGAGGCCAGCAACAGTCCCTGGCGAGCCCAAGTGCTGGTGGTCCGGACTGGGGAGAAAAACCGGATGGTCATCGACTACAGCCAGACCATCAACCGGTTTACGCAACTGGACGCGTATCCTCTCCCCCGTATTTCCGCCATGGTAAACGAGATTGCGAAATGCAAAGTCTTCTCCACGGTGGACCTCAAGTCCGCTTATCACCAGCTCCCCATCCGCGCGAGTGACCGCAAGTACACCGCGTTCGAGGCAGATGGGCGCCTCTACCGCTTCCTCAGGGTTCCATTCGGTGTCACAAATGGGGTCTCGGTCTTCCAACGGGAGATGGACCGAATGGTCGACAAGTACGGATTACGGGCTACCTTCCCGTATCTCGATAACGTCACCATCTGCGCCACGACCAGCAGGACCATGACACCAACCTCCGAAAATTCCTCCAAACCGCAAAACTCCTTAACCTAACTTACAATAAGGATAAGTGCGTGTTTAGCACCGACCGTCTAGCCATCCTTGGCTACGTAGTGCGTAACGGAGTGATAGGCCCTGACCCCGAATGCATGCGCCCCCTGATGGAACTCCCTCGCCCCAATACCCTCAAATCCCTCAAACGCTGCCTGGGTTTCTTCGCTCACTGCACCCAATGGGTTCCCAATTACGCCGACAAGGCCCGTCCCCTCATTCAGTCCACGACCTTCCCGCCGTCGACAGAGGCCTGCCATCGACGAGTCCCTCCCCTTCCAGGTCGAGAGCAACGCATCAGAAGTAGCTCTGGTGGCCACCCTGAACCAAGCGGGCAGACCCGTGGCCTTCATGTTCGATAATGCACAGAGGGTCAAGATTAAGAACGACAAGATCTTACGGTGGCGGATCGAGTTGTCCACGTACATCTACGATATCTTGTATCGTCCTGAGCTTCCTGATGCCCTGTCCCGCGGTACCTGTGCCAGCGCGCAGATAGACCGCCTCCGCTCCCTCCACGCGGACCTCTGCCATCCAGGGGTGACCCGTTTCAATCATTTCATAAAGACCCGCAACCTGCCCTACTCCATCGATGAAGTCAGGACAGTAACCCGTGACTGCCACATCTGCGCAGAGTGCAAACTGCACTTCTACCGCCCCGCACGCGCATCTGATCAATGCATCCCGCCCCTTCGAACGTCTCAGCATAGACTTCAAGGGGCCCCTTCCATCTAGCAGCCGCAACATTTACTTCCTGATGGTGATTGCTGAATACTCCCGCTTCCCCTTCGCCATTCCCTGCCCCGACATGACCACATCGACCGTCATTAAGGCTCTCCTCTCCATCTTCTCACTGTTCGGCTACCCCGCGTACATACATAGCGATCGGGGGTCCTCCTTTATGAGCGACGAGCTGCGTCAATTCCTGCCCAGCAGGGGCATTGCCTCTAGCAGGATGACCAGCTATAATCCCCGGGGTAACGGACAGGTCGAGCGGGAGAATGGTACCATCTGGAAAACCATACTACTGGCCCTCCGGTCCAGAGATCTCCCTATTTCCCGGTGGCAAGAGATTATCCCCGATGCCCTACATTCTATCCGCTCCCTCCTCTGTACCACAACTAATCAGACACCTCATGAACGCCTTCTTGTTTTCCCCAGGAAGTCGTCCTCCGGATTCCCTCTCCCGACGTGGCTGGCCGCCCCCGGACCCATCTTGCTCCGGAAGCATGTGCGGGTGCACAAGTCTGACCCGTTGGTGGAACAAGTCCAGTTACTCCACGCTAACCCGCAGTATGGGTACGTGCAGTACCCCGACGGTCGGCAGGACATGGTCTCCCTTCGGGAACTGGCACCCACCGGCGTGCGGCCCTCCCCCCCTTCACCACATACCCCCCCTGTCCTTTTTCCCCCAGCGCCCCACCCAGGCCACCCCTTCCCCATCCATGGCGTCTCCCCCACCAGCCCGGGGTATGGAGACAGTTCAAGGACCATCGCTCCCAGAGTCCAGGACATCAGCTGAACCACCACCATCAGCTGAACCAACGTCACCAACTCCACTGCGGTGGTCTGCCAGGACGTCACGGGCAACAAAAAGGCTGATCGAGTCCATTTGACTTCAACACCACCATGGACCTTGTATGGACATTATGTACTGTTGCTAAATGTCTGGGCCAGTGGGAAGCCAAGGATGCATTTTTTTTCCTTCTCTCCTTACTACTCATTCCACCAGTTCTCCCCCCCCCCCACACTCTCGTTGACACCCCCCCCCCAGCTTCTTTCTCTGCAAGGGGTGAATGTGGTGATATGATTAGCATAGCTGCCTGCCATTGGTGCAGAACACCGGCTTACCATTGGCCCTGGTCGGTCATTTGCCTCTCGACCGGTTGGTTGAGACCAGTCATGTGATGACTCCCCGATTGGTCGAGAGGCTGAGTTAACCCCGCCTCCAGGGTGGGGTATAAATACCCAGTACTCCCAGCGGTCGCCCTTCTACTGTAATCGACCGCAGGGCTAACATCTAGCAGTTTAAAGCCATACTTTTGTTCAGCAACTCGACTCGCGTTCAATTGATGGTACATCACTGATGTCATGCCCTTATAAGTGCTTTATTTCCAAAGTATGTCATTCTTAGATTATGTGTACTAGTCTTATTTGCGATTGGCTGTTGCCTTCAAATTTTCTTTTAATAAAATAAGAATGAATTTATAATGATGCAAGCGGCATCACGACATCAGGACGTACATTTAATTGAATATTTTGAAGTGGAGCCACTGTTATAACAAAGGCAGAGACAGCAGATAATTTTTGCACAGTTGGATCCACAAACTGCAATGAGATAAAGAAGTCATAATGACTGAGCGATAATGTTGGCTGAGACACTGAGAACACTTTTGCTTTCTTTTGAAAAAAGTTTTGGGTTCTTCTTTGTTACTTGGGAGTACTGAAGGGACTTGATTAATGTCCCAATCAGCGATGGCAGTTCCAACAGTGCAGCACTTCCTCAGTTCTGAACTTAAATGTCAGTACTCTGTATTTGCACTCTATATAGAGAAAAGCTTTTTATCACAGCAGTAGTCATTTTTAATTATAGATTGCTTTAACGCTTTGATGAAAGCAACTGACTTTATGCAAGCAGGAGTCAGGGGGTTGGATTCTCCGCACCCCGACGCCGAAATTGTGGCCGACGCCGGGGTGGAGAATCCACTTTTGTGCCGTAATCCGGTTCCGAGTCGGTGATTCTCCGGGCAATGAAAATCGGCAACACCGGGGAGTACCCCGCGCCACCGGGGGGCCATTGCCAGAGGCCCGCTCAGCAATCCTCCGCTCCCGACCGGCCGAGTTCCCGACCACTTGGAACTAACCTGCTATTGCCAGTCGGGATGCTCGCATGGTCGGAGGCGGGCGGATCGGAGACCACAGGGGGCCTTAAAGGCGGCTGGGGATTTCATTTATGGGGTTTGAGATTCGAGTGCACGGCCAATCGGGGGAGTCTCTTTCTTCGGTCTGGCTCCGTGATCCGAGTCCGCCATGGAGCACGCTGCGGCCTCTGGAGGCCACCAGTGTGCGCATGCGCAGCCTTTGACCCGGAAGTGCGGGGGCCCTGTATCTGCAGCAAAAGCTGCGAGATTCACTCCAGGTCCCTGCTAGCCCCTTGCAGGGCTATGAATTTATTTAACTATTTTGCAGGAATTTCAGCAGTAAAACTCCACCCTTTTTATGCTGGTGTGGCGACATTGTATCAATAATGGAGAATCCAGCCCAGGGTCTTTGAGGACCTGACAGTGATGTATGACACAAGTATGTTGTGTAATGCAGGGAAAAGCATACTGGAAGCATGATGGTTCCAGTTCAGTGACTATTCCATTAATACCAAACATTTGAAGCAGATAAAAAAGTTTTAAGGATGGAGAAAAAAAAAATATTGAGAGCTTACTCCCTGATTCAAACAGTTCCGATCCAATCCACAAGACATTTGACTTTCGTGTGCACAATGCATTTTTATTGGATGTGTTGCCATTGATGTGATGGATACAGATCTCAGCACCAGGTTTTCAGCAGAAAAAGAATCGTGGAATAGGATTGCCAGTAATAGTTTTCAGCTTGTGTGAATTCACTGAAATTGTTCAAAAGGTTTCCGGAGGAGTTAGTGCTAGGAACTGCACTGATAAAAACAGGTTATTCAGTCTTTCCGTTAATTGATTAAAAACTGTTAAGGTGTTAAGTGGATATATAATGGTAAGCCCCATAAAACTGGTACAGTGAATTATGTATTGTGAATTGCTATTTATCTTTTGTCTTAATCCCTTGATTGTTTCTTGAGCTCTGGTTATGTTGAAAACAAACCTTTCATTTTCCAGATACTTTAAATTTACCCACGTACTTTTTTTCTCCACAGGCAATTGTTTGTTTTAAAATGCCCACTGGTTTTAAACTGAGCAAAATAAACTAAATTGCAACAATCTTCACAAATATGACAAAGGTCCGATCAGTTGAATGTGGATGACAAGATACTGGTGAAGGTGTTGCCATTAAATTGCCTTCCGAAGGTGATTGGGAAGGATCAGATGGGGTTCGTAAAGTGCAGGCAGTTGTCATCAAATGAGCAGCGGCTGTTGAATGTGCTACTTTTTTCAGCAGAAGGGAGTTGAAGGTGGTGGTGCTGGATGAGGAGAAGGCATTGGATCAGGCAATCTGTTGGAGAGGTTTGGGATTGGGCCTAAGTTTGTGGCATGGGTGAAATTGTTGTATAGGGTTTGCATGGTGTGCGTGCAAACAAATGAAATGTATTCAGGGTACTTTCCATCGCACAGGGAAACGAGGCAGGGATGCCTCATGTCCTCCCTTCTGTTTGCGCTGGCAATAAAGCCTTTGGCCCTAGCATTGAGGTGCTTGGATGAATGGAGGGGGAGAGTGAGGAGCACAGGGTGTCCTTGTAAGCTGATGATCCGGTGTTGAATATTTTAGACCCGAGCTCTTCTACGGGGGATATGATGGGACTGCTCAGGACATTTTGGGCATTTTCAGGCTACAAGCTGAACTTAGGTAAAAGTGAATGTTTTGTGATGTCTTCTCCAGAGGCGGAAGTCGGAGTGGCGGGGTTACCATTTTAGGTGGCCACGATAGCTGAAATGGAGAATCCAGCCCCGATCTCTTGTGGAACCCCACATTTGCCCCCCCCCCCCCCCCCCCCCCCCCCCAACTACTTAGGGCAAATTTCACCTTCTCTAAATGCAGGAACTCCATTAGATCCCCAGCCATGTCGAGCCACAGGGTGGAGAAGCTGACTTCCACCCCAACAGGACCTGCCTGCAAGCAATCAGCAAGGCAAAGGCTAAAACATCTGCCCCCGCTCCCGCCTGAAACTGCGACAGGTCTGACACCCTGAATATGGCCGATATAGAGACAGCAGTCAGAGACCTGCTGGAACCCAGGACGCAGCTGGTTCCCAACCAGGTGTCGGGCCTCTGGACAAGGTTCTCCAGAGCTGATGCACATGATAGAACACAGCCGTGAAATCCAGAAGGGGGTGTCAGTGACATTCCAGTGTCTGCAAGGCCGATTGGAGGAGACCCAACGGCTTCAGACGCAGGAGATGATGCTGACAATGTATGGCACTGAGGCTAACACTGCTAGGGTGTCGACCGTAGTGGAAAACCTGGAGCATGACATCCATGTCTTGAGTGGTGGTGTCCAAGGCATGGCTCAGTCTGCGATGACCATGGCTGAGGGCCTCAACACCATGTCCCAGACAATGAGGAACATGTCGCAGACACAGATGGACATTGCTGAGGCATTCCAGACTGTGGCTGAGTCACTGAGGACCATCGCTGACGGTGTCAACACCATGGTGCAGACAATGGGGAGCTGACAGGATTGGCAGAGCCAGATGACTCAGAGGCTTCTGGAGTTCACTCCAGCTATCCTTCCATCCCATGGAGTTTGCCCAGGGCCCTAAGGGCACCCTCAGGGAGGAGGAAGCGCTGAAGCCGAACCTGGGACCTTCCACCAAGGAGACGATGATGGTCCCCAGTTCTTCTGAATCCCCCGTCCTGACACTGGCGCATTTCAGGGGCAGTGGGCAGAACATGGTGGCACGGCAACGCCTGTGACACAGATAACTCGGCTGGGGCCCTCCGAAGGACGTCCGCCAAGGGCATCAAAGGCTACAAGGCATAGAAAACAATAGGCTGCCTCCACCTCTGATTAACATCCTGGGGACAAACCTAGACATTGCAGTAGACCACAGAAGATCAAGAGATCAAGAAGAGTGAGGAGCACTGAGTGGGCACTGGGGGAGGGGGTCACTAACTGTAGCTGGGGATATGGAAATCTTTCACATTAAAATGTTCACTATTACAACATGTCACACCTGAGACATGTGAAGCCTCTATCACGTCAATCTCCACAGCGAGCCTGCCCACAGCCCACAAGCTCCACCCCCGCCCCGCTACACAGTTGTTCAAGAACAAAAGCCCCCTCGCAGATTCCATTGTGAGCATGGATCCGAACACACCGTCAGCAGAAAGACAGGAGTCAGATTTTCTCAGATCCTGAGGAGTACCACAGCTTTCCTCAAACGAAAAGGAAAATGCTGGAAAACCTCACAAGTCTGGCAGCATCTGTAGGGAGAGAAAAGAGCTAATGTTTCGAGTCCGACTCTTTGTCAAAGCTAACAGACAAAGAAAGTGGGAAATATATATACTGTGGAGTGAGAATGAAAGATGAGTCATAGCTACAGAAACCCAGGGAAACTGGGTGCTAATGGCCACAGATACCAAGGTGAAAGAGTGTTAATGGCAGTCCCCAGAGAGGACAAAAGATGTGAAAGGTCTAACAGCAGGGGAACTAACATCAGAGGATGAACTATAGGTGTGGGGGGAGGAGAAGGGGGAAGCAAAGAGGAGAAAGGTGCAGGAAAGGTAGATAAGATTGGGGTGGGGAAAGTAAATGTATATTAAGAAAGAAAGAAATGGTAAAAGACAGTTAAAATGAAATGAAAACAAATGGGTCGAGGTGGGGTAGAGCTGATCATCTGAAGTTGTTGAATTCGATGTTCAGGCTGGAAGGCTGTAGCGTGCCTAACCGGAAGATGAGATGTTATTCCTCCAGTTTGCGTTGCGCTTCACTGGACCATTGCAGCAGGCCAAGAGCAGACATGTGAGCATGGGAGCAGGGTCTTTTGTTAAAATGGCAAGCAACGGGAAGGTCAGGATCCTGAATGCGCACAGACTGAAGATGCTCAGCAAAGCGATCACCCAGTCTGCGTTTGGTCTCTCCGATATAGAGGAGACCACATTGGGAGCAGCGAATGCAATAGACCAGATTGAAAGAGGTGCAAGTGAAACGCTGCTTAACCTGGAATGAATGTTTTGGGCCTGGAATGTTAAGCATGGAAGAGGTAAAGGGGCAGGTGTTACACCTTCTGCGAAAGCTCACAGCTTTCCTCAAAGTGAGTTATCATCACTCGTGTCTTGTATACTGACCCCCTGACACTGCCAACACTGGAATAATGTTCCAGACCCTTGGAGGGGGGAATTTACGTCAGTGCTGTGGGGTTTGGTGGGGGAAATGGGGTGGGAGATGTTGAGCTAATGGACTCATCCCAGGAGAACCTGGAAATGGTGAAGCCCACCTTAGTCCTCCTGGCATGTTGGACCCTCGCTGCAGCTTATCCTGCATCCTCCAGCTTCTCCACAGAGTCTTCCTCCAGCCCTTCCTGGTCCACCTCCTCCTCCTCAGACGAAGCCGCATGCTCCTCTGCACTCTCTTTCAGCATGTTGCCCCACTGCTGTGCCAGATTGTGGGGGGCACAGCAGACCACCACAAAGTGGAGACCCTCTCGTGGGTATACTGCAGGGCACCGCTAAAGCGGACCAGGCTCCAGAACCACATTTTGAGCAGCTTGATGCACTGCTCAATGGGTGGCAGAGTGGGCCTCATTATCATGAGTGTCTGCCTCGTCTCAGGCCTCCACACTGGCATCATCAGCCATGTCCTTTGTCCCCCACGAGCCAGCTCATCATCCTGGTGTGGACCTTGATGCCACCGGGCATCTCTGAGTTTCCCAGGATGTAGTTGTCATGCATTGTCCCAGAGTATTGGGCACACAGGTGAATGATTTGAGGCAGTGGTCACACACAATCTGAACATTCAGGGAGTGGAACCCCTTCCTGTTAATATAGGGCATTCCCTGATGCTCTGGTGCACACAGGGTGACATGCGTGCTACTGACCGCCCCTTGGTCCTGGGGATAATCTGGCCTCCTTCTATTTTGAAAGCAACAATGTCTTATACGCCAGTAAGATGTAATGCATGTGCAGAGGATCTAAGAGAATCTAAAGGAACTGTCAAAATACATGAAGCGAATGACGTTGCAGCAAATGTTTGATGAATTTGGAAAATCCTATGCACATACACAAGCCGAATTCCTTACTAGACAAACCAAAGGGCCCAGAATTAATTGCTCTTGCTGATCAGCCATTTTCTTCTTCGCCCCCCCCCCCCCCCCCCGGCCCCCCTCCACCAACAATGGTGAAATCACCCGTTCCCTCGAGGTCATCAACATCAATTTAGTACAGTTACTGGGGAGCAGTGACATGGAAGATACAATGTTTGGATAAGTAAAACAATTTTATTACTGCTTTATAATGTTTTATATTGATAACACCATTGATTATGGATGTTTTATTTTTCAGGTACAGATTTATGTCCCGATATTTGTAGTTAGACATTCTAACATCTATCTATAATTCAGAAAATTCCAAAATCCTGAAATGATCTGGTCCCAAGCATTCCGGACTGGAGAAGGTACAGTGCACTCTAATTTAGCTAGACACTGTTTTCTAACAGTTTACACTGCAAAAGGCAGTGCAGCAAAATTGTGTACTGAAAGATTTAATATTTTGTCTTTAATTGACTAAGTGACGATGAGATTTGGTAATCCATAAAGGATGAAATTAAAAGCAGCTTGTTGAGTGTTAAGTTCTTCTGGATGATTGTTTGTCTGGACTTTAAGGGACTGAGACGAAGAGCCATCTTGCGCTGCGGGGGGGAAAGAAACAAAATGTTTTTAAAAATATAACCAAGTACGTTATTACAACTTAATTGAAATGCACTTGCATTAACTCCCAATAGACATGTAAAAATAGATAAACACTCTAAACACACTAATTACTTCTATACTTGGATATAACATGTATCAACTCAAATGATCAACAGTGATTGAAACTGGTGTTCTGGAATATTATGGATGATCATGGGATTGTGAACACAACATTAAAGTTGCACTCTAGTATTGTTGACAATAAAACAGACAAATAAATCATGATTCTGAATTACTTGCTGTTCCAACAGACTCCCATCAATATTCCAGGGAGTGCCTCCAAGAATGGCCTTAAACACTGAATCCAGATCCTTTTTTAAAGTATTTTTATTGAGTTTTTGTGGTACACAAAACAAGGATAAATGTGGACAAACAGTTGTAGACAGAGGAGAAATAAAAATTTTTTTACATATCGGTCTGTTTCAACTATTTACATACATACATCGTCGTTTTCTGTTCTCTTAAATTACTGACAGCAGTGGTTGTGGTTTCCCATGTCTCGTTCCCCACCAGTTTTCTTTTTTTCCCCCTTTGGTTTAGGTTGTTACCTCTGCCCCCCCCCCCCCCCCCCCCCCCGCCCCCTTCTCCTTTTTTCCGACCTCCCACTTCTTTCACATGCTTCTTTTGTTGGGCATGGTTGGGTTCCATGTTTCCCTGCCCCCCTCCTACTCCCATTCCCCCCCCCCCCCCCCCCCGCCGCCCTTTCTTGCAGGATCAGGGCTACCCCCTCTTGTTCTTTGGCTTCTTAGCTGTTGACTACAAACAGGTCTTGGAACAACCGTGTGAATGGCTCCCATGTTTTGTGGAAGCCTTCTTCCACCCCTCGGATGGCAAATTTAATTTTCTCCATTTAGAGATATTCCGATAGGTCAGACAGCCGGTCTGCAGCTTTGGGTGATGCTGCTGACCGCCAGCCAAGCAGGATTCTCCAGCGGGCGATTAGGGAGGCAAAGGCAAGGGCATTGGCCCTCATCCCCATGAAGACATCTGGCTGTTCTGATATCCCGAAGACTGCCACTCATGGGCAAGGCATTATACCTTATCCCCACCACCTAAGACATTGCCTCGAAGAAGGCTGTCCATAACCCAGCAAGTCTACGGCAGGACCAGAACATGTGGCCATGGTTGGCTAGGCTGCCTTGGCACCGTTCGCATTTATCCTCCATCTCCGGGAAGAACTTGCTCATTCAGGGTCTGGTTAAGTGGGCTCTGTGTACCACTTTTAGCTGCATCAGACTTAGCCTTGCGCATGTGGAGGTAGAGTTGACCCTGTGCAGTGCTTCAATCCAGAATCCCTCTCTATAAACCAAAAGTCCTTCTTCCACTTCTCCCTC
Organism: Scyliorhinus canicula; assembly: GCF_902713615.1. Taxonomy (NCBI): domain Eukaryota; kingdom Metazoa; phylum Chordata; class Chondrichthyes; order Carcharhiniformes; family Scyliorhinidae; genus Scyliorhinus; species Scyliorhinus canicula. Next base: position 49,748,706 of record NC_052161.1, read on the forward strand.
GTCTCGTCTAGTTGGGCATTGGCCCTCTTTAGCAGCCACCGTACATGTCACCACAGTTCCCATTCCCCAGGATGTCCGCGTCCAACTGGTCCTCTAGAAGTGATTGTTCTGGTGGTCATGGATATGACCTTGTTTCTCTTCAAAGGAAGTTTTTGATTTGTAGGTACTGTGGTGGTATGATTAGCATAGCTGCCTGCCATTGGTGCAGAACACCGGCTTACCATTGGCCCTGGTCGGTCATGTGCCTCTCGACCGGTTGGTTGAGACCAGTCATGCGACGGCTTCCCGATTGGTCGAGAGGCTGAGTTAACCCCACCTCCAGGGCAGTGTATAAATACCCAGTACTCCCGGCTGTCATCCTCCTACTGTAATCGACCGCAGGGCTAACAGCTAGCAGATTAAAGCCATACTTTTGTTCAGCAACTCATCTCGCATTCAACTGATGGTACATCAGGTACCTAAGTTTGTTTCCCCTGTCAGCTCTAATCTTTCTGTCAGTTCTTTGAACATTGTTAACGTGTTGCTGATGTAAAAATCCCTAACTGTCAGCGTCCCCTATCCTGTCTCCACCTTTTAAAGGTGGCAGCCATAGCCGCTGGTGAGAACGTGTGGTTATTGCAAATGGGGGCTTAAACGGACATTTCAGTTCGCCCGAAATGCTGTAACAGTTGGTTCCACGACCAGAGTGTTGCTACCACCACTGGGCTCATTGAATATTTGTTAGGTGGGGATGGGAGTGCCGCTGTGGCGAGGGCCTGGAGGAAGGTCCCTCTGCAGAAGCCATCCTCCATAAGCATCCACTTGGCTTCTGACTCCTTTATCCATCCCTTTACTCTCTCCGTGGCTGCTGCCAGTGGTAATATTGTAGGTTTGGGAGGGCGAGGCCCACCATGGATCTCGTTCTCTGAAATACTTTCTTTGGATCCTTGCATTCTTTCCGCCCCGGAAAAACGGCATAATCAGTTTGTTCAGTGAATTGCAAAAAGGCCTTGGGTATGTCGAGAGGGATGGATCTAAACAGGAAGAGGAACCTGGGAGGTACGTTCATTTTGATCATCTGCACCTTCCCCGCCAGGGAGAGTTTTGAGTGTGTTCTATCGCTGCAGGTCCTTTTTTTTTACTTCCTCCGACAGGCTGGTCAGGTTACACTTGTGGATCCCCGTCCAGTCATGCGCGATTTGGATTCCCAGGTAGCGGAATTTGTGTTGAACCTATTTTAAAGGCAACCCCACCAGCTCTGCCCCTCCCCCTTGTGGCTTCACTGGGAAGATCTGCATTTGCTCAGGTTAAGTTTGTAGCCCGAGAAGGCTCCATTCTCTTTCAAGAGCCTCATAATTCCTTCCATGCTGCTTCATGGGTCCGAGATGTAGAGGAGCAGGTCACCCTTATAGAGCTCTGTGCTCTGTCTCTGGATCCTCTCTGGATCCCTTTCCTGTTCTTTGCCGCCCCAAGTGGCTCGATTGTTCGGGCGAACAGCAGTGGGGATAATGGGCATCCCTGCCTTGTGCCTCTGTGTAGCTGGAAGTGCTTAGACCTGTGATATTTGTCTGTACGCTTGCCTTGGGAGCATTGTACAGGAGTTTCACCCAGGCTGTAAACCCTGTTCCAAGCCCAAACTGCTCCAAGTGGGGGGCTCGATGGAGGCTCCGTTAAGGGGGAACCATAGGTTCGTCCCAGGGAAATTGGTGGAGTGACGGATAGGGGTGGGAATGTAGTGCAGAAGGGGACAGAAGTAAATGGGGTCTTTAGGGACTTCTACGAGGAACTGTACCGGTCGGAACCTCCGATGGGGAGAGGGGGGATGGAGAGCTTCATGAACAGGCTATGTTTCCCAAGGGTTCAAGAGGAGCTGGTAGAGGGGCTGGGGCGCCGATAGAGTTGGAGGAGCTAGTCAGGGGGATTGGACAAATGCAGTCAGGTAAGGCGCCGGGGCCGGACGGGTTCCCGGTGGAATTTTATAAAAAGTATGCGGATCTGGTGGGCCCCCTGTTGGTGCGAGCCTTCAATGAGGCATGGGAGGGGGGGGCTTTGCCCCCGACGATGTCGCGGGCACTGATCTCTCTGATCCTGAAGCGGGATAAGGACCCCTTGCAGTGTGGATCATACAGGCCTATCTCGCTCCTCAATGTTGACGCTAAGTTGCTGGCGAAGATCCTGGCCACCAGGATAGAGGACTGTGTGCCAGGGGTGATACACGAGGATCAGACAGGATTTGTCAAGGGACGGCAGCTCAACACGAATGTGCGGAGACTGCTAAATGTTATTATGATGCCGGCAGTGGAGGGGGAGGTGGAGATAGTGGTGGCGCTGGATGTGGAGAAAGCGTTTGATAGAGTTGAGTGGGGGTACCTGTGGGAGGTGCTGGAGCGGTTCGGATTCGGGGAGGGATTCATTAAATGGGTGAGGCTGCTCTACGCGGCTCCGATGGCAAGTGTAGTTACCAATGGAAGGAGATCGGAGTACTTTAGGCTCTACCGTGGGACCAGGCAGGGGTGCCCCCTGTCCCCCTTGCTCTTTGCACTGGCGATTGAACCTTTGGCTATGGCGTTGAGGGAGTCAGGGAGATGGAGGGGTCTGGTGCGGGGTGGCGAGGAACATCGTGTATCGCTGTATGCGGACGACCTGCTGTTGTATGTGGCGGATCCAGAAGGGGGAATGCCGGGGGTGATGGAGCTGTAACCGGAATTTGGGGGCTTCTCGGGCTATAAGTTAAATTTAGGCAAGAGTGAGGTATTTGTAGTACACCCGGGTGATCAGGAGGAGGGAATTGGGAGACTCCCATTTAAGAGGGCAGTGAAGAGTTTCAGATACCTGGGGGTGCAGGTGGCCAGGAGTTGGGGGACTCTCCATAAGCTTAATTTTACCAGGCTGGTGGAGCAGATGGAGGAGGAATTTTAAAGGTGGGACATGGTGCCGCTATCGTTGGCGGGTAGAGTGGAGTCCGTCAAAATGACGGTTCTCCCGAGGTTCTTGTTCTTTTTTCAGTGTTTGCCCATCTTTATCCCTAGGGCCTTTTTTAGAAGGGTGACTAGCAGCATCATGAGCTTTGTTTGGGCACATGGGACCCCGAGGGTGAAGAGGGTCTTCTTGGAGCGGGGTAGAGATGGGGGGGGGGGCTGGCATTACCCAATCTCTCGGGGTATTATTGGGCGGCCAATGTGTCGATGGTGCGCAAGTGGGTAATGGAGGGGGAGGAGGCAGCATGGAAACGGATGGAGAGGGCATCCTGTGGAGATACAAGCCTGGGGGCCCTGGTAACGGCGCCGTGGCCGCTCCCTCCTACGAGGTATACCACGAGTCCGGTGGTGGCGGCTACCCTCAAGATTTGGGGGCAGTGGAGGCGACATAGGGGAGAAGTGGGGGGCTCGATGGAGGCTCCGTTAAGGGGGAACCATAGGTTCGTCCCAGGGAACATTGATGGGGGATTTCAGGGTTGGCACAGAGCGGGCATCAGACAGCTGAGGGACTTGTTTATTGATGGGAGGTTTGCGAGCCTGGGGGAGTTGGAGGAGAAATTTGGGCTCCCCCTGGGAAACATGTTCAGGTATCTGCAGGTAAAGGCATTTGCTAGACGGCAGGTGGAGGGATTCCCTTCGCTTCCCGTGAGGGGGGTGAGTGACAGGGTGCTTTCGGGGGTCTGGGTCGGAGAGGGGAAGATATCTGATATCTACAAGGTTATGCAGGAGGCGGAGGAGGCGTCAGTAGAGGAGCTGAAAGCTAAGTGGGAGGGGGAACTGGGGGAACAGATCGAAGACGGGACATGGGCTGATGCCCTGGAGAGGGTTAATCCTTTCTCCTCGTGTGCGCGGCTTAGCCTCATCCAATTCAAGGTGCTGCACCGGGCCCACATGACTGGGACGAGTATGAGTAGGTTCTTTGGGGGTGAAGACAGGTGTGTCAGGTGCTCGGGGAGTCCAGCGAACCATGCCCATATGTTCTGGGCATGCCCAGCACTGGAGGAGTTCTGGAAGGGGATGGCGAGGACGGTGTCGAGGGTTGTGGTATCCAGGGTCAAGCCAGGATGGGGACTCGCGATTTTTGGTTTTGGGGTGGAGCTGGGAGTGCAGGAGGCGAAAGAGGCCGGTGTGCTGACCTTTGCATCCCTAGTAGCCCGGCGAAGGACCTTGCTACAATGGAAGGATGCGAGGCCCCCAAGCGTGGAGACCTGGATCAATGACATGGCGGGTTTCATTAAGCTAGAGAAGGTCAAATTCGCCCTGAGAGGGTCGGTACAAGGGTTCTTTAAGCGGTGGCAACCTTTCCTCGACTTTCTGGCTCAACGATAGGGTACGGGGACAGTAGCAGCAGCAACCCGGGGGGGAGGGGGGGAAGGGGGAGGGAAAGTGGGGGGGAAGGGGGAGGGAAAGTGGGGGGGGGGGGAGACGATGACTATGTTTGTTTATTTAATTTTAATTTATTTTTAAGTTCTTTTGTTGTTCATTGGGGTTGGGGGGTTGGGGGGTGGGGGGATGTGATACATGCGTCGATACGGTCTGGGGGGTGTTACAGTTATTATGGGTTATTTTGTTGCATTTCATTGTTTGTCGTTATGTTTTATATTTTCTGTAAAAATTTCCAATAAAAATTATTTTTTAAAAAAAGAAAGCATATAGGGAAATGGAATCTGAGTGGATAAGAGTGTGTTAGCACATTAGAAATAATGAAATAACGATAAAATGAAGACAATTACATATTCAATCAGATGAGAAATGGTCAGAAGTTCATCAAGTGGTATTACTGGTGGGGCAATGCAGGTAGAGCATGGGATTCCAGTAGGGGGTCATTTAGAAGTAAGGGAAACTCAGGCAAAAATACAAAAAATATTTTTATTGCTCTGGACTGATTAAGGATATAGTTGAATTTTGCTGTACATGTCACACATGTCAGGTAATAGGGAAACCTCAGGCGATAGTAAAACCAGCACCTTGAATACCCATTTTAGCATTTGACGAACCTTTCACCCGGGTCTTAATTGATTGTATGGGACCACTGCCTAAAACTAAAGTGGCAATCAGTATCTGTTGACCATAATTAATGTGTCTACTAGATTTTCATTAAGAAATATTACATCAAAGTGGGTTGCAGAGGAGTTAACCATTTTTTTAGTAGATATGGACGACCAAAAGAAATTTAATCAGATCAGTGAGCAAATCTTATGTTGCCATTATTCAAGGAAGTTATGGATAGTTTAGGGTTAAAGCCATTCTTCAATTGGAATCACATGGGGCATTAGAAAGAGGGCATCAAACTCGAATGATCATGTTGAGGACCTATAGTCTAGATTATCCAGAGGATTAGAATAAAGGAAATCCATTTGTACCATTTGCAATTACGGATGCACCAAATGAATCAACTAAATTCAGTCCATTCAAATTGATTTTTGGCCAGGAGATGAGAGGACCACTGAAATTGACCAAAGAGAAATTGATGAGTCAATGGTCGGAGACTAAATTGTTGGATTATGTGTCAAATTTTAGGGAGAGATTGACTAGGGCTTGTGAGTTGACTGGGAAACATCTGAAATTGTCACAACATGTGATGAAAAAAGAGGCAGTTAAGAAATCAAAAAATCGTAGTTTTGTTCATGGGGAGAAATTACCAATGGTAGGTGAACGGTTAAAAGCAAAATTTAATGGGCCTTATCAAATTAAGAGGAAATTGATGAGATGAATAATTTGTTAAGATCACCAGACAGAAGGAAAACACACAGAGTGTTTCATGTTAACATGCTGAATAGGTATTTTGATAAACAAGGAAAGAAGGAGCAAATGTAGGCCGCTGTAACTCAGGGAGTAGAGATAAAGCCTGACGATTCTGAATTTGACATTAAGCAAATTAAAATGAAAAATAAGGAAGGATTAAAAAATTGGGATAAATCATTGATATACATAAGAACATAAGAACTAGGAGCAGGAATAGGCCATCTGGCCCCTCGAGCCTGCTCCGCCGTTCAATGAGATCATGGCTGATCATTTGTGGACTCAGCTCCACTTTTCGGCCCGAACACCATAACCATTAATCCCTTTGTTCTTCAAAAAAACGATTTATCTTTATCTTAAAAACGTTTAATGAAGGAGCCTCAAATGCTTCACTGGGTAAGGAATTCCATAAATTCACAACCTTTTGGGTGAAGAAGTTCCTCCTAAACTCAGTCCTAAATCTACGTCCCCTTATTTTGAGGCTATGCCCCCTAGCTTTGCTTTCACCCGCCAGTGGAAACAACCTGCCCGCATTGATCCTATCTATCCCCTTCATAATTTTAAATGTTTCTATAAGATCCCCCCTCATCCTTCTAAATTCCAACGAGTACAGTCCCAGTCTACTGAACCTCTCCTCGTAATCCAACCCCTTCAGCTCTGGAATTAATCTAGTGAATCTCCTCTGCACACCCTCCAGCACCAGTACGTCCTTTCTCAGGTAAGGAGACCAAAACTGAACACAATACTCCAGGTGTGGCCTCACTAACACTTTATACAATTGCAGCATAACCTCTCTAGTCTTAAACTCCATCCCTCTAGCAATGAAGGACAAAATTCCACTCGCCTTCTTAATCACCTGTTGCACCTGTAAACCAACTTTTTGCGACTCATGCACTAGCACACCCAGGTCTCTCTGCACAGCAGCATGTTTTAATATTTTATCATTTAAATAATAATCCCTTTTTCTGTTATTCCTACCAAAATGTATAACCTCACATTTGTCAACATTGTATTCCATCTGCCAGACCCTAGCCCATTCACTTAACCTATCCAAATTCCTCTGCAGACTTCCAGTATCCTCTGCACTTTTTGCTTTACTACTCATCTTCGTGTTGTCTGCAAACTTGGACACATTGCCCTTGGTCCCCAACTCTAAATCATATATGTAAATTGTGAACAATTGTGGGCCCGACACTGATGCCTGAGGGACACCACTAGCTACTGATTGCCAACCAGAGAAACACCCATTAATCCCCACTCTTTTCTTTCTACTAATTAACCAATCCTCTATCCATGCTACTACTTTACCCTTAATGCCATACATCTTTATCTTATGCAGCAACCTTTTGTGTGGCACATTTTCAAAGGCTTTCTGGAAATCCAGATATACCACATCCATTGGCTCCCCATTATCTACCGCACTGGTAATGTCCTCAAAAAATTCCACTAAATTAGTTAGGCACGACCTGCCCATTATGAACCCATGCTGCGTCTGTCCAATGGGACAATTTCCATCCAGATGCCTCGCTATTTCTTCCTTGATGATAGATTCCAGCATCTTCCCTACTACCGAAGTTAAGCTCACTGGCCTATAATTACCCACTTTCAGCCTACATTCTTTTTTAAACAGTGGTGTCATGTTTGCTAATTTCCAATCCGCCGGGACCACCCCAGAGTCTCGTGAATTTTGGTAAATTATCACTAGTGCATTTGAAATTTCCCTAGCCATCTCTTTTAGCACTCTGGGATGCATTCCATTAGGGCCAGGAGACTTGTCTACCTTTAGCCCCATTAGCTTGCCCATCACTACCTCCTTAGTGATAACAATCCTCTCAAGGTCCTCACCTGTCATAGCCTCATTTTTATCAGTCAATGACCTTTCGGAAAAAAACCAAAATGACCTAAAAGAGTTATTAGAGTCATATAGAGCTGTAGGTGGGAATAAATTGGGAAGTACGGAGGTAATTATGCATGATGTAGATACAGTAAATGCTGTTCCCATTAAACAGATCCATACAGGCTCAATCTACTAAAGCTAACAGAGGTACAAATGGAGATAGCTGATTTATGCAAATACCAAACGGAGATGGCTGATTTACATAAACACCAAACTGAACAGTGGGGGGGGGGGGGGGGGGGGGGGGGGGGGGCCTGAGCATCTCAAACAGATCAGCATCCGGCACCGACCCAGTTTTACCCCGAACGCCCGATCCTCCGCCGCATCGGGAATCCTGCTACCGGCAGCAGGTGGCGGAGAAACCAGGCCTTTGTCTTTTTTTTGTTTACAGTTCAGTTTTACCAAATGACATCTCAGCTGAATAAACTTACCGTCTTCTGATTTAAAACTGTTACTCTTGGTCTACCCGTATCCTTTACCATTATTACTTCAGATCAAATTGTATTATAAACATCATCTCTACAATATTCTCTCATTAATCATTTTTCCAGCTTCATTGCTCAAACCCACATCCAGTACTCGCCATGTTCTTGTTGGGCAGACTTAGAAAGTTCTCCTCAATGCATTTTAAGAATTCTGGATCCCTATACTTTTTCAAACTAATTTTCACCCAACTAATGTTACAGTCATTCAAATTAGTCATTCCTCCCAATATTACCCTATAGTTTCTGCACTTCTCAACAGTATCGTAACTTATTTGCTCTTCTGTCTTCCTCTGACTGCTGTAGTGTCTATATTATACTTCTGGCAGTATGATTACTCCTCTTTCCTCAGTTCAATACATGCGGCATCATTGCTGCCCTTCTTGCATAACATCCCAACTGATAGTTTCTTCAACATGCAAACCTCTCTCCTTTTATCCCCCTTAATGCTAAGCTACTAGCTTCCTGCCCTTTGTTTTTGTAATAGCTATGATCCCATCCTTATTCACTAGACCCCTTAATTTGAAGTATTTACCAATAATCACTGAACAACTTCCTTGCTGTCTATTTTCTAACCTTACTTTCCTCAGCCTTCCATATGCACTCACTAATTTTCTGCCTTGTTTTTTCAATTTCTCTAGTCCCGCTTTTGAAATCTACAACCAGCTTCCCAAACAACTGCCAAGTTAGTTGAAACTTTCCCCAAGGTTGCACGAGCAAACCTCGCCAGCACAGTAATGGTTGTGGTCCTGTGGAAGTGCAATCTGTCCAGCTTGTGTCGGGTCCATTCCCCTGAAACTAACCCCAATAACCCAGGAATCCAAACTCCCCTTCTTGCATAACCACTTCTGCTGCACATTCAGCTTCACAATCCTTTTATTTCTGTACTCACTAGCTTTAGAAAGTAAGAATTCTATTGGTACTGCTGGATAGGTTGACTAAATGTTTCAAATGTGGAATATATTTACATACCTAAAGCATTTGGATTCTCAGCTGACTGTTCATTATCATTTGCAGGAGCATTTTCTATTCCAGATTTGATTATTTCAAGAATTGTTTGGCCAGTTGTTTTGCCGACTTCCAACAAATCTAAAGGGAAACATCATCATCAATAGATAAGTATGAACAAGTCCAAATATAAACTCTGTACTCAACATGAAAGGGAGGAGAAGGTGAGGTATGAAGGGCCATCAAAAAGGTTGGGCTGATGAAGAAGGGTTCTGAAGGTGGGGGCAGGATGCTTGAACTGAGGTAGGGGCCTGAAGGGGGGAGCACCTCAATGACCCATAGCCGTATGTGCTCATTTGAGGGGGAGTTGCAATGTCCATGTCTTTGGGTGTGACATTGTCTGTGGGTGTGGGGGAACCTTGAAGCTCACTTAGAGATCGGAGCACTCTTTCAAAATGGCGACCCAATCTCTGAGGAGCCGGTCTTGCCAGTGTGTTCAGCTCCCCACTGCTGAAAGAATTTCGAAGTCTGGGTTACACCTGGAAGAAACTCCCCTAGGCCCAGCAAAATGACTAAGTGTGGGTGAATCCAGGTCTGGATCTCATCCAAAAAGCGAGCGGGAAACACTCTGCCAAACTCACCCAAAATGACAGTCAATTTTTGGGTGAATCGCGCTCAAGGGAAAGTTATATTGTACATTAATACAAGTAACCCAAAATAGAATAGAGTTAATGCAAGATAATAGAGTTAATGTTGAGACATGGCAGGGTAACTCAATCAAGTGGAAAGCCTGTCCTATAATATATGTGAAGTCATGGACACTGTGTGGATAGCACATTCAGAGAGGTAGTCACTTAAGGGCCTCAGGGTCTGAAGGCAGTGATGAACAGGCAGTCCAAGAGATTAGGCAAGTAATGCAGGAGTCCCCTTGGATCCCACTCAGAAATAGATTTTTTCTGTTTTGGAAGCTGGTAAGAGCGCTGGTTCCTCAGGAGAGTGCAGTCAGAGCCACGTTTGTGGCACCACGAGTGGCTTGGCTATGGGAAGGGGAGGAAGAAGAAAGGAAAAGCAATAGTGAGAGAGGATTCACCAGTTAGAGGAACAGGCAGGCACTTTTGTGGCTGTGGATGTGATTCCAGGATGGTATGTTGCCACCTTGTTGCCAGGGTCAAGGAAGATATCGAGTGATAATCTTCAAGGAGGACAATCTTTGGGGAGAGGGTGAACAGGCAAAGGTTATGGTCCACACTGGTACCAATTAAGTAGTTAGGAATGGGGATGGGTCCTCCATTCTGCATTTCGGGAACTAGCCAGAAAATGAGCAAACAGGACCTCAAAGGTAGTAGTCCCAGTGAATTACTCCCAGTCCCATGTGAAGGGAGTATAGGAATAGGAGGATAAAGAAGATGAATTCATGGCTGGAAAGATGGCGCAGGAGGGAGGGCTTTAGATTCCTTGGACAGTGAGTCTCGCTCTGGGAGAGATGGCCCTTGTACAAGCCAGAGAGGTTGCACCTGAACAGAGTTTGGACTGAGTTTCTTGCGGGGCGATTTGCTAGTGTTGTCGGGAGGGCTTTAAACAAACTCAGCGGAGGAAATATCAGAGAGGGATACCAGGATTCACAAAATACTGGGAAGGACAGAAAGCACTCGTCTCGAGAAAAGTAAGTTAATCGGTGAAGTTGGAGAAGGGAGAAAGTAATGACATCTAAATCAGGGATACTGTGCATGTTTATGAATGCATAAAGTACAATAAATAAGATTGGGGCATAACAGGCGCAGATTGCGATGTGCAAATATGATGCTGTGGTTGTCATAACCTGGGATTAAGCAGATCACGGGACACTAATGAAACCTTAAGCAGGTCATGCAACATTTGTGAGATTGGGGCATTGATATTCCCAAAGGACTATGGGCAATACACTGAGGGGGAAAAGTAATCTAACAATGATATTTTGAAAAAGGAGTATGTACAATTATAGGAAAGACACAAAACCGAAGGAAAAGCTTTACTGTAGCTATACTGAGATTTTACAAAAGGTAGGGATTAGAGGTTCTGAAAAAAATTCTTGAGAAATCCATGTTTTTTTCGTGTTATAAGGTTGAAAATAGATGATAATATATTAATATAATATCAACAGGAATTAAAGGGTATATTAGGAAGAAAATCTTTATATAGGGTACAGTTTGAGGTGGAAGCAGAATCTCTGTTCATCTAAAAAGAGGAATATTAGACACTTAGATCATAAGACCATAAGACAGAGAAGCAGATTTAGGCCATGCGGTCCATCGGATCTGCTCCACCATTCAATCATGGCTGAAATCTTTCACATCCCCATTCTCCTGCCTTTGCCCCATAACCCCAATCCCCTTATTAATCAAGAACCTATCTATCTCTGTCTTAAAGACACTCAGTGATTTGGCCTCCACAGCCTTCTTTGGCAGAGTTCCACAGATTCACCACCCTATGGCTGAAGAAATTCCTCCTCATCTCTGTTTTAAAGGATCATCCCTTTAGTCTAAGATGGTGTCCTCTGGTTCTAGTTTTTATTACTAGTGGAAACATCCTCTCCACGTTCACTCTATCCAGGCCTCGTAATATCCTCTAAGTTTCAATAAGATTCTCCCCTCATCCTAAACTCCACCGAGTACAGACCCAGAGTCCTCAAGCGTTCCTCTTACTCCAAGCTCTTCATTCCAGGGATCATTCTTGTGAACCTCCTCTGGACCGTTTCCAAGGCCAGTACATCCTTCCTTAGATACAGGGCCCAAAACTGCCCACAATACTCCAAATGGAGTTTGACCAGAGCCTTTTACAGCCTCAGAAGTACATCCCTGCTCTTGTACTCTAGCCCTCTCGACATGAATGCTAACATTGCATTTCCCTCCTTAACTGCCGACTGAACCTGCAAGTTAACCTTAAGAGAATCTTGAACAAGGACTCTCAAGTCTCTTTGTGCTTCTGATTTCCAAAGCATTTCACCATTTAGAAAATAGACTATGCTCAATTCCTCCTTCCAAAGTACATAACCTCACACTTTCCCACATTGTATTCCATCTTCCACTTCTTTGCCCACCCTTTTAGCCTGTCCAAGTCCTTCTGCAGCCTCCTGCATCCTCAATACTACATGTCCCTCTACATATCTTTGTATCTTCTGCAAACTTAGCAACAGTGCCTTCAGTACCTTCTTCCAAATTGTTAATGTATATTGTGAAAAGTTGTTGTCCTAGCACCGTCCTGAGGCACACCACTAGTCCACAGCTGCCAACCTGAAAAATGCCCCTTTACACCAACTCTCTGCCTTCTGCTCATCAGCCAATCCTCTATCCATGCCAGGATCATACCCTTAACACCATGGGCTCTTAACATATTTAACAGTCTCCTATGCGGCACCTTGTAAAAGGTTTATGCAAAACATTCAAGCCTTACGTTTTGACAGTTTTAAAAACTTTTTGGTATTGTCTTGAAGTGTGCTGTGCCACTGGTTAATCATAATGGAACGTACTCCAGTTAGGCTCAGGATTATTGCTGCATCCATTTGTTCCTCTGTTGCCATCTGCCTTGCACTGCAAAACACAAAAGCAAATAGAATTGTAAAAAATATTTACATATTTTTACATATAAATATTTACATATAAAGGGCAGCAAGGTAGCACAGTGGCTAGCATGGTTGCTTCACAGCGCCAGGATCCCAAGTTCGATTCCCGGCTTGGGTCACTGTCTGTGCGGAGTCTGCATGTTTTCCCCGTGTCTGCGCGGGTTTCCTCCGGGTGCTCCAGTTTCCTCCCACAGTCCAAAGATGTGCAGGTTAGGTGCTAAATTGCCTTTAGTGTCCAATAAGGTTAAGTGGGGTTACTGCGGTTATGGGGATAGAGTGGAGGTGTGTGTCTTAAGTGGGGTGCTCTTTCCAAGGGCCTGTGCAGACTCGATGGGGTAAATGGCCTCCTTCTGCACTGTAAATTCTATGTCATAATGACACCTTTCACAATTTGTTCTTGTCTGTCCAGACAAATATTGGGTGTTGCTCTGGTGGCAATTTTTGTGGTAAATTATTGCTGGCTGTTAAAACTGTTCAAAGTGCAATTTGGAGATGGGCTCAATATCCTCCATTCTATCATTCACAGCAGGAAAGTCGACCAGGCATCCCATGACTAAATTTTACTGGAGATCATGGCCGGGATTCTCTGGCCTTTGGGATTCATATTTCCCGCAGGAGCACACCCGCGCCCACGTGTTTCCTGAAGTGTGGGTGGCTTCAATGGGAAATCCCACTGACAAGTGGTGGGAGTAGAGAATCCCACCGCAAGCAAATGACACACCGCCAATAAATGCTCAGCTAGGGGACTGGAGAATCCCATCTCTTAGTGGTGCTTCTATCCCCATAGCAGTTTCTTAACATAACAGCTTCTGGCAATTCTCTAATAAGCTGAGAAATTATCAGTCTATGGTAAGCTTGCTACTTGCAGTCCATCTGATATCATTAAAAGATCCGACCTGGAAAACTGGGTGAGGGTTATGGCGAGCTCGGGATGGCATTTCGCAGTGGGTTGTGGATGCTTATTATCAAGTATATTCAAGACTGAGATCAACAAATTGTTGGTATCTCAGGGAATCAATCGATATGGAAAGTGAGAAGAAAAGATTTTGTATTGAATGATGGAGCCACTGCAAGGGTCTGAATGGTCTCCTCCTACTCCCATTTATTTGTGTTCTCATTCTGCCTTAAATAAAAGAAGTCAAAGCCAGCTGGTGTAAGTAGGGTTGCCTGGCTGAAATCTTAACTGCAAGTACCAGTCTAACTAATTGCTGCAGTGCTTCTAAAGGGGGACAAACGCACAAAGTTTTCAGCTAACTTGAATCTAAAAAAGTCAATGCATAAAACATCTAAATTACATATATTAGTTAAATTCTAATCAAGCTTCAGAAACATAGACAGCTTTTTTTACCATGTGAAATTTTCGACTGGATTAAGCATTACCTCTTTCGTCTATCCAGTACTGACTGTCGTCGAAAACTTTGACAGTTTTGAGCCAGATCTAGAAGAATCATTAGCTGGCAATCTAGAGAAAGCGAAATAACAATATAAACTATCAATATGTTGTTAAAAATTAATGTAGGTACTAATAGTGAGTTGTTTTAACGACCAAGTGGCTAGCTTCTTTATTTTCTGCTATTACCAGAAAAAAATCTATACCAGTACTAAACTTTACAGTTTCAGCCACCCTCAACTTGAATCCAGAGTTGGAAAAGGTATTACTCTTGTTACAATCAGGAATGGAGAGGTGGAATGGGTCCCCTATTTTCCCACTCCTTATTTGACAGCAACTGTTTTTTTTTAAAAAGGATGTGCTTGCCAATTGACTAAGTGTGTAACTGTTTAAATGCTGTGACTATAAAAGGCACAAACAGACTTGTTTTCATTAATTTTTTGAAACAAGGATAGTTTTTATTGTACTTAACCCCATCAAAGGATAATAATAAAAACGCTAACTCTCACGCACACAAACACACCTCAGGTTCACATATACGTGAATCAATTAAGGGTTCATTTTAAAGTTCAATTAATATTGAAGTGATTGGATGGGTCCAGACTGAGCTAGATGGTCTGGCACAGGCGACAACATGGGTCTCGTTATATCAGGTCTCAGCAGCAGTCTCCGGCCTTCGCACTGGTGTCATCAGCCAGGATCTCAGTGGATATCCCTCATCCCCCAAGAGCCAACACATCAATCTGGGTTGGTCCTTGAAGACACTGGGGATCTCCGCGAGTCCTGCACATTCCTTGGAGGTGTGCATACTCATGCATGATGTGGAGGTGATGTTTGCACAGGAGTTGAACATTCAGGGAATGGCACTCTTTCCTGCTCACGAAGGGCATACCCGAATGTTCTGCTGTGTACAAGATGCCATGCGTGCCATCAATTACCCCTGGTCGTGGGGCATCCTGGCGATGGTGGAAAATCCTGCAGCTAGGTGGGCTTGTTCCAGCTCAAAATTGATAAAGTCTGATGCACAGGCATACAGAGCATCCGTGGCTTCATGGATGCACTTGTGAGCTGAAGCTTGGGAAATGCCACACAAGTCCCCACTTCAGCCTTGGAATGATCCGGTTACACAGAAGTTCAGGATTGTGGTGACCTTCACAGCCACCGGGGGCTGGTGTCCCCCTCTGCGAGGTGCCAGGTCCACAAGGGTGTGGCACAGGTGCCGCACTGTCTCTTTGTTGAGACGGAGTATCCAGCGGCAAAGACTGTTCATCATCTCCTTGAAAGGCCAATGACGCCTGTACATTTTGGCCGTCTCTGGCAGCCCCCTCTCGATTCATCCTCAGCCTAATGGGCAGCCAGATCTTCAGAGTGTGCAGCGGCCCCCTGCACATCGGGTGCACCTCCAGCCTGTGTCGACACTGCTGCCGTCTTCTCCGGTGTCTGACCGCCTCAGATGCCACCAATATGGGCAGCACGGTAGCATTGTGGATAGCACAATCGCTTCACAGCTCCAGGGTCCCAGGTTCGATTCCGGCTTGGGTCACTGTCTGTGCGGAGTCTGCACATACTCCCCGTGTGTGCGTGGATTTCCTCTGGGTGCTCCGGTTTCCTCCCACAGTCCAAAGATGTGCAGGTTAGGTGGATTGGCCATGATAAATTGCCCTTACTGTCCAAAATTGCCCTTAGTGTTGGGTGGGGTTACTGGGTTATGGGGATAGGGTGGAGTTGTTGACCTTGGGTAGGGTGCTCTTTCCAAGAGCCGGTGCAGACTCGATGGCCTGAATGGCCTCCTTCTGCACTGTAAATCCTATGATCTATGATAACATGAGCTCAGTTTCTGAGGGACCGACATAACCAGCCATATTGCTATATCTGGAAGGAATTGGCGAAGGGGAGAGACCGACAATCAGTTAGGGCTTCTACCTAGGACCCTCAAATCCCCCAGGCCTCCCCCGCTCTTACGTGTCCTGCTTTCTCTCAGAGTGCCACCCACGAAGCCAGCTATGCTGGAAAGCTCGCTCTGCGCACTCACCCTGATCACAGAAGGAGCTCCTAATCCCAGACCACAGCTGGGAAGACTGTGCTCAGGTGCCCTCCCCTGCCACATACTTACCCTTTGGTCATGAGAAGATCTACAGTGCTGAAGCCCTGTTCTTGGGTGTTTGATTGTTGGCTGCTGCCTCCAGGGTACTGATGCTTCGAGAGTTCAGGCAAACTGTTCAGGCTTCAAAGTTTGATTTAAATGTGATGCAATAATCATCATCTGAGACATGGCACGTGTACACATGAGAAGCCACTTGAGATATTTTGTTTATTAAATGGTCAACAGTAACAAAGATTTGCAACTCAACTACTAACATTCTACTTATCACACTAACCATTAAACATCAAGGAAACGTCACCATTCCATTTAAGACCCAATATAAAGCTATATCTACTAATTTTACAAAAACACACAATATCACCCCTCACAGGTTCCTCAACAGAAATGGAGGCTAAGCCTGAGAATGTGTTAACATGTCCAGAACTTTGTCGTAGAAATTATCTCTTCATCAATGTGTTACTTCTTCCATGTATCTGTGCCATTCTCCGTCCAGGAGCCGCAGCTGTGCAGGCCCTCCACACGCCCCAATCTCACCGGAACCAAATCCTGGTATCCACATATTCCACTGGTGCTCAAGGTGCAGTTCAACATCCTTGACTTCCCGCGTGGTTAACCCGCGGTGACATGCCAGTTACATGTAGCACTCACCACACTAGCAACAAAAGCAATCTGTGAAAGCATTACTTCACCGGTGTCATCAGGTGGCCGTTTGGAATAATGGCATCAGGTCTCACAGCGTCTTCTTGCTTCACACCAGATTGCCTTCTAGACTCATGAGTCCCCCGAAACCGATGTTCCAGGACCCAGAAAATTATCCTTTTTCTCGGCTCCAGAAAAGGAAGGAAACAGCAGCAGCCTCTACATATTTACAGCCAGCAGCAGGAGCAAGCAGCAAACACAACCTGCAGCTGTGAAGTGCTCTCACAACTAACAAGGCTTATTCCTTATTAGCGACAGCCTTCAGCTGTGGAGCTAGAGGATGCTCACAGTCAAAGGCAGTTAAAGTGACATTCAGCATAGAACCAAGAGCATGGCTCTGTCCTGGAATTGTTCGGTAGGCAGACAGGCAGCAGCTATAGTTGCCCCGGTTATCGATACCCACACTATTTAAAGATAGCTTGAAGGCCTCACAGATGCAAAGGCAGCCCCCCCCCCGGCCCGGGCCATTCGCAACCCACACCGGCTGACCTTCGTGACTCACCATTATTGCTTACCTTAAGGCGACAAGTAAGCCTGCTTGGTCCTCATGATCTCACTTGCTTTGTCATTCAATGTTACATTTCTGCTAAGGACTTCAACTCGTGCCTTTGAAACTTTGAGGGTTTTAAATTTTCACTTGCCAGTACTTCCTTGCATATAACACAGATGGGCTTTGCATCCTGATCTGCATTGGCAAAATTAACAAAGCCACACCTCAAGAAATCATATTTCTTTTGCTTTGTTCCCGATTTCAGTTTCTTTTCACCAGAGACCCTGGAGCTCTGGGCACAGCTCACACCAGCACTGCTTTGTCTTGCCTGGTTTCTTCTGAGAAGCTTTCTCCAGCCGATTCAATTGTGAGATCCTAGCCTGTTTGTGTCTCTGGCCCTCTCTTACTTTATTACAAAATGATCCATCTTCAGTCGTTCACAAAGTACTGATGCTTGCTGACAGCTACAAAATGGAGGAATCTCTCCTCCGTGCTTTTGCGCCTAGAGCAGGTGACATCAGTGTATAGGGAACGTGACTCAACCGCTGCTTCTGGCTGGAAGGCACCATCGATTTAAAAAAAAAAACCAAATCTGGTTCTGGGACAGCACGCTGAAGTCAGGAGGAAGCAATCTGCCCAATGGACTCTATGTTTGCACATTTCTAGATTCGGCTGAGGAGGCATGCATGTGTGGGACGGCCGGCATTCTTGAAAGCTGATTGTGGCTATTAGGCACTTCTTCCCTCGTTCGGGAACAATCGCTCCACGACACTCCAACACGGAGTTTGAAAATGACTGCCCTAGAGCTGCATGCCAGAAAATCGAAATGGCTACTCACCTCCTCAGTTCCCCTCAGGAGTCATTGCGCCAGCTTCACATTTTTAAAAAGGAACATTAATGATGCCCACGTTCTTTCTCGCTGGGGAGCTGATTAATTTAACATAAATCTCACTAATGAGATGGAATCTAATGGGTTAATGATATGCTTGTCATATTTGGGAGTGATCCCGAACGCGCCATCGCGAACAGGCTGGTTAGATAGCAAACAGATTCGCACCCAGCACGTATCTCGATTTTGGCCTTGTCTGCTCTTTAACCAGCATGCCCAAATCTGTGCCGGGGCAAGACTGAGGTTCAATCACGCCCAGTGGCATGAGAGTCCATGGATTTTGAGTTTTGTTAAGTCCATAGACAATAGAGGGTCTGAATTCACAGGTGGTTTTATCTCAGCATGTTCAT
This sequence comes from Scyliorhinus canicula, assembly GCF_902713615.1. Taxonomy (NCBI): domain Eukaryota; kingdom Metazoa; phylum Chordata; class Chondrichthyes; order Carcharhiniformes; family Scyliorhinidae; genus Scyliorhinus; species Scyliorhinus canicula. The sequence continues at coordinate 49,767,252 of NC_052161.1, forward strand.
CCAAGAAAAGGCACCTGAGACCTGAGATAATTTTGAGTCTGCAGAAATGGCAAAGGTCACTTGATTCCTTGGTGATCAACTTAACAGCTTATTGTTTAGCCCCTTAGAAACTCAATGACTTCCAGCCAATAAATACACAAAGCATTGCTTCATAACTCTCTATTGACACCATGGCCGAGATTCTGCCTTCTGGGCACTAAGTCCCCACACCGGCGGGAGAACCGGCGCCAACCACTCTGGCGTCAACAGCCCCCGAAAGTGCGGAATTTTCTGTACTTTCGGGACATAGGTGGACGGCGAAGGGGTTGACGCAGCTCCAGCCGGCGCCGAAGGGCTGGTGCGAGTTTGTGCATTCTCCGCGCCGGCCATGGTGTAGCCCTACAGTGGCCGGCATAGAAGGAGTGCCCCCACGGAACAAGCCCACCTGCAGATCAGTGGGCCACGATCGCGGGCCAGGCTACCGTAGGGCCCCCCCCGGGGTCAGATCCCCCCGCGCCCCAACCCCAACCCCAACAGCCCCCGCCCCCGGGGACCGCCCCCCGTCGATTTACCTGCCAGGTCTCGCCGGTACGCAAGTTGAGTGATTCACACTGGTGGGACTGGCCAAAAATGGCCGGCCGCTCAGCCCATCGGGGCCTGGAGAATCGCCGGGGGGGGGGGGGGGCAGCTACCAATGGCCTCCGATCAGCCTGGCAGGAATCCTGCCCCGCCTGAAAAATGGCGCCGGAGAATACGGCAGACGGCGTCGGGGCGGGATTCCCCCCCCCCCCCCCCCCCCTCCCCCGGGGATTCACTGACCGGCGCGGGTTCGGAGAATCCCGCCCCATGAACAGAATTTACATTCTGGGATTGAGACTCCAATGTCAGGTGAATTTCCTAATCCTGCACGCATATTTCACTGGCATCGGACACCTGATGCAATTTCTAGCTGGGTAAGCAATTAATGGTCAGGGAGCACACTCGGTGTCCTGGTGGGCAGGCTTCTGAGACTGGAGGGCCTAAAGGAGGATCTCCAACAATGACACAACAGCAACAGCAACAATGACACAAAAGGCCACAGCTGCCAGGCTATCATCCTGAAGCAGTAACTCCCCCACGGGGACTGCCAGCAGCCATGATGGCTGTGGGAGAGGACTGAATGAGAATGAACGCTGACCACTCCAATCCATCCCTTGGTTGTATATTAGCCTCAGCAGTGGGCCTGGAAGCTGAATGGAAAATTCCAATGACTGAGGCAAGAACATGCCATCAACTTGGAATACTGCTTTCTGCTGCCAATTTTCAGGCCTTCCTGCATCCAACAAGAATGTATGTTCTCTGAAGGCCAAAGGCTACAAAACCCATGGACAATGCTATTTCAGCCAACAGTAGTGCATCTGCAACTCAGAAAGCTGCACCAATCACAAGAGGTTACTATGAAGCTATTTTGCTGGTAGGAAATTGGTTAGTTGAATTGCAAAGACCATGGGCTAGATTCTCCTCCAGCGGGATCCTCCATTTTGTCGGCTGCGCACTCACGCCAGCGGATTTCCCAACGGCACGTGGGTGCCCAGAATGGGAAACCCCATTGGCCGGTGGGGGCGTGACGCACCAGAAAACAGATGCGGCAGAATGGAGAATCCCACCCCATGTATAGCACTGAGAATGACCCTGCTATTAAAGGGGACTCTACTTAATTTCAGGTCCTCGGCAAGGAAATCTCTGCTGAGGCCGCACTTAGCCCCATTTCTTGCACTACCAAGCTCCACTTGCCAGTGCAGGAAGAGCTCAGGGCACTAATTATAAATGGTGCCTGATCTCTAGCCTCCACCGCAGCCTCCGGACCCCTCAAGTCCCCAATTTGCCAATAAGGGGGCCATCTAGCACTCCTCCACACCCTACCTCGTCCCTGGGCCTGATTCCCAGCAAGATACCACCTGGGCACCGTCAGCCTGGCACCATTTACCAGCCTGGCACTGCCATCTGGGCACCCTGGCATTGCCATGCTGGCACCAGGGTGGCACTGCCAGGGAGCCCAGGTAGTATCAGGGGTACCACCCTGTCCAGAGCCCTTCTACCCAGATCGCCTGGGGGAACCTCCCTTACCCCCCAAGTGCCAGTACCCTGGTCCACATTTGTGCTAAACGGTGCCCACTCAGGATCTCGGAGGCGATGCCGTTCTGGGTGCTGGGTAGATCCAGCCTAGACATTTTCAAGTGAGACTAAGGGCTGGATTCTCCGATAATCGGCGCAATGGCCAGGACCCAGCGCCAAAAACGGTGCGGATCACTCTGGCATCGGGCCCCCCAAAGCGGCGTAAATTCTCTGGCCCGGAATGGGCTAGTAGCGGCGGCCTGACGCCATTTGCGACGGCGCCACCCGCCGCGGATGCGCAGCGTCATTGACGCCAGGCGGCGTCACAGCACAAAAGACGCGGCACAACCCTCCCCCCCCACCCCCCGAGATCCACCAAGATGGCCGCCTGCAGTGCAGTCTCAAGGTTCCAGGAGCACGACATCGAGACATTTCCCTCAATATTCCCCCTCCTCCATATCCCCCCTCCCCCATATCCCGCCTCCCCATATCCCCCAATATTCCCCTCCACAGATCCCTCAATATCCCCCCTCCCCCGTATCTCCCTCCCCATATCCCCCAATATCCCCCTCCCCAATATCCCCCCTCCCCCAATATCCCCCCTCCCCATATCCCCCAATATCCCCCTCCCCCATATCCCCCTCCCCATATCCCCCTCCCCCATATCCCCCTCCCCATATCCCCACCCCATATCCCCCTCCCCATATCCCCACCCCATATCCCCCTCCCCATATCCCTAAATCCCCCCTCCCCCATATCCTGCAATATCCCCCCTCCCCATATCCCCAATATCACCCCTCCCCTCTGTCCCCCAATATCTCCCCTCCCCCATATCCTCCAATATCCCTCCTCCCCAATAACCCCCCTCCCCGTCCCCCAATATCCCCCCTCCCCCATATCCCCCAATATCCCCCCTCACCGATATCCCCCAATATCCCCCCTCCCCCTCACCCATATCTCCCAATATCACCCCTCACCCATATCCCCCAATATCCCCCTCCCCAATATCCCCCTCCCCCATATCCCCCTCCTCATATCCCTAAATCCCCCCTCCCCAATATCCCCCCTCACCCATATCCCCCAATATCCCTCCTCGCCCATATCCCCCTCCAGATATCCCTAAATCCCCCTCCCCATATCCCCCAATATCCCCCTCCCCCATATCCCCCAATATCCCCCCTCACCCATATCCCCAATATCCCCCCTCACCCATATCCTCCTCCCCATATCCCTAAATCCCCCCTCCCTCATATCCCCAATATCCCCCCTCCCCCTCCACATATCCCTAAATCCCCCATCCCCCATATCCCCCTCCCCCGATATCCCCCCTCCCCCATATCCCCCTCCCCATATCCCCAGAATCCCCCTCCCCATAACCCAGTCCCCATATCAGCCAAATCCCCCCTCCCCCATAACACCCTCCCCCATATCAGCCAAATCCCCCCTCCCCCAATATCCCCCCTCCCCATATCCCCCAATATCCCCCTCCCCCATATACCCACCTCCCCAATATCCCTCTCTCCCCCATTTCCCCCGATCACTGCCTGCGTGTCTAACCATGCATGTTGCATTGTGTATTGCGGGACCAAACGTCGAGGCACCCGTCCCCGCGGACGCCGACCGCCCGCATGACGCCCCAGGGCGGCCACAAGACAGGAACAGGCCCGGCCCATTCGGAATGCGATGCCCAGGGCGGCCACAAGGCAGGGAGAAGCCCGGAGCAACATGGAGACGACGCCCCCGCCTCATGCGTGTGCGGCGACGCAGGCGTGTGACACCCAGCGACGAGGGGGGCAGCCACAGGCCCCCGCCGCAGCCGAGCCAGGATACCACTACCCAGGACAGCCCTTCCCGGGACACCCCTACCCGGGACAGCCCTACCCGGGACACCACTACCCGGGAGAGCTCTACCCGGGACAGCCCTACCCAGGACATCCCTACCCGGGACACCCCTACCCAGGACACCGACACACATGACACTGGAAGACAGGACAGTGACACACAGCGGACAGGTGGACACGAACCGCCACCCCAAGGGACCATGGATTCTGGGTCGGACGATGCTCACGACACAATGTCGCTGCTATCTCCAATACCCTCCACCATCGCAGAGACAGTCACCTCGGTCGGGCACTTTAGTGATGAGGCTTCTGGTACACTCACTGGTGCGCACAACACAGCCGTACCGGTACAGCAGGTGGAGGTAGGAGCAGCAGAGGGGCCGGGAGGTCAGAGTGCATCCTGGTGCAAGCAAACATCTACCGCCCAGACGGGTCCCGGGTTCCTGGAGTTACCACACCCACCCATAGACCCGATGCAGTCTCCGAACCAGGGACGATCGAAGAGAGTGACCACCGGCTTGTGGCGGTTGCAGACGCAGGGAGAGGAGTTCACCCGCGTCCAGGAGCTGCGAGTGGTGCCGGTCATGCGTGCCACCCAGGCCGAAACCGCACGGGTGGCATCCGCGGTGGAGGCAATGGGTGCGATGGTGTCAGACATGGGGAGCAGTATGCAAGGCCTGGGGCTTTCCGTGCAGGTGGCGTCTGTGGCCCAGGACATGGCTGCCCTCTCACAGGAAGCCATGAGCCAGAGCCAGCGGCAGATGGCAGAGGCACTCAATGCCGTGGCCCTGTCTCAGCAGGCTATGGCCCAGTCTCTGCAGGTAGTGACCCAGTCTCAGCAGGCCATCGCTGAGGGCATCGGCGCCATTGCCCATGTGCTGTCCGGCGTCGCCCAGACACAGACAGGGATGGCCAACTCCCTGAGCTCCATGACTGCAAACCTGCAGAACCCTTGTCGATACCAGGACGGGCATCCAGGACTGGCAGCGCCAGGTTGTCGGGGGGGGGCGTTGGATGGCCAGTCCGTTCGCACCCCGACCCATGTAGAGGCCCGGGGGCCATCGGGCACCCCGAGGGAGGAGGAGGTGTTGGGGCCCGTCCCAGGTCCCCCTGTAGGGGAGGTCCTGGAACACCGCGGCACCTCTGACTCCCCCCCCCCCCCCTTCCATCCCAGGTGTATCTGGTGGGCAGCGGGCAGAACAGGCTGGCAGCTCGCCATCTCAGTCACCCGAGCCGCAGCCTGGCCCATCTAGGCTGGGCCGCCCCAGATAATAGCCGCCAAAGGGATCCCGAGTCACAGGGCAGGAATCACAGGACTCCACATCCAGTTCTGCTGTACCGCCTGGGGAACCACCTAAACGTAGTCAAAGAGCCCGTAAGGCCAAACAATTAGACACTGAGTAAGTTGGCACAGGTGCAGGGCACAGACAAGTTATAGGGGCTAGGTCACGTGTATGGACTGTTTGTCATTAAAATCACTTTCACACATATTAATCTGCCTTTGTGCTCTGTCCGAAGCGTGCGGGGGTGTGGTGTGAGGTGAGCACCAGTGTGTGTGTGAGGGGTGGTATTACGTCGGCCCCAGGTGAGTGTGCCCCCCCTCCCCCCGGGTCGCCCTCGCCACCCCCTGGGCAGAGGACAGGACCGGGCATTTCAGTGTCACGACGGCATGCAGGGATGGTCCGGGTGGATTGTGGTACCATGACCATGGGTCAGACATTGTCCAACGATGTGGAGCCAGGAGCTCATCACAGAGAGGGTCGTCATTATCCTCCATGGCCTGCAATAGACATGCTTCCACCGGTGATCGTGTGAGCCTGGCCCGTTGTGCCACAGGTGGATGTGCAATGGAGGAGTGGTGTGCATGCGGGTGGGGTGAGGGTGTTGGTGGTGGGTGGGGGGGGGGGCGGTGGTTGGCCGATGCCGTGGTGTGCGGTGTGTGCCCATACTTGGTGATTCTCACGCCCCCCTAGTCAGTGAAACGGGTGGCTATCAGCCTGTCCCATGCCCGCTGGCCCAGCCGGTAACGGTGGGCAGCCTCCCGACCATGTCCAGCCCGTCTGTCCTGACCATTGCCCCCATCCTCCTCATCTGGGAAGTCTGGCCTCGTCCTGCTGCTCCTCCGCTCCTTCCGCCTCTGCCTGCGGCACATCGCCCCTCTGCTGGGCTATGTTGTGCAGGATGCAGCAGGCCACAATGATGCGGCTGACCCTATCTGGCGGGTACTGGAGGGCCTCTTCAGAGTGGTCCAGGCACCTGAAACGCATTTTTAGCAGGCCAAAGCACCTCTCTATCACACCCCTGGTCACCACATGGGCATCATTATAGCTGTTCTCTGCGTCAGTCTGTGGTCTCCGTACAGGCATCATCAGCCACGACTGCAACAGGTAACCCCTGTCGCCCAGCAACCAGCCACTCAGCCGGGGTTGGCGTCCCTCGAACATGTCGGGGATGTAAGACTGCACTAATACGTATGAGTCATGTACACTTCCCTGGTACCGGGCGCAGACGTGCAGGATCATCATGTGGTGGTCGCAGACTACCTGAATGTTCATGGAATAGGTCCCCCTCCTATTGGTGAACATGGCCCTGTTATCTGCAGGTGGCCGCATGACGACGTGCATCCCATCGATGGCACCCGGCCATGTCAGCGAAGTCCGCTGCCCGGGCATCCTGGCTGGCCGGGTCCATAGGGAACTGGATGTAGCGGTCTGCAATGGCATAAAGGGCGTCTGTCACTGCCCGGATGCACCGATGTCTGTGAGATGCCGGACAGGTCCCCACTCGGCGCCTGGAATGACCCCGTGGCATAAAAGTTCAGGGCCACCCTAACCTTGACGGACACGGGGAGAGGGTGTTCTCCCCCAGTAGCACGCGGTGCCAGATGTGCCATCAGGTGGCAGATGTGCCCATGGTTTCCCGGCTCATCCGGAGTCTCCTCCTGCATGCCCGGTTCGTGAGCGGTCCGGTACACACAGGGCCTCCTCGGGCATCTCCGTCGCCGTGGCGCAACCACCTCCTCCTCCTCCTCCTCGTCCTGTCGGGCGGGCGGCCCTCCAGCCTGGGCGGCTGCCACCTGCCCCTCTTTGGCATGCTCCTCTACGGCAGCCTGCGCCGCCTCCCTGGCACGCTCCTCCTCCTCCTCCCCCAGAGCAACATGTAGAAGTGCGGCTGCCGCCACAGCGGCCAACATCGCTGGCTGATCAGCAAACATAACGGCCTGCAGGGGGTGGGGGAAACTATGACATGTCATCATTACCCGTACCCTTCCCCCGCAGCCAGATGCCATGGGCTGCATGGGCGCGACTGTTGGGAGGCTGGCATCTGGCCAGGTGGACGACCTCCCTTGTCCTCTCCCCTCACCCCAGCACTCGCACCCCCTCCCCGGCACTCGCCCTCTCCCCCCTCCCCAGCACTCACCCCTGCTCCCCAGCACTCGCTCTCTCCCCCCTCCCTGGCACTCGCCCTCAACCCCCCACCTCCGCCTCCACACTCCCCCTCTCACCCCTCCCCCCCACACACAGACTGCAGCCACGCCGTCACTTCTCCTGCGGCCACCCCACACCGTGACCTACCTCTACGCTGTCCGCCGTCAACCATCAGCACTGGTTGACGCCGTTATTCGGGCAGCCCCGGGGTCCATAGTGTCACACCGATGCCCGCCATTCTCCGAGGCGGGCGGCGCGATTCACACCTCGCCGACGTTTGGGGGGGGGTCGGAGAATTGGGAGGACGGGATTCACGCTGAACCCCCGGCGATTCTCCGACCCGGAGGGGGGATGTTGGAGAATCCCACCTGGCTGGTTTAGCTCACTGAGCTAAATCGTTGGCTTTTAAAACAGACCAAGCAGGCCAGCAGCACGGTTCGATTCCCGTACCAGCCTCCCCGGATAGGCGCCGGAATGTGGTGACTAGGGACTTTTCACAGTAACTTCATTGAAGCCTACTCGTGACAATAAGCAATTTTCATTTTCAACTGCTCACTTGAACATGCAATTCTGGAACACAACCTCAATGGCGGGATCCAGATTGCAACACGTCGCAACACAGACGGGTGAGCAAAGCTGGGCTATAGAAGTCGAATGATAGTGTGCTTACAGGAGAAGGGTACTCACAATGCCAGACAGTGGAAACAAACTGGAGGCAGATTTCCATTGTTTGCTGTATGGATGCAAATGGGCGAGGAGACAATGAAACTCGGAAAGGTTTCAGCAGGGCAGCCACTTACTGAGGGTAGTACAGGTAGAACCCATAAAGATGAGTAACTTCACACAAGCAGCCATGAAACCTGATGACCACTAATTATGGCACACCTGTAGCCAGTGATGAACACAGGAAGATCCAGATGAAGGACAGGCAGAAGGAGTTGGAGGAAAGCGGAACACCCTAATTTTGGTGTTTTCTATCCTGTAGGTCCAGTTGTAGATGAGGCAATATTGAAGTCAGCATAACTACATGAAACCTCAGCAGGGAAACCCTAACTGAGCAGACAGTGCTGCATCACTGTAGTGAACCCCAGCCCAGTGAAGGTTTTCTCACATCAGAGGACATTGGTACATGATTAGAAAACATGGAACAAGCTGATGAACATGGCATGGAAGTGTGCAAACAGCTAATGGAGGCCATGACAGCTGTGGCCACTCCCGTCAGAGGATTGCATAACTGCTCAGTGACACTTTGGTTCTTTAAGATGGCAAGCTTCAGGAGTCTTCAGAAAAGTGGCAGATGTTGGACTAACAATGTGAAATATATGGGCATCTGTCAAAGACTCCCATGCACATACAGGGAGGAGCCTATTCAGTCCATGAATGGTGCTATGCCTCTGCATTATGAGCACATAGCCTCCTGCACAAACCCTCATGAAGAACCACATGCAGCAATCTATCCAATAGATGCATGTGGTGCCCCCCTACACACAACTCCCTCATCCAAGAGTCCTGTGAAACACTGGGTCTGTATGTTGGGCCTGAGATACCTGGGCCCATTGCCAAATTCTCAATGCTTTAGGTAAGCAGGGAGGGATGGATGGGCCTTGCATGTGTGGAAGAACAACTGGTTGAAGCCCATGGGGGCTCTTCTGAAATATTAATGGCGGTTCTTCAGCCCCTTTGACACCAATGATTCATCAAACCACAATGACAGAGGCAGCGCTTGCACAGATATAGTTTGCAGCTGGTCCCCCAGGCTCATGGACTCTCCAAGTCTCAGGCACCCAGACAATGTTGAACACCGTAATTCAAAGCAATGGTGCAGAAAGACAAGCAGGCTGTCTCCACTTCAGCTACATGAACAGGGATAGCACAATATAGGATCACCTGAAAGTGCTCACGTAAATGCGCACAATTGCACTTGGGAGTCACTGTAGGTGACATTTTATTGCATAATGTCAAAGGTTTGGAATAATGAAAGAATTTTATTAAGGTGTCGGAAGTCCCACTTACCAGCTGGAGAGGCGGCGAGAGACCTGAGCTGCCTATTTTTGGTAAGGCCTACTAAACCATAGGCCAATCAGGCAGTAGGCGAGGCCAAAAGCGGGTCAAGACGTGGGGGACTGCAGTCTTGCATACCGAAAGCCTATGGTCTCCAGTTCTCAGCGGCACCACTGGGTTGTGGCTGCTGCTGGAAGGACAGGTACCCAAGTCCAAGGATTGCGGAGCGACAAAAGCTACAGGTAAGTCATTTAGGGGGAGGGTTTGCTGGATGGGGGCCGTGAGGTGAGGATGCAGGGGAATAGTCAGTAAGAGTTGAGGGTGCCTCTCAGTGGGTCTCCCCTTCCTGGTATCCAGTCCATCGATCAGGCACTAATTGTTTTCAATCGATGACCCCCTTCCCCCAGGAGGTACATACCAGAGGTGGTGGGATAATATGCACTTAAGTGGTAATTAATTGGACACTTAAAGGCCTAAATAGCCATCGAGTTGGGATGGTTGACTATGAGTCTTCCTGCCCAGAACTAGCGGAGGCAGGAAGACAGGAGGGTTCCGGGAATGCACCACCATCCCACCTAATTACATGCCCTTCCAGCTTTCAAAATTAGATCCAGCGTGTCGAAAGAAAGGTCTTGCTTTGCATTGTTATAACCCGTAAGAGATCTATGGGGATGGCCCAATTAGCCATCCTGTGAGCATCCGAGAATACGAGCTTCCCATTGAGGGACGGGGGCCCATCAGCAGAGTAATGGACTCTAGCTAAAAGCCAGCTCAGATGGGAGCCGAGCATGAATAGTCCGGCTGGGACTTTGAGTGTACTGCGTATACAGTTTACTGTGTAATAAAATAAGTTTCTTTTCGCCTCTCGTTTTGGACTCCTCTGTGGCCACTAAATTGACGATGAGGGTAAAAGTGAAGCTAGAGCAGGCACTGCTAACTGTTGAAAGAACGGTCATCTCCTACCACATTACCAGAATAAGGTTTGCACTGATTTAAAAATGTTGCTCTTTGGGAGACTTTATGTGTTCGATGCTAGCATAGAAGATTGGAGAAAATACGGAGAGCATATGCGCTACTTTTTCATGGCTAACGCTGTAAGTGGGGATGATCTACAGCCAGTCATTCTCTTGACTGCCTGGGGAGCCCACTTCTTCAGTGTGACAAAAAGCCTCACATACCCTCGCAGCCTCAGACTCCAAGAGCTGAAGAGTTGGTAGCAATAATGGCAAACTGTTATGACCTCAAGCTGTCGGTCATCGTGCAACATTGCTGGTTTAACAAGGTTGAGAGGATCCCAGGGGAGTCTGTTCCGAGCTCAACGCGTTTGAAGAAACTAGCTGAATTTTGTGATTAGGTACATTCCTTTCTCACGATGCTGCGGGAATGGTTGATTTGTGGCTTGAACAATATGGTGACCCAGCGAAAGTTACTGGCTGAGCCAATGTTAGACCTAAAGAAGGCCGCAGAAATTTTGCTTTCAAGAGAAAGTGCAGAAAAGGGAATGCAGGAACTCCATGGGATGGAAGTGAACAGTATGGCATCCTGGCATTCAGCGCCCTCCTGATAAGAAATCCCAGAACCCGGTCTTGGGCCGAACACTGCCGAGGCCAGGCCCATGGATCCAGGTCCAAATTAACGAGGCAAGATACATTCCCCGAATCCGTAGAGGGAGATACCAGGCGATACGAGGCGTGCAGCCAGAGAAACCTCAGGAATCGAAAACCACAGGGAGGCCAACAAACCCGTTATCCCATCCGAGGTAGGTGCTAAAACAGAGCCTACTCTTTTCATTTGTAACAGCCCAATGACGAACGCATGCAGCTGGACTGCATTGCAGCACTCAAGTTCCTCCCATTCGGATGACCATTCACGTAAACAGTCACTGTTTCGGAATGGAATTAGACCTGGGGCTAGTCTTGGTCATAGGGTAACAAATGTTTGAAAAAATCCAGTCAGGAGTACAAAGGCTGTTTTTACATGACTAGCGGCCTACATGGGGGAGCCAATTGCTATAGCTAGGACCATGATGACCCTGATGATTTTCGGGTAACAATCTGTAACTCTACCGTTGTTTGTAGTAAGAGGACGAGGCCCTAGCCTTTTAGGCCGCGATTGGCTTCAACGCCTTTAACTAGATTGGCAGCGGATTTTTCAGATGAGTGCTGGAGGCCTCTATGAGGTGTTGGGAGAAATGCCCCAAAGTTTTCCAAACCGGGCTGGGGAGAATCAAGGGAGCCATGTCAACTTTGCAGCGCAGCCTAAATATTTTCGGGCCCACCCGGTCCTCTATGCACTACTGGCAAAGGTTGAGGCAGAGCACAGCCAGCGAAAGGGCCTCAGGATCATTCAGCTGGTAACATTTGCCGATTGGGCTGCACCAGTAATCCCCGTCCTTAAACCGGACAAATTGTTCAATAAAATTGACTTCATCTGGAGTGCTGATGCATTGCAATCTCGCCAAACCACTGGTCATCACATGCGATTGCTCGCCATATGGCACTGGTGCCTGAAACCGCCCAACAAATTAACGACTTTTTCAACTAATATAGCAGTCGAAGATGGAATCCTCTTATGCGGAACGCGTCGTGGAACCACATAAAGGTCAAGACTTTATACTGTGAGATCTGCATAATGGGCACCAGGCGATATGAGGCAGGCGTATCAAAAATGAAAATGTTCAGCCAAAGTTTTGTCTGGTGCCCAGGCCTGGATGCAGAGATAGAGCGACTGGTTCAGCAGTGTGGCGTTTGCCAGGATCAGCAGAAACCCCCTCCCGCCGCGGCTCTTCACCCGTGGGAATGGCCAGGCCGGCTTTAGGTGTGGCTTCATGCCGACATGCTGGTCCCTTCCAGGATTCCATGTTTCTAGTCATTCAACGTGATCAGAGGTCCACAGGATGTCATCCACTACTTCGAAGGTGAAGATTGAAAAACTGTGACTCTTGTTCAGTACACAGTATCCTGGATGTGTTGGTCACCGACAACGACACGCCTTTCACAGCGAATACTTTGAGAGTTTTGTGGAGGCAAATGTTCAGGACATCTGCATGGTCCAGTACTACCCGGCTTTGAATGGGCTGGCTGAAAAGGTGGTGCAAATGTTTAAGAGGTTTGAAGTAACAGATCTCAGGGTCTCTTGACACATGACTAGCCATATTTTATTTTTGTTACCATACCAGCCCACATGCCGCGACGGGTGTAGCGCCGGCGAGATTGTAATGGGCCGAAGGCTCCGGACATTACACGTGGAATATGCGTGCCTTCTGCGTCATGGAACAAAAATGCTGTCAGAACTAAAGGGAACAAACATAAGATAGATCTTTTTCCCACATAATTTATTTATTATAAAACCATTAGATCACGTGATACACCCAGAAGACTTTGCAAAAGACTCCAACGAACATGTTTTTGAATATACTTAAAAATATGACCTGCAGATTTTTTTGTACTACAGCTAGTAAGCGAGAAATTTTAAGTAATTAAAATCAAATATCATGACAACACATACCTTCAAGATTCATGGTAATAAGTTTTGATGGCAACAGGTTCGCAAGAAAACGTTCCGTTCCATAAAAGACAAATGCACTGCAATCTCTCATCATCTCTTCCCAATTTGCATGACTATGAAAGAGGAATGGACACATTGTTGATTATTTAATTTGAAAATTAAAGCATGCAATTTGGAAGCTTGACGTGAGCAGAAATTTGGATAATACAATTCTTCAATTTAACATATTTCAGTGATGAAGCATATGTCAAATTTTGGATGATAATAACTATAGATCAATGCTAATATATTAACAAATAAATAGATGCTTCAAATTCATAGCACAAGTATTACTGAAAAAGCTATAGATCAAGATCTACATTTCTTTTCAGAAATTTAAAAAGTCCATTTGATTGTCAGATTTTATAGGAAGGGATCAGTGAGGAAAAAGTAATTTCGTCCATTTAGAAACAGATCTTTGGTCATCTGAGCACAAACTTGACCTTTGAACATAATATTATTGTACTATGTTTCAGTTAGGGATCCCTAAGAGTGAGTATCCTCAGGTAAACCTGCCACTCTAATTGTCCTACCTGGCCAGCAGATTCCAAAAATCTGTTTCTAAATGTTTCACTGCCATTTCTTTCCACAGTAACTGACATTTATATTGTCCAAAATTGCAGATTATTTTTTAATTGCGCACTCAAAATATGATTAAATTCATCAATTGACTTATAATCTTTTAATTATTTCATTAAAGTTTTAACTTGAAGGCTGAATCCTCTCTTGGGGTTCTCCAATGTCGTAAATATTATCACACCAGTTATTCAACCACTCTGTCAGTTTAATTTATTTTGTTCTAACATCCACAATAGTTTCTTGTCTATGGTCATATGGCCATCCCTAGCCCCAAATTCAATACGCTTTCCTATATTTGATTGGATCCATTAGTGTGCAGATGTTTTCCTGTTTGAAGCTCAGTTGAGCTTTTTGGTTTCTTATCAATTTCACACAAGATTCTTGACAATGTGGATGGTGGAGAGGATGTTTCCTCCTGTGGAAGAATCTCGAGCTCGGGGTCATTGTTTAAAAATCAGGGGTCACCCATTTAAGACAGAGATGAGGAGACATTTTTTTTCTCAGAGGGCCGTGAGTCTTTGGAATTCTCTTCCCGAAAAAGGTGGTGGAAGCAGAATCCATGAATATTTTTAAGGCAGAGGTAGATTCTAGATCAGCAAGTATTTGAAGATTATGGCGGGTTGGGTGGGAATGTGGAGTTGAGGTTAGAATCAGATCAGCCAGAATCTTATTAAATGGCAGAGCAGGCTCAAGGTCTGTGCCTCCTTCCTGCTCCTAATTTGTATGTTCTGTCATTGTTACATTGCCTGCCGCTATTCCTACTTCACTTACCCTGCTGCTAAAACTTTCTTCTTTGATTTTGTTATCTCTAAGTTCCATTTTTTTCCATGTCTCCACACAAACTCTCCCATCCAGAATCCCATTGCTCATAGATATACAACATTAAATCCTGCTCAACCTTAACATCACTTTACAACCCTCAATATAATTTTTCAAGCTCCAGATATTGATTTCATAATCTTAATCCTCACCTTCAAATTGTTTAGTCGTAACTGCCAACCTACCTCTTCAATTTATTTTAGTCATCCAATCCAGTTTGCAATCTACTTTCTCCTACTTTGGAGTGTGCTATGCAACCATACTAACCCCATTTCCAGCACAACTGTAATCTGGATTTCTCTTTAAAAAATAGTTGCATTTCTCCCTACATTAGTTGCATTTCCCCCTACATTCAGAGGCCTTCTCAAAAATTCCTTGGACCTTACCTGAGGTAATCATTCCCTCACTCCTTCTACATCCCTTGTTAGCTGTTCAAACTTGTCCATGAAACACTTTCGGATATTTTTTCAAATTATAAATATTATGAAAATGTAAATGTTATTGTTTTTCCTTCCTTCTTTATAGGTTGGTGATTTAATTCCATGTGATAAAAGTGTGTATTTTTTGCCGCCATTAGGTTACAGGAAATGAGAGCAGCATGGTGAAGCAGTGGTTAGCACTGCTGCCTCACGGTGCCGAGGACCCGGGTGTTTGCACATTCTCCCCATCTCTGCATGGGTCTCACCCCCTCAACTTAAAAAGATGTGCAGGGTAGGGGAATTGGCCACACTAAATTTCCCCTTAATTGGAAAAAAGAGAATTGGGTACTCTACATTTATTTTTTAAAAGTTGTGGCAAATGCAAAACAAACAGATTAGAATGGAAGATACAATTCACTATTCGTTTGAACCCTCTACCTTTATTATTATATATTCTGACAAAATTCAAAAAGCATTTAAAAACTCAACACACCTTGGGACATACTCATTGCCCATAACTCCATCCCAGTGTGCTGTGAACTGCGAAGCATATTTTTCCATAATTTCTGTCATGACTTTTATAGGGCTGAACACTCCTAGAACAAATACAAGCAAATTAGCTGAGTATAGTTCAATTCTACCTGCTTTTTATATAATACTCTTAATAATTTTTTGATAATAATATTCAGTTTGTTAAGTTCAAACGTGCAAGTCTTTTATGTAGAAAACACAATGCAATGGATTTGTAGGTGGGGTTCGGAGTACTCGATTTCTTGCATGGAAAGGTTTAGAAAAACCTATTTGTAAACAAAATGAAGCACTTATAATGCTTTGGTAGAATACATGATAAGAATAATCTTTATTACTGTCACAAGTAGACTTACATTAACACTGCAATGAAGTTACCGTGAAAATCTCCTAGTTGCCACACTCTGGCGCCAGTCGAAAGTGAAAATCACTTATTGTCACGAGTAGGCTTCAAAGCCCCTAGTCGCCACATTCCGGCTCTGTTCGGGGAGGCTGGTACGGGAATTGAACCATGCTGCTGGCCTGCCTTGGTCTGCTTTAAAAGCCAGCGGTTTAGCTCAGTGTGCTAAGCCAGCTGTTTGGGTACACGGAGAGAAAATTCAGAATGTCCAACAGAATGTTCTAATAAGCACTACTTTCAGGACTTGTGTAAGGAAACCGGAGCACCTTGGAGGAAGCCCACACAGACATGGGGAGAACACGCAGACTCCGCACCTGGCATCCTGGCGTTATGAAGCAACAGTACTAACCAATGTGCTACCATGCCGCCCTGTGAAGCTACTCAATTGAATAATACAACAAACTGTTTCAGCCTCAAGCTTAAATGACACGCGAATGTGACATGCTTCTATTTCCTATTGTTTTACCATCCTTTGTGGCTTTTCTGGTGCCACCACAGGTGACCCCCCCCCCTCTCCCCCACCCACCACAAAAACCGTGCGGAACAGCTGATGAGCAATGCAAATGACCATTGACTTCAGCAGAACTGGAAGATCCCATTAGCGGCCAATGCGAGCCGTCTCCACTGCCAGGAAATCCGCTGCGGGGAGGCTGGAAATTGCTGGCCAATGTCTAGCACTGATCCTTAACACTGCAGTCACCATGTTCCAGACATCACACTGAGAGATCAAATTCCAGTTAAATAATCTTGGAAATGTACATCTGCAAATGACCTTGAGGGAATAAGAACATTTCCTGATCTTTAATTAATTCTAGTACATGGTGATATTAGTTCTAAAAGAGTATCTGAGCAGCAACTTCAACACACAAGCCAAGTTAGCAGCTAAACATTTCACCTGTACTTTATCAGACAGACACAAGCAATAACAATTGACATCAACTACAAATACAATACACTGCTTTGTTAAATATATTTATGCAGGGAAATCAAATTGCAGGCATAGAACATGGGGTTCCTGTTTTGCTTTGAAATTTGACATGCAATATTAGAAAATAAAAGCACGTTTATATTCTGTTACCTGAGTCGCTTGTTTCATCATAAGGATCTACAATGTCTGGCAAGTCCAATTAAGGTTAAACAGGAGTTAACATGCAATCAGGCCCATTTACACCGTCACCAACAGCACATTTCTTTTGTTGCTGGCAAGGTCATTGGCATTATTCTCCCAAATGTCCGATATAAACTACCCACCACTCAGCTTCTATGTGAATAGCGTGAACTTGTAAAATTGGTGCCGTAGTGTTTGACTTCAGGAATTATACCATTTGAAAAGCCAAAATTAATATCATTATCAGTACAGAAGAAACAATACAAGAATCACTTTCACTCTTCTTTGGATTGCTATTTTACAAAACCCAGGGCAAAAGGGATCTGCTTTACCCAAAGAGTTAGAAGTAAATCTGACCTCCAACATTCCTGCAAGTGGGAAAAAGAAAGCAATTGAAATTATAATTATTCTACTTCTGTACAGCATGAATCAAATCTTCGGAAAGCAATGAAAGAGAGGTTAAATAAACCACTTTTAATTGAAGTATTATGAGATGAAGAGGGCAATTTCCTTAAAACTTCATTAATTAGTTGGGGTCGGCATTCCTGTGCTAAGAGAGTAAAACAAAACCAATCAGGATTCCTGATTTTGATCATTTTTCAGCTGTAATTGAGTATTTTACTTTTTCTAATTAATTCATGGGGTCGTCAAAGCCAGAATTCTGAACTGTACTTGAGAAGGTGGATGTGAGCCTCCTCTTTGAACTACTGAAGTCCATGTAATAAAAAGTGCTCCCACAGTGCTGTTAGGGAGGAATTTGCAGGAATTTTGACAAGTAATCTAAAACATCATTAATTAACTAAACAATGACCAAGAGTCAGCTTTTTGTCTAGCTATGGAGGCAGGTATGGGTCTGACTTTGGTGATTCTAGTGATGATATCAGAAGATTGCAGGTATAGGTCTGCGAATTTTTGAATAATTCTTTGCACTGATTACATTTTTTTTTTTAAATCATTTTTATTGAGAAATTTTGATTTTATACAACATTGACGCACCTTAGTAAAATACCGAAAATAACAATAATATTAACAATCATATACATTCGCCCCATCCCCATGAACAACCCAGCATTTTAACAACAACGCATATTAACACACTATAAAGTTACAGAATAAACACTACAATAATGCACCCCCCCCCCCCCAGGTTGCTGCTGCTATTGACCCAGTTACCTATCTCTGAGCCAGGAAGTCCAAAAAAGGCTGCCATCGTTTATAGAACCCTTGTATTGATCCTCTCAGGGCAAATTTGACCTTTTCCAATTTTATAAATCCCGCCATGTCACTGATCCAGGTCTCCACACTTGGGGGCCTTGCATCCTTCCATTGTAACAGAATCCTTCGACGGGCTACTAGGGACGCAAAGGCCAGGACACCGGCCTCTTTCGCCTCCTGCACTCCCGGCTCTACCGCAACTCCAAAAATCGCGAGTCCCCACCCTGGTTTGACCCTGGATCCAACCACCCTCGACACCGTCCCCGCCACCCCCTTCTAGAATTCTTCCAGTGCTGGGCATGCCCAGAACATATGGGCGTGGTTCGCAGGACTCCCCGAACATCTGGTGCACCTGTCCTCACCCCCGAAGAACCTACTCATCCTAGTCCCGGACATGTGGGCCCGGTGCAGCACCTTAAATTGGATGAGACTAAGCCTCGCACATGAGGAGGAAGAGTTGACTCTGTCCAAGGCATCCGCCCAAGTCCCGTCCTCTATCTGCTCCCCGAGTTCCTCCTCCCATTTAGCCTTCAGCTCCTCCACTGACGACTCCTCCACCTCCTGCATTACCTTATAGATGTCAGACACCTTCCCCTCTCCTACCCACACCCCCGAAAGCACTCTGTCCATCGCCCCCTGCGAGGGCAGCAAAGGGAATCCCTCTACCTGTCGCCTAGCAAACGCCTTTACCTGCAGGTATCTGAACATGTTCCCCTGGGGAAGGCCAAATTTATCTTCCAGTTCCCCCAGGCCCGCAAACCTCCCGCCAATAAACAGGTCCCTCAATTTGCTGATGCCCGCCCTTTGCCACCCCCTGAATCCCCCATCCGTGTTCCTCGGGATGAACCGATGGTTGCCACCCAGTGGAGCCTCCATCGAGGCCCCTGTTTCCCCCCGATGCCGTCTCCATTGTTCCCAGATTCTTAGGGTCGCTGCCACCACCGGGCTCGTGGTAAACCTCTTAGGGGAGAGCGGCAATGGTGCCGTTACCATGGCACCCAGGCTCGTACCTCTACATGACGCCATCTCCATTCTTTTCCACGCCGCCCCTCCCCCCTCCATCACCCATTTACGCACCATTGACACATTGGCTGCCCAATAGTACCCCAGAAGGTTGGGCAGTGCCAGCCCACCTCCATCCCCTCCTCGCTCCAGGAACACCCTCCTCACTCTCGGAGTCCCATGTGCCCACACAAAACTCAGAATACTGCTAGTCACTCTCCTAAAGAAGGCCCTGGGGATAAATATGGGCAGGCACTGAAAAAGGAACAAGAACCTCGGAAGCACTGTCATTTTGACGGACTGCACCCTCCCCGCCAACGACAATGGCAGCATGTCCCACCTCCTGAACTCCTCCTCCATCTGATCTACCAGCCTGGTAAAGTTATGCTTGTGGAGAGTCCCCCAGTCCCTGGCCACTTGCACCCCCAGGTACCTAAAGCTCTCCCCTGCCCGCCTAAGCGGGAGCCTACCAATTCCTTCCTCCTGGTCTCCAGGGTGCACCACAAACACCTCGCTCTTGCCTAAGTTTAATTTATAACCTGAGAAGGTCCCAAACTCGGCTAGTAACTCCATCACTCCCGGCATCCCTCTCACCGGGTCCGCCACATACAGTAACAGGTCGTCGGCATACAACGACACCCTATGTTCCTCTCCACCTCGCACCAAGCCTCTCCACCTCTCTGAATCTCTCAATGCCATCGCCAGCGGCTCGATTGCCAGTGCAAACAAGGGGGACAAGGGGCAACCCTGCCTGGTCCCTCGGTAAAGCCGGAAGTACTCCGACCTCCTCCTATTCGTAGCCACGCACGCCATCGGGGCCTCATATAACAGCCTTACCCATCTAATGAACCCTTCACCAAATCCAAACCTCCCCAACACCTCCCATAGGTACCCCCACTCCACTCTATCGAAGGCCTTCTCCGCATCCAGTGCCACCACTATCTCTGCCTCCCCCTCAATCGCCGGCATCATAATGACATTCAGCAATCTCCGCACATTCGTGTTCAGCTGCCTTCCCTTCACAAAACCTGTCTGGTCCTCGTGCACAACCCCTGGCACACAGTCCTCTATCCTGGTGGCCAGGATTTTTGCCAGCACCTTAGCGTCCACGTTGAGGAGAGATATGGGCCTGTATGAACCACACTGCTGGGGGTCCTTGTCCTTCTTTAAAATTAACGAGATCAGCGCCCGTGACATCGTCGGGGGCAAAGTCCCCCCCTCCCACGCTTCATTGAGTGTTCCCACCAGCAAGGGGCCCACTAGATCCACAAACTTTTTATAAAATTCCACCGGGAACCCATCCGGCCCCGGTGCCTTCCCTGACTGCATCTGCCCGATCCCCTTAACTAGCTCCTCCAGCTCAATCAGCGCACCCAACCCCTCCACCTTCTCCTCCTGCACCTTCGGGAAAGAAAGCCCGTCAAGGAACCTCTCCATTCCCCTCCTCTCCCCCGATGGCTCCGACCGGTACAGTTCCCCGTAAAAATCCTTGAAGACCTCATTCACCTCTACCCCCTTCCGCACCACATTCCCACTCTTATCTCTCACTCCAGCAATCTCCTTAGCCGCATCCCGCTTACGCAGCTGATGAGCCAGCATCCTACTCGCCTTTTCACCATGTTCGTACACTGCCCCTTGTGCCTTCCTCCACTGTGCCTCCGCCTTTCTAGTCAGCAAATCAAATTTAGCCTGCAGGCTGCGCCTCTCCCCCAACAGTCCCTCCTCTGGTGCCTCTGCATACCTCCTGTCCACCTCCAGCATCTTTCCCACCAGTCTATCCCTCTCACTCCTCTCGCTCCTCTCCCTGTGTGCCCGGATGGATATCAGCTCCCCACGAATTACTGCCTTCAGGGCTTCCCAGACCATCCCCACCTGAACCTCCCCCGTATCATTCACCTCAAGGTACCCCTCAATACTTGCCCGGACCCTCCTACACACCTCCTCCTCCGCCAACAACCCCACATCCAACCGCCACAACGGACGTTGGTCTCGCACCTCTCCCATCTCCAACTCTATCCAATGCGGAGCGTGGTCGGAGATTGCAATGGCCGAATACTCGGCCTCCTCCACTCTCGGAATCAGTCCCCTACTCACCACGAAGAAATCTATCCGAGAGTAGACCCTATGCACTGATTACATTTTTCAGTGCCTTCCTGACCTGAGATATTTGTGTGCGGCCTTTTTGTGAGTTGGGAATGATTGAATTACAATTGTGCATTCACTTCTTTTGAAGTTGACAACACCATTGTGAGTCCTATAGGATATTTAAATTTCCATCCCCCTCCCCACTCTCACAATTTTTGTGTGCTGGTGTGGGTTTCAAAATCCTTAAACGCTTGCCAAGTTGGAGAATTCATAACCACTGGTGGAGGCCTGCTGAGGAGTAATGAGCATCCTGACAGGTAAGTATTAAAGGTTTTGACAACTTCAAATATCACCATAAAAAACACTGAATTCTTACAATGCCATTCAGCCCATTGTGTCTGCACCAACCCTCTGAAAGAGCACTCTCCCCGCCCTATCCCGTAACCCCACCTAATCTGTGCATCTTTGACATCAAAAAGCAATTTTAGCTTGGCTAATCCACGGAACCAGCATTTCATTGTTCTGTGGGAGGAAACCGGAGCACCCAGAGGGAATCCACGCAGACACACGGGGAGAGAGTGCAAACTCCACACAGTCATGAATCCGGGTCCTTGGCGCTGTGAGGCAGCAGTGCGAACCATTGAGCCACCGTGCTGCTCCAGTCACCAAGAGATGCTGTATTGTAATGAAGAAGTATGTTAGTTTAGTAATTCATTACAGGACTTGGTCCTGCTACGGTGAGTTGACTATTACATTGATCAGCTTGTTGAACGGTTGTGATGCATTAGAGTACATCTTCCATTGGAAAAAGTGGCATAATATATTCACGACTATTGAGACAAATGCTGGGAAACTCTCCTGTTGTGTTTGGACAGAAATTTAAATGTCTCGAGATCTTTACCTTTGAAAAGAATTGCCCTGCTGCTGAAAATATGGCATCAGTAGCTGAGAAAATCTGTCTACCTGTTTTTCAGATTAAATGGACTCCATTGTTTACATTTTGTATGGGATTGATAGCTCAAGCTATTATGAATTCTGGGATGAATTTCAAAAGTTCATATGCCACTTATCTCAGTACAAGACTGTGTTCACAGTTTTACCGATAATTGTGAGAGGTTATTAAATGATTATCTGTTCTTGATGCAGGAAGTGAATAAGTATTTTTACAACAGATTGAACACATAAAGGAATTTTATATTTTTCAATCTCTTTTATGAATGACAGCATTTTTCAGTATGAATGAAGTTTGAATGACAGCTACATCAGATTGTTTTTTCCCATGTTCCATGTCCATTTCAAAGACATGATAATGGCTTCTGAGGTGTGCACAAAGGGCTTATTGGGTGAGTGGCTATGGAGGATAAATGGGGGGAATGAAGGGGACATGGTAGCATGAGGCAGCATGGATGGGACAATGGATTATGAGGGTCATGAAGGGTCTTGACAGACCTATCCAACTTGTTCATTGCTCCACTATTTCTTCATAGCCCTGGAAACGTTTTATTCCTTCAATTATTTATCCAATTCCCTTTTTGAAAGGTATAACTGAACCTTCTTCCACTACATTTTCAAATACAGCATTCCAGACAACAATAGCTCTGGGTGCAAATAAATGTTTTCTCATGAGATCACAAGAAATTGTAGCAGGAATTGACCATCTGGTCAGCCAAGCCTGCTTCGCCGTTTAATAAGATTATGACTGATCTGACTGGAGCTGAATGGAAGATGAATAGCAGTATTTAGTACTGATACTTTACCCAGTGAACTTGAGAATTAGATATTGGAAACCCTGATTTTGATATTCCAATATCAAATCATCTACATCCAGTTGGACTTCCAGCCATGCTGTTGGAGTGATTTCCAGAAGGGGAAACTGCTGAAATTTCCGACCATGCAGGTGGAATTGCAATCTTTAGACACAATATACCATCTACGTCACGCTCTTGCTTTAGTGGGAGTGGCGGTTAGATCGTGGGAGGCCAAAGTCTGGACACTGTCAGGGAGGAGGGGGCGCTGGGGATAACCTGGAGCCTCCCTGCAGGGTGGCGACGACAGCCACCAGCATACCAATGTATACTGGCTGCCAGTCGGTTTGCGATCTAACCAGCCCGCTTCGGCTTCCAAGATCAGGATGCTGTCACAGCGAGGTGAGAAACCAATAATCAACAATTATATCCAATCTCTAGACCATTAACGGGAATGACCCCATATCTAATGGCCTCCAATGATCTACATCTCCCCAGCATGTGGTCATGTGGGCGCCGATTGGTACACCTTTTGAAAAACGTGAAGCTGGTGGAGTAGCTGCTGTGGGGATTCAGGGAAGTGAGTAGCCATCTTCGAACCCAGATAGTGAGCCTGGAGACACTGGGGGGTTACAGCCCCAGTGCTTGGTGGGGCTGGCGGAACCCCAGGGGGAGGCCTCACCGGCGGGGCGGGAGGGGTTGTTGTCCCAGCACCCGTAGGTCCACCATGTCACTCTCTGAAATGGCTGTACCCATAATGGCGGGAGCTACTGCTACTGCCTATCTGTCCACCCGACCACCCATAACCCCTACTGACTGTGGCGGTCTCCATACGCAGAGTCGAAGGCTACTGCTAACAGGGAATTGGCAATGATGGTAATGTGAGCACTTCACAGCCCCTTATGTAGGCGTGCCATGTTGCAGATACCTAGCATCCCAATCAGTCTGTAAGGCCTGGACACTGCCTGAACATTGGAGGCCTCAACACCACAGAAGGCAACATCCAAATATCTCCAAGAGCTGAACCTCAACGCTGGGGACATCCCTGCAACCAGAGAGTGGTACTGTGCACTGGGAAGAGAACCAGCTCCCAGTCCAGGTAATGTTACTGGGGGTGTCTTGGGTACAGGGTCTGGGCTGTGGTGCCTGGGGATGCCCGCTGCAGCCTGGGTGCATGCACAGGGCGTGTTGGACAGTACCCTGAGGGATGGCAGGGGATGTGGAGGGGTGGGAGGGGCGGACGGCATGGGGACCGGAGGGTACTGGGCTGGAAGCCATCGCTGGTTGTCTGTTTCTCACCCTCTCCAATTCCTTAGATATTACATGAGATAGACATCAGTTATGCTGGTGGCTGTCGTCGCCACCCCGCAGGGAGGCTCCAGGTTATCCCCAGCGCCCCCTCCTCCCTGACGGTATCCGTGTTGCCCTTGGAGCCTGCATGGAATGGGGGGGGGGGGGGGGGGGGTCAGCTGGAGTGAGTTCCAGAGGCCTTGGAGTCTTCTGGCTCTGCCAGCCCTGGCGATTCACCAAAACGGCTTCATGGTGTTGATGCTCTCAGTGATGCTCTTCTGTGAGCAGGCCATGCTCAGCAGTTAGATCAAGCCCTTTATATCTATACCTTAGCAATGGCTGACGTTAATCAATGTCATCATAATAAGTTGCAGTAAAGCTACATTTATATTGCAGTGACAATAAATATGCTCAAAAGGATAATAAGCATATTTTGTTGGTAATAATAAGTTACTTTTTCACAACATATCCCTTTAATCATATTATATAAATTGTTTATCAGGTTAGAATTGATACTTTCAAAGAAACCTTGATCATGCAAAGGATACATTTGAAATTGTGAGTGTTCACTGGAAAACAACTTGGTGGTAAAACACGATTAATTGGTACCTGTAATTAAAAGGAAAATAAGTGGCACACTTTAACTATCGCAAACATCAGACTTTTATATTCAATATCATCCAGCAATACAAAAAAATACTTCAAGTTTTATTAACTACTTTCGGATTCTGTATCCCTTGATTTAAAATAGGCAACAGGGGCTAAAACCTTGTGGAGTCTGCTGTAAATTTGGTGGGACTCCAAATGGTGGTTCGAAGCTTGTTTAGAAAATGTATATTGGACATCTTGGCCTTCAGATGACACTGGCCCTTCAAGGAAGGACAGGAACTCTCTAAATTGGGACTTCCCGCTTTTCAATTTTCAGTCAATTCCTGGCATTGTTAGGGTATACTGGATTGACAGAGAATAAGAACGACAGTCGCGAACCCTACTAAGGGCTTCTGTATAGCGGAAGGTGTATTGTTGAAGTTTCTAAGTGGCCTCCAATAGTAAGATGCACACACATAATCCAAATTCAGATCAGAGGCACCAATTTGGTCAAAAATATCGAATCTTAACCCATAATTTTAGGGGAAGCCAAGGCCTAAGGAAAGGCTTCAATTAAAAAAACCTGACAACTTAGTGGATGTATTTCATTGCATTGTTAGGAAATAATTAATGACTTAAATATTTCTATTTTGTTTAAAACCTTATTTCTGATATTAAAAATTACAGTTACTGGCTGTTGAAAAACCTTTTTAGAAAGTATTTCAGGCATTTAGGGGACCCGTGCTGAGACTGTACAATCAGCCTGAGATACAGCTTTACTGTAAAATAATAGTCATTTTGTCACAATTCATGACACCTTTAACACCAAAAATATCTATCACCTAAGCATCCATCGGAATAATAGGTACAGATGGTACTTTTAGTGAGTTTTCAATTAAATGTACACCTTAGAACAGATTTTAAGACTGTGTAGATGATTCAGAGAAAGCAATAGCAAGTACTGATTATATTTCGTTGCCAAAATTTAAAGTCATTTAAAGTAATCTTTGAACCCCAAAAACATGCAGCTATAGAACTGTGTGAGCACAGAAACATAACTACTAACATATTATAATAATCAAAATCATTGTTAAAGTAATTATGACCTAACATTAATAATGTTCATTAATGTTAAGAATGATAGAGGCCTGAATTTTACGCGTTCTCTCGGCAGGTGTGGAGACGGGGACGTGGGTGGAGCATGAAACTGTGTGAACGGGATTCCCTTCAGGTTCCATACCCAGTTGCGATTTTACAGTGGGGCAGGCAGGGTCTCGGACGGGAAGCCCACCCTTTCCATAATTACGGCCCTTAAGCAGCAACTAGATGGCCACAACAGCCTTTTCCCTCCCAGCCTCAAATTTGAGGCTGGCGGGTGCTGGAGAACTCATCGTGGGAAATAGAACACGTTCACATCCTTGACCTCAGACGGGAAAGTTGGGGGGCATCTCCATTGCAAGCTCCTTTCTGACTGGGGGCACCTTCCCCTCACAGACTAGATGCCTATGAACCAAATCCTACTTTCCCCGATTCCTCCAGCCTACATCTTAAATACCCAATTGCCCCACAACTCCCCAAACATCCCCTATTGTCCAATCCCCAGGACTCCTGCCACTTATCTTCATCCTGGCTCCCTGCATGTAGTCCTAGTTACGGCGCTTATAGTGCCCCTTCTGGCGACCGAAGCATCATGCCTGGATGGGCCAGAGAACTGTCGGACAATCTGACTGGCCAGCAGCTCTCCAAGACTTCCAAGTGCGAAAGATTGTCCCGCCTTCTGCCAATCAATGCTCATTTGAGTGTAAAATGGCAGTAAGCCTGTCAGAGTCATAGAACATAGAACATAGAACACTACAGCGCAGTACGGGCCCTTCGGCCCTCGATGTTGCGCCGACCTGTGAAACCATCTGAAGCCTATCTGACCTACACTATTCCATTTTCATCCATATGTCTATCCAGTGACCACTTAAATGCCCTTAAAGTTGGCGAGTCTACTACTGTTGCAGGCACGGCGTTCCACACCCCTACTACTCTCTGAGTAAAGAAACTGCCTCTGACATCTGTCCTATATCTCTCACCCCTCAATTTAAAGCTATGTCCCCTCGTGTTGGTCATCACCATCCGAGGAAAAAGACTCTCACTGTCCACCCTATCTAACCCTCTGACTATCTTATATGTCTCTATTAAGTCACCTCTCAGCCTTCTCCTCTCTAACGAAAACAACCTCAATTCCCTGAGCCTTTCCTCGTAAGACCTTCCCTCCATACCAGGCAACATCCTAGTAAATCTCCTCTGAACCCTTTCCAAAGCTTCCACATCCTTCCTATAATGTGGTGACCAGAACTGCACGCAGTACTCCAGGTGTGGCCGCACCAGAGTTATGTACAGCTGCAGCATGACCCTGTGGTTCCGAAACTCAATCCCCCTGCTTATAAAGGCTAGCACACCATATGCCTTCTTAACAGCCCTATTAACCTGGGTGGCAACTTTCAAGGATTTATGTACCTGGATGCCGAGATCTCTCTGTTCATCTACACTACCAAGAATCTTGCCATTAGCCCAGTACTCTGCATTCCTGTTACTCCTTCCAAAGTGAACCACCTCACACTTTTCCGCATTAAACTCCATCTGCCACCTCTCAGCCCAGCTCTGCAGCTTATCTATGTCCCTCTGTATCCTATAACATCCTTCAGCACTATCCACAACTCCACCGACCTTCGTGTCATCTGCAAATTTACTAACCCATCCTTCTACACCCTCTTCCAGGTCATTTATAAAAATGACAAACAGCAGTGGCCCCAAAACAGATCCTTGCGGTACACCACTAGTAACTGAACTCCAGGATGAACATTTGCCATCAACCACCACCCTCTGTCTTCTTTCAGCTAGCCAATTACTGATCCAAACCGCTAAATCACCTTCAATTCCATACTTCCTTATTTTCTGCAATAGCCTACCGTGGGGAACCTTATCAAACGCCTTACTGAAATCCATATACACCACATCAACAGCTTTACCCTGATCCACCTGTTTGGTCACCTTCTCAAAAAACTCAATAAGGTTTGTGAGACATGACCTACCCTTCACAAAACCGTGTTGAGTATCGCTAATCAACTTGTTCTTTTCAAGATGATTATAAACCCTATCTCTTATAACCTTTTCCAACATTTTACCCACAACCGAAGTAAGGCTCACAGGTCTATAATTACCAGGGTTGTCTCTACTCCCCTTCTTGAACAAGGGGACAACATTTGCTATCCTCCAGTCTTCCGGCACTATTCCTGTCGACAAAGACGACATAAATATCAAGGACAAAGGCTCTGCAATCTCCTCCCTGGCTTCCCAGAGAATCCTAGGATAAATCCCATCTGGCCCAGGGGACTTATCTATTTTGACATTTTCTAAAATTGCTAACACCTCCTCCTTTTGAACCTCAATTCCATCTAGCCTGGTCGACTGAACCTGAGTGTTCTCCTCGACAACATTGTCTTTCTCCAGTGTAAACACTGACGAAAAATATCCATTTAATGCTTCCCCTATCTCCTCTAATTCCACACACAACTTTCCACTACTATCCTTGATTGGCCCTAATCTTACTCGAGTCATTCTTTTGTTCCTGATATACCTATAGAAAGCCTTAGGGTTTTCCTTGATCCTATCCGCCAACGACTTTTCGTGTCCTCTCCTTGCTCTTCTTAACTCTCCCTTTAGGTCCTTCCTGGCTAACTTGTAACTCTCAAGTGCCCTAACTGAGCCTTCATGTCTCATCCTAACATAAGCCTTCTTCTTCCTCTTGACAAGTGCTTCAACTTCCTTAGTAAACCACGGCTCCCTTGCTCGACAACTTCCTCCCTGCCTGACAGGTACATACTTATCAAGGACACGCAGTAGCTGTTCCTTGAAAAAGCTCCACATTTCGATTGTACCCATCCCCTGCAGTTTCCTTCCCCATCCTATACCTCCTAAATCTTGCCGAATAGCATCATAATTGCCTTTCCCCCAGCTATAATTCTTGCCTTGCGGTATATACCTATCCCTGCCCATTGCTAAAGTAAACATAACCGAGTTGTGATCACTATCCCCAAAGTGCTCACCTACATCTAAATCTAACACCTGGCCGGGTTCATTACCCAGTACCAAATCCAATGTGGCCTCGCCCCTTGTTGGTCTGTCTACATACTGTGTCAGAAAACCCTCCTGCACACACTGCACAAAAACTGACCCATCTATAGTACTCGAACTATAGTATTTCCAGTCAATATTTGGAAAGTTAAAGTCCCCCATAACAACTACCCTGTTACTCTCGCTCCTGTCAAGAATCATCTTTGCAATCCTTTCCTCGACATCTCTGGGACTATTCGGAGGTCTATAGACAACTCCCAACAGGGTGACCTCTCCTCTACTGTTCCTAACCTCGGCCCATACTGCCTCAGTAGACGAGTCCTCAAGCGTCCTTTCTACCGCCGTAATACTTTCCTTGATTAACAATGCCACACCCCCCCCTCTTTTACCATCTTCTCTGTTCTTACAGAAACATCTAAATCCTGGAACCTGCAACAACCATTCCTGTCCATGCTCTACCCATGTCTCCGAAATCGCCACAACATCGAGATCCCAGGTACCAACCCATGCTGCAAGCTCACCCACCTTATTCCGGATGCTCCTGGCGTTGAAGTAGACACACTTCAAACCAGCGTCCTGCTTGCCGGTGCCCTCTTTCGAACTTTTAACCCTATCCCTGACCTCACTACTCTCAACATCCTGTACACTGGGACTACAATTTAGGTTCCCATCCCCCTGCTGAATTAGTTTAAACCCCCCCGAAGAGCACTAGCAAATCTCCCCCCCAGGATATTGGTACCCCTCTGGTTCAGGTGAAGACCATCCTGTTTGTAGAGGTCCCACCTACCCCAGAATGAGCCCCAATTATCCAGGAAACCAAAACCCTCCCTCCTGCACCATCCCTGTAGCCACGTGTTCAACTCCTCTCTCTCCTTATTTCTCACTTCGCTAGCACGTGGCACGGGTAACAACCCAGAGATAACAACTCTGTTTGTTCTTGCTCTCAGCTTCCACCCTAGCTCCCTGAATTTCTGTCTCAAATCCCCATCTCTCTTCCTACCTATGTCGTTGGTACCTATGTGGACCACGACTTGGGGCTGCTCCCCCTCCCCCTTAAGGATCCCAAAAACACGATCAGAGACATCACGAACCCTGGCACCTGGGAGGCAACATACCAACCGTGAGTCTCTTTCGTTCCCACAGAACCTCCTGTCTGTTCCTCTAACTATGGAGTCCCCAATGACAAGTGCTCTGTTCCTCTTCTCCCTTCCCGTCTGAGCAACAGGGACAGACTCTGTGCCAGAGACCTGCGCCCTATTGCTTACCCCTGGTAAGTCGTCCCCCGCAACAGTATCCAAAACGGTATACTTGTTATAGAGGGGAACGACCACAGGGGATCCCTGCACTGCCTGCCGGTTCCCTCTCCCTCCCCTGACGGTAACCCATCTACTTTCTTCTTTTACCTGAGGTGTGACTACCTCCCTATAACTCCTCTCAATAACCTCCTCCGCCTCCCGAATGATCCGAAGTTCATCCAGCTCCAGCTCCAGGTCCCTAATGCGGCTCTCGAGGAGCTGGAGTTGGGTGCACTTCCCGCAGATGTAGTCAGAAGGGATACTAGAGGTGACCCTTTCCTCCCACATTCTGCAGGAGGAACATTCAACTGCCCTAGCCTCCATTCCCACTGGACTAACTTCCCAACAACTGAAAAATAAAAAAATAAAAAGCTTGTTAGTTTAGCAATCCAACGGACAGAGCTTTTTTTTTGGTTAGAGGATGGGTTCCCTGCTGACTCTCCGGACAGTGGGGAGCGAGCACACACCATTTATAAAATTCAGGCCATAGAGCACAATGCTCTGTTAACAAACCTAATATTGTGCAATATAGGAATATTTAACTTGTGTAGAATTGGGCATTTGTGTTACATGTGTTTCAAGGGAATAGCATCAATGAGATTCCATCTTTGATATTTGGATTATAATGGTGGCATGTGACAAAAATGCTGTGAGAACCATAGAATCCCTACAGTGCAGAAGGAAGCCATTTAGCCTACCATGTCTGCACCGACCCGCTGAAACAGCGCCCTATGTAAGTCCACTCCCACACCTATTTCCCATAGTCCCACCTAACCTGCACATCCTTGGACAATAAGAGGCACTTTTTTTATCATGGCCAATCCACCTAACCTGCACATTCGTGGACTGTGGGAGGCAACCGGAGCACCCAGAGGAAACTCATGCAGACACGGGGAGAACATGCAAATTCCACACAGTCACCCGAGGCCGGAATTGAACCTGGTTCATGGTGCTGTGAGGCAGCACTGCTAAACACTTTGCCACCGTGCTGTCCCTATTAGAAGATTCTTTATTCTTGAACAATTATGCCAAATTATGGACTTATAAATCTGGCTTTGGGAGCGTTTGGTGGGTGTTTCCCTGCAGCTGCAACGCTGTGATTCGCTCTGCTATTCACCGGCACTTTGCTGTTTTTTTGGGCTTCAGGGGGTTTCACACTTTAGTCGATTTCCTGCTGGCGCCTGGCCTAGGTTGGGGCGTTTGTGGGATTCACCCGTTGCTGAAAGAATGACATGCTTGTTATTGTTTCGAATCAATAAGACTGCATAGATTACCATTTTAATGTGTTTCTTTTCACTTCCTTTTGCTTTCGGACTCTTCGTGTCTTTCTTGGTAACAAATTCTGTTTCACAAAGAAAACGAATCATCATCAAAAATTTAGAGTACCTCATTGAGATTCAAACATGGGTTTCAGGCCCATCCACATAGAATGGTGGTCTCCTATCTGATGACTCAAGCTAATAAATTCAGGACTTGGACATTCTCTTCACTTTTCCCGCTGACAGCACAGCCCCACCAGTGGGTTTTGTGGCAGAGTGGTGGTGGTGGTTACAATGGAAAATCCCATTGACAAACGGCAAGAAGATCAAACCCCCACACCCGATCCAGCTGGTTTCGTGGAACGTTTGGGGATTAAATGGGCCAGTAAGAGGTTGCGTGTGTTTGCGCATGTGAGGAGTATGAAGGCGGATGTTGTGCTTTTTTCCCAAGAAGCGGTGGATCAGATGAAGGATGGGTGGGACAGGTGTTTCATTCGGAGCCGGATATGAAGACGAGGGAGGTGGCAGTGCTGGTTAATAAGAGGGTGTCCTTTGCGGTGGGGAGCAAATCTACACTGGGGGTAGATTTGTGATGTTGAGCAGGAGTTTGGAGCTGGTGAACATTTGTGCTCCAAATTGGGACGATGTCACACTGGATGGGACATATGAGTTGAGGGGGCGTGCTCCCAGAGGCCGCAGTGGAGGTTGGATGGGAGGGTTATTGTCCAATAAAGAGGTTTGTGAGAAGATAGGGGTGGCTATCCGGAACTATGTGGGCATAATAAGATGGGGGGGTGTTTGCGACTATGTTGTCGGACGTGTTGAAGGCAGTGGTTCGAGGGTCGTTTAGTTAGATTAGGGCACATAAGATGATGGCAGAGGAGGCAGAGAGGCTGATGCTGTGGGACCGGAGATACTCAGCGGTACCTGAGGAGGCACTGCTGGAGAAGAGGTAGACGCTCCAAATAGATTTTTGGGGTAGTGTCGGTAGGGGAGGCGGTGGGATAACTGCTCAAGTCCAGCAGGGCGGTGTACGAGTATGGGGAGTAGGCGAGCAGGATGCTTGTGCATCAGCTGAGGAGGCAGACGGTGGCGAGGGAAATTGGGTGCATGAGGGTCTGGGGGAGGGGCAGGAGGGCAAGCTGGCAATCGAGCAGGGGGAGGTAAATGGAGTGTTTTAGTTTTTTTTATTCAGAAATTGTATAGTTCAAAGTCTTCGGCAGAGAATGAAGGCATGAGATGGCTTCTGGATAGGCTGGAGTTCTCGAGGGTGGATAAGGAGAGGGTGCGGGGACTGGGGGCCCCGATTGGACTGGGGGAAGTGATGGATTGTATGGGGTCAAAGCAGTTGGGGAAGGCCCCAGGCCCAGATGGGTTCCCTGCAGAGTTTTATAAGAGGTTTGGGTTGGAGCTGAGGTAGCCGTTAGTGGAGATTTACAACAAGACAGTGGAGAGGGGCTAGCTTCTTCCCACACTGTCTCAGGCATCTATCTTGCTCATTTTAAAGAAAGACAAAGACCCGGAACAGTGTGGGTCGTACTGCCCGATATCATTGTTAAATGTGGCTGCAAAGCTATTGGCAAAGGTGCTGGCGGTGCGGAAAGAGAACTGTTTACCAGGGGTGATAGGAGTAGAGAAAATGAGATTCGAGAAGAGGCAGTACCTATTGGTCAATGTTTGGAGGCTATTGAATGTGAATATATAGAAGTTACAGTGCAGAAGGAGGCCACTCGGCCCATCGAGTCTGCACCGGCTCTTGGAAAGAGCACCCTACCCGAGGTCAACACCTCCACCCTATCTCCATAACACAGTAACCCCACCCAACACTGACGGCAATTTTGGACACTAAGGGCAATTTATCATGGCCAATCCACCTAACCTGCACATCTTTGGGCTGTGGGAGGAAACCGCAGCACCCGGAGGAAACCCACGCACACACAGGGAGGATGTGCAGACTCCGCACAGACAGTGACCCAAGGCGGAATCGAACCTGGGACCCTGGAGCTGTAAAGCAATTATGCTATCCACAATGCTACCGTGCTGCCCATATGTTGAAGTAAACGGGCCGGGAGGGGGAGCTGGTTTATGTGTATGGACGCGGTGAAGGCATTTGATCATGTGGAGTAGGCGTACTTATTCGAGATGCTGGGGCGGTTCGGGTTTGGGCAGGGGTTTGTTGACTGGGTGAGATTGTTGTTTCAGGCTCCTAACGTGACTGTCCGGACCAATAGTGTCAATTTGGAGTATTTTGGGGTGCATCAGGGGACGAGGCAGGGGTGCCTGCTCTCCCCTAGCGATTGAAGTATTGGGAATGGCACTTTGGCTTCGAGACGGTGGTGGGGCATTGAGAGGGATTGAGAGGGCATGGAGAGCTGATGACCTCTTGTTATATATTACGAACCTAAATCAAAGTTTTGACAGGATTATGGGGATTTTGGGGCTTTCAGTCTTTTTCAAGGTATAAGCTCAACATAGGGAAAAGTGAAGTATTCCCGATCAACACTCGGGGTTGGGGGGGGGAGTTTCTGGAGGTTGCCATTTTAGTTGGTAGGGCCGAGCTTTCGTTATCTTGTGATACATGTGGCACAAAGCTAGGCCCAGCTGCACAAGTTGAATCTGGCAAAGCTGGTGGAGGGAATGAGGAGTGTTTTAGGAGGTGGGATGTGCTGTCTTTGTTGTTGGTTGGTAGGGTCCAAACGGTAATGCTGATGGTGATGCCGAAGGTTTTATTCGTGCTTCAGAATCTCCAGGGTTTTGTGGCCAAGTCTTTATTTAGTACGGTGAATAAGATGATACTGGGATTTGTGTGCGGGTAAGATGTTTTTGGAAAAGGATAGATGGCGGTTGGGGGTGGTGGGTGGTGGGGGTTTGCTAGCGTTGCCGAATCTGCAGAATTATTATTGCGTGGCGAACTTTGCGCCAGTTTGGAAGTGTTGGAGGAGGCTTAGTGTAGGCAAGTCTGAGGGCGCTATTGCTGCCGCCTCTTGCGT
Organism: Scyliorhinus canicula; assembly: GCF_902713615.1. NCBI lineage: Eukaryota > Metazoa > Chordata > Chondrichthyes > Carcharhiniformes > Scyliorhinidae > Scyliorhinus > Scyliorhinus canicula. Next base: position 49,801,585 of record NC_052161.1, read on the forward strand.
TCCCGTGGCCCCGGTGTTGGTATCAGCGCTAAGGGTGTGGGATCAATATGAAGAGGTGTACTTGCTGCTGAAGGGGAATGGGTTCAGGCATCTGCAGGTGAGGACTTCTTGAGGAAGGAGTTGGGTTCGTTCCCACGGCTGCCACCTCCAGTGTTATAGGACAAGCTATTGTCTGAGGAAGAGATAGGTGAGGGCAAGGTGTCAGGTATACATGGGGAGCTGATGCAGAGGGAGAGTATCCCAGTGGAGGAGGTCCAGCACAAATGGGAGGAGGTGTGGTGGAAGAGCACATATGACAGGGTCTCGGATGAGTCCTTTTTTTCTCGAGGGGTGGTGTTTCGGGGAACGGCAAACCATGTCCATAAGTGTTGGGTATATCCAAGGTTGGAGGGGTTCTGGAAAGAGTTTGCCAATGTAATGTCAAAGATTTTGGAGTGGAGGTGGTGCTGAGCCCATGGGTGGCAATATTTGGAGTGCAGGTGTGGAAAATGGTGTATATGTAAGCCTTTGGCTCCCTGATAGCCCGGAAGCGGATCTTGCTATGCTGGTGGACTCGGAGCTGCCACAAATGAGGGTATGGGTGAGTGATTTGGCAGAGTTGCTCCACCTAGAAAGAATAAAGTTTGCCATAAGAGGGGTAGAGGAGGGTTCTTCACAAGGTGGAGGCTGTTCATTGACTTCTTTGTAGAGCACTAACATGTCCGCAGGAGGGGGAGTGCTCTTTGTGCTTTGTTTGGGTTTTGGAAGAGCTGGGTGCAAAAAAGGGGGTGGTACGTGGTTGGGGGGGGGCTAGTGCTAATTGTGTATGGTTTACTGTTGGTGTTGTTTGAAAATATCTCCAATAGAATTTTTTTTTTTAAAGTCAGCAGGAACCAAACTCCATGCTATTTTCTGAAATATTTATCCTCATAATGCTGAAACTAGTAATGCTACAGAACTAAATTTTGCAAACTTACTTCTTAAACTTCTGCACCTTTCTCATCTTTCAAGACTGTCAATATCCACCAATTTGTGGTCACCCCTTCCAATTGCTCCTGCTTAAACTCAGGAATAGCTCTCTTCACATCTCTGTAAAGGCTTTAGGGACATTGTTGAAGGCGCTATATGAATTCCAATTGTTGATTTTTTGTAAACTAAGAAACATCAGATTAAACAACCCACACTTTCATGTATTACCTGTCTCATCTCTGTGTAGCCGATTGTATAGAAACTGCAATGAGAAATCTCTTGACACGGAGATGATTACATCTTCCTGCAAGACCCTCAACGCCTCTAAAGGTAGTTCCAATAATAGTTTGTCAGCCAACAGGATTACAAATTCTCCTAAATCTTGAGTTAAGCCTGGAAAAAATTGGTAAAGAATAATTGAATCGATTTCACAATGACTTCAGTGCAACAAATTTGAAAAAATAGTGACTCGAAGCAATTAAAAAATTGTCTGAACAGAAAAAAAAAATGACATGAACGACCACACATCAAAACTTACATAGTCTGTACAAGCATACATTTTAATATAACACAGCCATTTTAATATAATACAACATATTTTGCTATTTAATAGAATTGAACAGTCTCAGTATTTAAAAGACATTCCAATATGAAGAACTCTTGATGGCAGTGGTGTCTTCAGGTGGGAGGTACTGAATGGAAACTCATAGGAATTAAGGGAAAGCTCCTGCTAAAGCCATGCAAGCAGCTTTTGTGTAATAGTAATTTAGAGAGGCGCATTGGCAGTTGCCTGAAAGTAAAATTGCTGCCTTTTTCGAGGGTTTAAATCGTGAAACAGATTCCTAACAATATCAGTTAATAGTTTGCTAATTAACTTATTCCTTGAAGAATCAATCACTGTTGAATTGGAAAATTATGTGGCGTTGGACTGGGGTGGGCACAGTAAGAAGTTTTACAACACCAGGTTAAAGTTTTACCTGGTGTTGTAAGGCTTCTTACTGAATTTGAAAATGGCAAGGGGTGAATGGTAGTTTCAGCTACATATGGGATCGGGTAAGGTGGAATGGGATAATGTTATGGAGGTGGATGAAGGTGGTTTTTATCATGGAGAAAATATGGAGTTGGAAACTCAGCTCAAGGTCAACAAAGACATAGGGATTGTGAACAGCCCAGCCCAACACCTTGAATTCTTGATCAAATGTTGTCTTGATAGCAAGGGTAGTCATTCTCTCCTCATGTCTGGAATTCAGCTCTTTTATCCATGTTTTAAATGTGGACTGGTATGAAGATTGAGTCAATGCTGAGGGTACAAAAGTTATGGTGGGACCTGAAGGCTTTGTAATGTTTAACTGCAGGAAATGACAGCTCATCTAAAACTTGAAATTGGAGGGCTATCTGGTAGCACAGAGGCACTAGACACGTGAAAACACAGTGAGATATAAATCAATATAATCCACGGGTAATCTTTTTATAGCTTGTCAGTGAAATTCTTTCCCAGTTAATTGCCACATACCTGGAGTTGACTTTACAGCCGATGATTTTTCCTCTTTCTTTTTGGTTTTTGATTTCCCTGAATCCATGCCTGTTACTGGGGAAGGCTGTTGACTGAAGACCATAGAAAATTAAAACATGTCTTCAAAAGATATACACCACCCACACATCTTAGAAGTATAGCCTACTAGGATTGGATTCAGTGTAGTTTTTCTAAGCTAAGTGTTTGACTATCTGTTGCTAAGTCATTGCTTGTCTCATGCTTTCAAAAAGGAAAGTAATTGCTGTTGAGTCTTCTAAATCACTGTGCGCTAGAGATATTAATAGAGCTATCTGAAATGTTCTACATAATGGCTTCGGTCTGGCTTGTGTGGTGTTAGATAAATGATGGAGGAATTTCTTCTTTAAATTAAACTTTGAGTTGCCATTAATGTTTTCTGCAAGATATTTTCTGAGAATACAGTGGGCAGAGTTTAATGCCTTCTATTGTTCAGTTAAGTGCCTGTGTGGCACTTAATTTGACAGGCCTTTCAAAAACAGGTGGTGCGAGTCTCCTGTCAGCTCTCTAGTGTCCAATCCAGTGTCACAAACTTGTCATAAGAATAGACATCAAATCAGCTGTAATCAAAAGTCTGTTTTTACAATGAAGAGTGGATTGACAGGATCAGAGAATGAGAATGAAAGTAAAAAGGAGAGAAAGAGAAAGATCATGGCAAAAAGAGAAAAAGTGGAGAGAAAGAGAGGGATGAAAAGAGAGCGAAATATGGAGAAGGTGAGAGAAGAGAGAGAAAAAGCGAGATAAGGAAAGGGAAATAAAGAGAAAAAGAAAGAAAAAGAGAAGAAGAAAGAGTGAGAGAAGGAGTGGGAGATAGAAAGAGAGAAAGAAATATATAGAGAAAGACAGAGAGAAAAAGAGAAATATTTTGAGAAAGAGAAAAGAAAGAAAGAAAGAAAATTCAAGTCAGAGATTTCTAGCAGGCTCAGCCCAGTGCCTATACATTCTGACCCCACAGAATGCCAGGGTCTCTCAGGCAGCCTTATTTGGCCACCCACAGCAAATTAGAGGTTCACCATGAAAATCAGTTGTATCCTACCAGCTATTACAAGCCAAAGGCTGAACTTAAATACATTGTGAATACTTACGGAACAAATGTCAGGTCAAACTGTGACAAAACAGGCTTCAGGTACTCATCCATAGCCACGATAATACTGGAAAAATCTGCACCAAGCCGTTGTTCATTTCCTGCAGTGGCTTTTGTTTTCTTTTCAGTTGCATATGAAACAATAAATTAAAATACTTATCTTAATATCTTAAAGTTTGACTAACTAATCTACATTACGGCTTGTAACTTCATCCGGCGGATTACCACACTTGACGGACTTACCCATGCTGGGATTCCAAAGCCCCTCTCTCGCCCAACCTTCCTCACTCAGGTTGGATGAGACAGGAGCCACGAAGCATGCCTTTGGCTACATCAGCAAGAAATAATTTGGGTGCAGAGAGGAAATAAATGCCCCCATTTACAATACTAGTTGCCGTAAAGGAGGTGTTTAAAGAGACAATTAAAAGGTGAGTGGTTCAGACAATGAGGGTGGGGACAGGACAGACTGGGGCGGGAGGAGTGGTTGGACCAGAGGAGTGGTGGGGGGGGGGGGGGGAGAGGTTGGAATGGAGATGGGTGGGGGGGGGGGGGGGGGGGGGAGTCAGTTTTGTTGGGCAGGTGTGGGGAGTGGTCTGTGAGGGGGTGGGATCGATCCAGGAGAAAGGGTCAATGAAGCTGGAGAACTGGATAATTGAAACACACTGCATTTTGAAACATTCAGAAGGACACAGATTTACACTGACAAATTTTAAGACAGAGGAGCCTGGTTTACAAGGTGATAAAAGGTATGGATAAAGTAGACATGGAACTTCCTTTTGTGGAATTGTCTTTCTGGCATGAGCCTCTTAGGCGAAGAGGTAGCAAATTTAAAATAGATTTGAGGAGAAATGACTTCTCCCAATGAGTTGTGAATCTGTGGAATTCGCACCCCAGAGTGTGGAGGATGCAGGGACAGTGTGTAAATTTAAGGAGGAGTTAGACACATTTTTAATTGATAATGGGTTGAAGGGTTATGGCGAACTGGCAGGACGGTGGAGTTAAGGCCAAGATGAGATCAGCAATGATTGAATGGTAGAGCAGACTCGCTGGGCCAAATGGCTTAATTCTGCTCCTATGTCTTATGAAATGCTTCCAATGCATTTCCTTAAATAAGGTGACCAGTACTGTACACAGTTATTCAAAGGTGGTCTCACTAGTGTCATATACAACTGAAGTATAACCTCCCTACTTTTATATTCAATTCCCCTCACAGTAAATGATAACATTCTATTAGATTTCCTAATTACTTTCTGTACCTGCATACTAGCAGTTTGTAATTCATGCACTCGAACACAGATCCCTCTGTACCTCAGAGTTCTGCAATTTCTCACCATTTAGATAATATTCTTTTTTTATTCTTCCTGCCAAATTAGACCATTTCATATTTTCCCACATTATACTCCATTTGCCAGAACTTTATCCACTCTCTTAACATATCTACATATTCTTGTAGCCCTCTTAGGTTATCTTTGCAACTTTCTTTCGTACCTATCTTTGTATCAGCAGCAAATTTTGCAGCCATCCCTTCATTCAATCGTTTATATAAGTTGTAAACAGTTGAGGCCCCAGCACTGATCCATGTGGAACATCACCTGCTACGTTTTACCAACCAGAAAATATCTTTTTATGCCTGCTCTTTACTTTCTGTTTGCCAGCCAACCCTCTATCCATACCAACATGTTACCCCCGATGGCATGAGTTTTTATTTTCCATAATAATCTTTGATGTGGCACTTTATCAAATGCCTTCTGGAAATCTCAGTGCAGTACATCCACAGGTTCCCCTTGGTCCACTGCACATGTTACTTCCTCTAAGAACTCCAATAAGTTGGTTAAACATGATTTCCCTTTCACAAAACCATATTGACTCTGCCTGATTACCAGGAGCTTGTCCAAATGCCCTGTTATAACGCCTTTAATAGTAGCTTCTTACTTTTTCCCTATGGCAGATGTTAGGCTAACTGGCTGATAGTTCCTGCTTTCCATCTCCTTCCTTTTTGAATAAGTGAGTTACATTTGCTATCTTCCAATCTAAGGGGACCTTCCCTGAATCTAGGGAGTTTGGAAAATTAAAACTAATGCATCAACTATCAACTCGACAATTCTTCCTCCCTCTCTACCATTTGCTGGTTTATAGCTGCTTCTGGGATGTTACTTGTATCCTCTACAATGAAGAATTGTGCAAAATACCTGTTCAATTCATCTGTTATCTCCTTGTTTTCCATAATCAATACTCCAGACTCACTTTCTATAGGACCAATGCTCACCTTGTTATTAACTCCTTAGTTTTAAAAATATTTTTAAGAACTCTTACTATCTGTTTTAATACTTTTAGCTAGCTTTCTCTCGTACTCTAATTTTTCCTTCATTTTAATATTTTAGTACTCCTTTGTTGTTCTTTATATTCTGCCCAACCTTCTGATCTGCCCTCTGACTTTCTACAATTATCTGTTTTTTCTTCAAGTTTGATTCTAGCTTTATCCTTTCTAGTTAACCACAGGTGTTGACTGTGTCTCTTAAACTTTTTCTTGCTCATCGGAAAGCTATAAAGGAGCCATTAGGAAATACGGAGAATAATATGAAAGGGTTTTACACTCAGATTGAAACTGATATAGTTCCTTTTGAAACTCTGGTCCTAAATCTGAACAAAGGAAATTATGAAGGTATGAGGGGCAATTTGGCTGCATGATTTGTGAAAATACGTTAAAATATTTCATGTGGAAAGGCTAGTATTTAAATAAGTATTACATGGTCAAGCTTAATTGGCTAGATGGCTGGTTCTTGATGTGGAGCAACGCCAACAGTGCAGGTTGAATTCCTGGACCGGCTGAAGTTATCCAAGTTGGCTCCATCTTTTCAGCCTTGTCCCTGCCTGAGGTGTGGTGACCCTCAGGTTAAATCACCACCAGTCGGCTCTCTCTCAAAGAGGAAAGAAGCCTATGATCCTCTGGGACTTCGGTGACTTTCTTTCATTTTACATGGTATTTTGAATAGCGGAGCAGGCTCAGTGGGCCAAATGGTCTACTCCTGCTCCCATTTCTTTTGTTCCTATGACTGTACTGAACTATATTTCAAGCAGCCACTGAGAATCTGTGCAATGTCATCAGCTATTGTACTGCCATTCATTCATCAGGGAATGTGAAATACTTAGAAATGCTGGGGAATTTATCCATTCACATTATAGCAAGACTCACAGGGCCATACAGACTTATTCCTCACAGTGCAGGGTATAATAAACGCTTTCAATGTGGGTCGGTGAACTTCTCAATTTTCTTAATAGGAGAAGGCACCACTCATAAAATGCCTAAATTGTCTGTGACTACATGCAAATAATCCTCTCCGTCAATGGCAGGCTTGCCCGAAGATGCTTTTAGCCTGAGAAATTATGTTGTCCCTGGGCTCTGCAGGAAATATGTTCAAATGAACAAATAGTTTGAGGGTTACAAAGAGTACACCTTACTACCATGGATATTAATCTAAGAGTTGCAAAACAGCATTTGAGGAGGTACATGCTCCTGCCAGAATTGTCAGAGAGAATTACCAGATATTAGGGGATAAGTTGTTGCCTTGTTACATCTGAGGGGCTGTGAGATGTGCCCCACAACATGTATCCTGCACAGTTATTGTTTGCTGTACTCTGCAAACCAGATCCATCCAAAAAGACCAAAGATAGAGAATTCTTGCAAGATAAATATGATTATTTTTGTTTAAAATGGTGATCTTTTTGTCAATTTATAACAGCATTTGGAAGTGCAATCAAGGTTTATCAGTTTTTATTATCCCAAATATCATGTTGTCAGAATTACTTGCAAAAGCAACATCAAATTACATATGCCAGTGATAAAAAGCTTAAGAAAAGTTTGTATGCAAAGATTCTTCATTCAATTGAAAAATATACTTATATTTTGCAGTATCATGACACAATATGCAATGTTAGATTTACAGCATAGGAAACAAACAGTTAAAAAAAGGGATAAACAGGTATTTGTATAGGAGCACCTTGATGACAAAATAGATTTAGGGTGAGATTTAACTAATTGGGAACAAAGTCCCATAGCAAGTGCTTTTAGCCACTTGTTTCCCAGTGCTCGCAGTGCCAAGAAATACAATACTAAATGAGTCTCCAGTTAGATAAGGGGCCTCAGCAGGGAACCTGCGGCCAAAGTCACACATAGCCCCGTTTTGTGCACTGAGGAGCTCTGCTTGTCGGAACTCCTCAGTGCAGCCAGAGATCGGGATCCAATTTTAAAATGGCACCCGATCTCTGGAGTCCCTGGAGTGAACCTTGGCCTCCCTCCCCCCCAAGCCCCAAAGTACTATGGGAGGGTCCCGGAGTCCCCCATGCCCCCCCCCCCCCAATACCACAGGGCAATACCGGCCCAATCGCCACCATGCAGAAAATGCCAGCCTGGCATCCTGGCATTGCGCATGCCAGCTGGTAGTGTCACATTGGGCACATTGGCAGTGTCAGGCAGGCACCCAGGTGGCACCAGCAGTGCCATGGTGCCGCCCTGCCCAAAGGGCATGCACTTGGGGGTGCCTCCAATCCCTGGAAGACTCCCATGAGTGCTACTCCACCTGGTCTCTATTTGTGGAGACCAGTACTCAAAGGGCACTCGTCTGAGGTCTTCGAGGCAAAGGGGATTTATCCCAATTCCTTGGTTAATCCCAATTAGGATTTATCCCAATGCCTCAGAAACTGCACATTACAGTGAGACTTGCTGTCTTTCTGTAATATGCAGATTTGCCAAAAAGTGATCCCACCCACAATGGGCGGGATTCACATCGCAACATCTTGCAAGATTGCATTAGATCACATGAGGCATTGTGAGCCGGCTAGATCCCAGAGCAGGGTCTCTCGGCTTTTATTGGCCACACTACGCTGTGGCAAGCTGCTTTTCAGGTGCAGTGTAGCCATTAAAATGCGCCTATAATAATGATTGTATAGTGAATATAAAATGGCACACCAAATTAACTCACCACATCTGCATTTATGTCTTCTTGTAAATTCTGAAACTCCTCCTTCCTTTGCATCTCGTGACTGCGCTGATATTCCAGTCTTATAAGATACCGTGCCAACCTCTGCTTATACCTGGAGACTCTGTCCAATAGACTTGAAAATAATTCAGGATTTACAGAAGTACGGACAATTCTAGCTTGTGTCGGAATTGGAACTGAAGTAACATAAAATCAATATTTATTTGGTTAAACAATGAAAAGGTAAAGAAGACTGCATCAAAAATGTTGTCAGAAAACAGAATAAACTGTATTATCGTTAAACTAAGATAATTAATTGCTCGTTAAGGTTTAAAGAAAAATAAGTATGATAATCACGGTTTGGTTTCAAATCCAGCCTATGCTCACGTAATGTAATAATGCGGACTTTCAGGATCTTTTTTGTGTGATATAAATTCTTGTCCTAAAATGCATGGACTCATAGGATAAAGTACTTCTAAATAGTCATTAAACTACCAATCTTATTTAAAATTCTACAGGGTGACAGATGTTGAAAATGGAAATATGTCATAAGGTTTAAGTTAATACAAAGTGATTGCTGGGACATACCAAACGGTAATGTTGACATTGGGTTTTGGATATTCAATCCAGGCTGAGGAACCAGACACCCAGATCCTGAGCCCGCATTACGTTAGATTGAGTGATGCAATATGATAAGTTATGTTTTCATGGGCATAAGTATCACTGAATGTTGCTGTTGCCCATCCTAATTATCTTGAATTGAGTGGCATTAGATGCATTTTGAAGGACAGTTAAAAGTCAATCACAAGAAGGTCAATTGGGGTAAGGATGCCAGGTTTTCTTCCATAAAGAACATTAGTGAACCAGATATGTTTTTACAACACTTAATGATAGTTTAATGGTGACTATTACTGATATTAGCATTCAATTCCAGATTCTCATTCATACAAATTTAACTTCCACAGGCTGCCATGGTACGATTTGAACCCTTGTCCAAAGAACATGAGCCTGGGCCTCTGGTTTACAAGTGCAGTGACATTACTACCTCACCACGTCTACCCTGGTTTTAAAATTCAAATGGCCCAATTGGTTCAGGAATAAGGTTGGCACAAAATTAGTTGGACCAGTACCAGTGGGCACTTTGAAATGCAAAACAGTAGACATGACTGAGCTTGCTGCTGACTGAAGCTATGGAGCAATATGGAAATCAAAGGAGCAGTGCTGGCGTCCCAAGTGTTTCTGCACTTTCATGATGCCTCCCTTAAATCTTTAATTAACAAAACCTTTGAGAGGAAAAATGTGCCAATTCTACCATCTGGAAGAAAGAATCTGCCAGGAGATGGAGGTGGCGACAAAGATCAGCAGCCAGGGATTAACAAGGAGGTTGAGGGTGCAATGTAGAAAGCGCGTCAATGAGTTGCAAGTCTCACCTGGGTGACAGGTCTCGAACAATGTAGGCACCAGCATGCGTACGAGCTGAGTGGCTGTGTGTCAGTAGTTCTCCTTGATATTGTCACAACCACTGGCCAATTGCATGAGTGAGATGTCAGCCATCCTCGCATATTGAGCAAGGTAGTATCAGTGAAGAGTCCAACAGCACATGCAAATGTCATGCTGGGAAAGGTGAAAAAGGGGGGATGCATTGGGATTGTGGTACTGTCGCTGCATTAGTAATCCAGAGACTCAGGGTAATAGTCTGGTGACCCAGGTTCAAATCCCACCATGGTCGATGATGAAATGTGATTTCTATAAAAATCTGGAATGAAAAGGCCAATGATGACCATGAAACCATTGTCAATTGTCGTAAAAGCCCATCTGGTTCACTTATGTCCTTTTCCTTTTGGGAAGGAAATCTGCTGTGCTCACCTGGTCCAGTCTACATGTGGCTCCAGATCCACAGCAATGTGCTTGGCTCTTAAATACCCTCTGAAATATAAGAGTACTATTAAAGAGCTGGGACCTTTTTCCCTGGAGTGCAAGAGGCTCAGGGGTGATCGTATAGAGGTCTATAAAGTAATGAGGAGCATAGATAAGGTAGATAGTCGACATCTTTTCCCAAAGGTAGAGGAATCTAGAACTAGAGGGCATAGGTTTAAGGTGAGAGGGAAAAGATACAAAAGAGACCAGAGGAGAAATTTCTTCACAGAGGGTGGTGAGCATCTGGAATGGGCTGCCAGAGACAGTGGTGGAGGTGGGTATAATTTTGTGTTTTAAAAAGCAGACATATCATGGACAGGTTGGGTATGTGGGCCAAATGCAGGCAAGTGGGACTAGCTTAGTGATAGAAACTGGGCGGTATGGACAAGCTGGGCCGAAGGGCCTGTTTCCATGCTGTAAACATCTATGATTCTATGACGGTAGCTGAGGCAATTGAAGAAGCTACTAAGGCAGCCCAATCCCTAATTCACAAAATTTTGTGAACAAAAAGACAACAGAAGATATTCATTCGGCAAAATAGTGTGGATTTTCTTACTCTGAACGCCTTTGCCCTTTTTCTCAACGGTTTTTGGTTTTGGTATCTCAAGAAGTGCTCCATATAACATGGACCTGCACACCAAATTGTATTATTAGTTTTGTTCATCTCCACAAGAAATTACATCATAAATAGCACTCATCTTTTACACATTCTTCTGGTGGACCAATTTCAGGAGTTAGATCCTGGAACAACTATTGCCATTTTAAGATCTACTACACAGGTTTCTTTAATGTCAAAAATGCTTGAAAAAGGAAATAAAACTTGCATTTATGTAACTGTCCAGGACAATCAAACATTTCTTTACAGCAAACCAAATACATTTGATGTAGTCACTGCTGTAATATCTGAAACACAACAGCCAATTTGTGCTTACCAACAAACAGGTTCCACAAACAGCATTGGGGTAAGGAGCAATCATAGAATCCATAGAATTCCTACACTGCAGAAGGAGGCCATCTGGCCCATCGAGTCTGCACCGACACTCTGGAAGAGCACCCTTCCTAGGCCCACTCTTCTGCTGTATCCTCTCAAGCCCACCTAACCTGTACATCTCTGGACACCATAGGGCAATTTATCATTGCCAATCCGCCTAACCTGCACATCTTTGGACTGTGGGAGGAAACCAGAGCATCCGGAGGGAACCCATGCAGACGCGGGGAGAACATGCAAACAGTCAGTCACCCAAGGCTAGAATTGAACCCAGGTTTCTGGCGCAGTGAGGCACCACTGTACCACCGTGCTGCCCAATCAACAATGACGCTGACTGAAAATGCAGCAAAAGCATAAACCTAGAAACAGAATATAGTACTTTGCTTAACACTAGTCCCACAAAAAACAAACTAAAAGAAAAATCTAAATGCTTTGTTTACCTATCTTCAGAATGCTGAAGAACAATTATGTTAAAGTTGGAAGGAAATTCACTCAGGTAATGAAGGTGTTGTGGTTGAATTGTGATATTTTTCCATGCCTATAAAGAATTGGAGAAAAATACGGTAAATATATTTTTGTCTATGCCGTCAGTTAAGGAAATATTGTCCACTCACAACCAAATGCAAGCATCATCAGACTTAACATTTCCTTTTTTATGACTGACGAGGGTACTCTTATCCTGTTGGTGATTAGTGTGCTGAAGTATGCTGTCCTTGGATAATATAATAGGTCAGGCTACTGATTTCGCATGACATCCCACTAAACTTCAAATATAATCTCCCAATTTGTGATTAAAATTTTTGTCTTTAAAAACTGCTGTTATAAACAATGCTTATCATTACACTGATTCATTTAGCATAACGAAAGCAAAACACTGAACATTGAAAAAATGAAAGTGGAAAGACACTCAGCCATGAGTCTAGTGTATTAACTGAGTACAAGGACCATTCAAAACGTTGAATTCATATTCAGGCAATGCCTCACCATTAATGGTCCTCAGGTAAGTGCTTCCAGAAGAAGAGTGAGGCCCACTTGTTAAGTTGGAGGGGTGCACCAAGAGGGAGATGAGATGGAAAGGAAAGGCAAACGGGAAGAGCAGCCTGGGTAGAGAAGGCAATTGGGAGAGACGGCTGAGGTTGTGATTGGGGCATGGCAATTTGTAGCCTGGGGTGGAACATTCCTGCTCACTTCGGCTCAATATTCAGCTAAATATAGTTGTACACCTATTTGTCCTGACCGCCATGGGCCTGATGCCAGTTGTGTTCAGGTCAACTCAATTTTGGGCAGTTGAATTCAAAAGGAATATGTGTTAATTATTAACATAATAGAAAATGATATTATCTTCCTGGGGGGAATTTCACCTGTACACAAGGATGAATCAGTAATGGCAGTCAATGTTTAAAATTTTGGTAGGTACAGAATCATGGCACCTCTTCAAGACAGACACACTCATAAAGAAGGCTTTGTGGATTGCTTCAACATCAACAATTAAAGGTGAGGGGAGAGGAGCAGAGGAAAAGTCATTCAGGAATCCAACTCTGATTGCTATTCATTGAACACTGCTAATGATGGGTTGGGTTGAACTAATTCAGTGCCCTGCAGGGGCCTAGCAGGGACCCGGAGTAAACCTTGCAGCGTTAGTTGAAGATACCCCCGCACTTCCGGTTCAGAATCAGTGCATGCGCATGGCGGTGGCCTCCAGCGGCTGCGCCGAGCCCCATGGCGGACCCGGACCTCAGAGCCACGTAGAAAAAAGAAACCCACCCCCAATCAGCCACATGCCTGAGCATGAAACCACGCAGATTTAATCCCCGGTCGCCTATAAGGCACCCCTGGCCTCCGATCCACCGCACCCAACCAGGTGGCTGCGGACTCAGCATGCTAGCACCCGACTGGCAACAGGTGGTTCGTTCCACACTGTCGGGAACTCGGCCGGTCAGCGACACGGCATACTCCGTGGTCACGCCGATTTTTGGGGCCCGGAGAATCGTCGGACCGGCGCCGAGCCTGATTACGGCGTGAAAGTGGATTCTCTGTCCCCGCGCCGGCCACGATTTTGGCGTGGTTCTGTGGCGAATCCAGCTCTAAATGCGTGTTACTTGAAATCTTAACTACTCATTAGCTTTCAGTAACAACTGCAAATAGAATGAAAGTACTCTGACAAGTGATGAAATTCAGTGCTGTCATAACTACAAAGATTTATTTTCTCAAGTGGATCTCGAGACCTAGAAATTTGATGGTGCCACATTCTATTTTCGGGCATTAAAATGCAGTTAAGCCATCAATATGGGGACCAGATAGCCTGATCTATAAACCAGAAATCACCATCTGCCATATTGGAAAGGCAATATAAATAATCATCTTTGACAAAGCGTCATCTGGACTCGAAACGTTAGCTCTTTTCTCTCCCTACAGGTGCTGCCAGAGTTGCTGAGATTTTCCAGCATTTTCTCTTTTGGTTTCAGATTCCAACATCCGCAGTAATTTACTTTTAAATAATCATCTAATGCCTGGCAATAAGAATTGTAGCGTGTGTTTAAAGTGCACTGCCCAAAATTGAGTTGACCTGAACACAACTGGCATCAGGCCCATGGCGGTCAGGACAAATAGGTGTACAACTATATTTAGCTGAATATTGAGCCGAAGTGAGCAGGAATGTTCCACCCCAGGCTACAAATTGCCATGCCCCAATCACAACCTCAGCCGTCTCTCCCAATTGCCTTCTCTACCCAGGCTGCTCTTCCCGTTTGCCTTTCCTTTCCATCTCATCTCCCTCTTGGTGCACCCCTCCAACTTAACAAGTGGGCCTCACTCTTCTTCTGGAAGCACTTACCTGAGGACCATTAATGGTGAGGCATTGCCTGAAATTCCAAAGCCCTTTGTCAGCATGCTGCTGATACATTATTGTGTGGTTGAAAAAACATTATTATGAATGAGATTTTGAACACATTTACTCAGCTGACTTTTTGTACTTCGCAACAGTTATTCAGGAATCAAGATGGGATAAAAGGGCAGTTTGAAAATTTCAAAGGAGGGGATAAGGTATCAAAATGTCCTGAAGTGTAACTTTTCAGTTTTTTCCCTATTGCCAATTGATTACTGGCATGTAAAGTCTGACAAATAAATAACTGAATGAGAGCATTTTACACAGGAATGACAAAAAATTAATCTGGATTCCAAATTACAAAACCATGCCAGAGGATTTTCATGGCTTCTGAAGACGAATGCAGCCATACTGAGGGAAACTAAATTGCATCCAGTTCATTTTCAGTTTAAAGGCTGCAGTCATCAGAAAATAGCATATGATAATTAAGAAGTGACCACTTTCAGGTAATGTACCTTAAAACTTGTTCCAAGTCTTTCATTAACTGTCCTCAGCATATTTTTCATAGTTCCATCTTCTTGCAGTCTTTGTTGAAGATGTGCTAGTGCTGCAAGCTGGGAACTGCTGGTATCAAGTCCTACATCGATCAAGACCTCTTTCATCATCACTGACGTTGAGCAGCTCTGGAATATTTTCAGAAATGTGTGAAATCTTTGGAGAAAATTTTCAAAAATTCTACTATTGCAACTCACAAGTAGCCTAACTTCCCCCGGCCATTGCAGAATATGAGCTCCCCGGTTAAGGGGGTGGGGGGACCGCCTAACAATGTATAGTTAATGCTAAAATATTGAATATATTCAAGAGATGGCGAGAGATATATAATATTGACGAGTTTAGGTACCGGCTAGAGAGAGAAGACCCAGAAGGGAACTATTTAAGCTGTATATAATAGTAGTTGTAAAATAAAGTAAGTTTTCGTTTCAACAAACTTGGTGTGGGCTCTTCCTGGCCCTTACAAAACCTACAAAAGCTTGATCATAATTATGCTGCAAAAATTCTGCAGATTTACTTTTTATGTGGTTCACTCTGCACTCCTACGCTAATAAGACAACCCGCCCTCCCCTTCCCATGGATATCAGGATCACCCCTCCCGCCCCATCCATTATCATCAGCAATATCCACCCCTCCTTTCCAGCAACCATTATTGTTGGCAAACCAATCGCTGCGCCCCCTTGCCCCCACTAATAATCATCACATAGATACATAGATAGGAACAGGAGAAGGCCTTTTGGCCCTTTGAGCCTGCTCCGCCATTCATCACGATCATAGCTGATCATCCAACTCAATAGCCTAATCCTGCTTTCTCCCCATAGAGTTTGATCCCATTCTCCCCAAGTGCTATCTCTCGCCATCTCTTGAATATATTCAATATTTTAGCATTAACTACTTCCTGTGGTAATGAATTGCATAGGCTCACCACTCTTTGGGTAAAGAAATGTCTCCTTATATCTGTCCAAAATAGTTTATCCTGAATTCTTAGACTGTGACCTCTGGTTCTGGACACATCCATCATTGGTAACACCTCCCCTCCATCTACCCTGTCTGGTCCCGTTAAAATCTTATAAGTCTCTCTGAAATTCCCCCTCATTCTTCTGAACTCCAGCGAGAACAATCCCAACCTAGTCAATCCCTTCTCATATGACAGCCCCGCCATCCCTGGAATCAGTCTGGTAAACCTTTGCTGCACTCCCTCGAGAGCAAGAACATCCTTCCTCAGAGAAGGAGACCGAAACGGCGCACAATACTCCAGGTGTGACCTCACCAATACCCTGTACAATTGCAGCAACACATCCCTGCTTCTATGCTCGAAACCTCTCGCAATGAAGGCCAATTTGCCATCCGGCTTTTTTACCGCCTGCTGCACCTGCATGCTTACCTTCAGCGACTGGTCCACAAGGACACCCAGGTCCAGCTGCACACTCCGCTCTTCCAATTTACAACCAGTCAGTTAGTGATCTATCTTCCTGTTTTTGCTTCCAAAGTGAATAACCTCACACTTATCCAAATTATACTGCATCTGCCATTGATTTGCCCACTCGCCCAATATCATGCTGTAGCATCCTTGTCACAATTCGCCCTCCCACCTAACTTGGTATCATCTGCAAACTTTGAGATGTTACATTTTGTTCCCTCATCCAAATCATTAATATATGTTGTGAATAGCTGGGGTCCCAGAACCTATCCCTGTGGTACTAGTTACTGTCTGCCAATTTGAAAAGGACCCATTAATCCCTACTCTTTGTTTCCTCGCTGCCAACTAGTTTTCTATCCACCTCAACACATTTCCTCCAATCCCATGTGCTTTAATTTTGCGCAATAATCTCTGATGCGGGACTTTGGCAAATGCCTTCTGAAAGTCCAAATATACCACATTGAATGGCACCCCCTTGTCAATTGTACTGGTTACATCTTCAAAGAATTCCAACAGATTTGTCAAGCATGATTTTCCCTTCATAAATCCATGCGGACTATGACTGATCCTGCCACTGCTTTCTAAATGTTCCACTATGAGAATGGATTCAAGCATTTTCTCCACTACTGATGTTAGGTTTACTGGTCTATAATTCCCTGGTTTCTGATATCTGATTTGTGTCCCCTTTTGTGAAGACAGAACCAAAGTATGTTTTGAATTGCTTAGCCATTTCTTTGTCCCTTATTATGCATTCCCCTGTTTGTTTGCAGGGACCTACATTTCTCTTTACCAGTCTCTTTCTCTTCACATATCTATAGAAACTCTTAGTCTCAGTCTTTATGTTCCCTGCAAGCTTCCTTTCATACTGTACTTTCTGATGTGACCATCAATTCACAAGACACGTGGTTGGAAGTGAACAATGGTTTTAATAGTCTTACAACAGAGCCTGCCTGTGACGTGATGAACTGGCAGGCAGGCTCACGACTGCAAAGCTTTATACTTCCGGTTAGTGGGAGGAGCCATGGGCGGAGCCAAGGGTGGAGCCCAGTAAACTCCTCATCTCCCCCTATGGGCAGAGCCGCGCAACTGCTCGTATACTGAGCTAACATGAATACAGCACATCATAGGACAACAGTGTGAATTACGCGGAATGTGATTCACCACATTCACCCCCTGTAAAAAAATCAAGTCCAGCGGGGGTGATGTGTCTACAAATGTCAAATTACAGATTACAAATTACAAATTGAGTCGATCCGGCGACCGAGTCGTCCTCTGAGATCGACGAAGCACCGGGGTTGCAGCCTCTTCTGGTGGCTGGGTGGTGGCGGTCGGCGAGGGTACGATGGCAGACTCCGGGGGTGATTTTGTCAGAGCTTTGTATCCGACTGGTTCGACTGGTGACGGGGCGTGCCGGAAACCCAAGGGCACGGAGCACGGGCAGCGGGCCTACAGGCGTGGGGGCGCCGGGCGCGGGGTATTAGGAGGGGTATAGTGTGAGGGGTACCTCGGCGGAAGTAGTGTTGGAGTAGGATCCTGCAGGCGCCAGGTCCCGGAGGGAAACAGTGTCCTGACGGCCGTCAGGGTATTCGATGAACGCGTATTGGGGGTTCGAGTGGAGTAGGAGCACTCTCTCAATGAGTGGGTCAGTTTTGTGGGTCAGGACGTGCTTCGGGAGGAGAACCGGGCCCGGTGTCCGCAACCATGCTGTGAGCGAAACCCCCGTGGTAGTGCCCCTGGAAAAAACAAATAGCCGCTCGTGAGGGGTCTGGCTGGTGGCCGTACATAGGAGGGATCTAATATCATGGAGTGCGTCGGGAAGGACCTCCTGCCAATGGGAGGTCTGGAGCTTCCTGGACCGGAGGGTCAGTAGGACGGTCTTCCAGACCGTCGCGTCCTCCCTCTTC
Organism: Scyliorhinus canicula; assembly: GCF_902713615.1. NCBI lineage: Eukaryota > Metazoa > Chordata > Chondrichthyes > Carcharhiniformes > Scyliorhinidae > Scyliorhinus > Scyliorhinus canicula. Next base: position 49,819,747 of record NC_052161.1, read on the forward strand.
ACCTCCCTGTTCCCCCTGGGGTTATAGCTGGTAGTCCTGCTCGAGGCGATGCCCTTTTCAAGCAGGTACTGACGCAGCTCGTCACTCATAAAGGACGAACCCCTGTCGCTGTGTACATAGCTGGGGAAACCAAACAGGGTGAAGATACTATGCAGGGCCCTAATGACTGTGTGGGAGTTCATATCGGGGCACGGGAAAGCAAAGGGGAAGCGGGAGAACTCATCTATTACGTTCAGGAAGTACATCCCTATTGGTCAAGGGGAGTGGCCCTTTGAAATCGATACTTAGGCGTTCAAAGGGCCGTGAGGCCTTGACCAGGTCTGTCTGGTCTATAGAAGTGCAGTTTGCACTCCGCACAGATCGGGCAATCCCTGGTGATGGCTTTTACCTCCTCGGTGGAGAAAGGCAGGTTTCGGGCTTTGATGTAGTGGGCGAACCGGGTGACCCCCGGGTGGCAGAGGTCATTGTGGATAGCTTTGAGCCGGTCGTCTTGCGCACTGGCGCACGTGCAGTGGGACAGGGCATCTGGGGACTCGTTGAGCTTCCCCGGCCGGTACATGATATCGTACTTGTAGGTGGAGAGTTTTATCCTCCACCGTAGGATCTTATCGTTTTTAATTTTGCCCCTTTGTGAGTTGGCAAACATAAAGGCAACCGATCTTTGGTCGGTGATGAGGATGAACCTCCTACCTGCGAGGTAGTGCCTCCAGTGACGTATAGCTTCCACGATGGCTTGTGCTTCCTTTTCGACCGAGGAGTGTCGAAGATCCGAAGCGGAGAGGGTTCGGGAGAAAAAGGCAACTGGTCTCCCTGCCTGATTTAGTATGGCTGCGAGAGCGACCTCTGAGGCATCGCTCTCTACCTGGAAAGGGTCGGATTCATCCACCGCCTGTATAGCCGCTTTGGTGATGTCCTCCTTGATACGAGTGAAGGCCTGATGAGCCCCATCCGATAGAGGGAAGAGTGTGGCCTTAAATAGTGGGTGGACTTTGTCCGCATACTGAGGGACCCACTGGGCATAATATGAGAAAAACCCCAGGCACCGGTTGAGGGCCCTGGGACAATGAGGGAGAGGGAGGTGTAAGAGAGGGCGCATACGGTCCGGGTCGGGGCCCAGGACTCCGTTTTCCACGACATAGCCGAGGATGGCTAGCCTGGTAGTGCGGAAAACGCATTTCTCCGTGTTGTAAGTAAGATTAAGTTTCTGGGCAGTTTGGAGAAATCGATGGAGGTTAGCGTCGTGGTCCTGCTGATCATGGCCGCAGATGGTGACGTTGTCCAAGTATGGAAACGTGGCCCGCAGCCCGTACTGGTCCACCATTCGGTCCATTGCTTGTTGGACACCGGGACACCATTCGTGACGCAAAAGGGAACCCGGAGGAAGTGGAAGAGGCAGCCGTTGGCCTCAAACACCGTGAAGTGGTGGTCCTCCGGGCGGATTGGGAGCTGGTGGTATGAAGACTTCAGATCCACCGTGGAGAAGACACGATAGTGGGCGATCTGATTCACCATGTCTGCAATCCTGGGGAGGGGGTACGCATCGAGGAGTGTGAACCGATTAATAGTTTGGCTATAGTCCACTACCATTCGGAATTTTTCCCCGGTCTTGACGACCACCACCTGAGCTCTCCAGGGGCTATTACTGGCCTCTATGATCCCCTCACATAGGAGCCTATTATCCTCGGTTCTGATAAACACCCTGTCCTGCAGGCTGTACCGCCTGCTGCAAGTGGCTACGTGTTTGCAGTCCAGCGTGAGATTGGCAAAGAGTGGAGGGGGGTCAATTTTTAGCGTAGCGAGGCTGCAAATAGTGAGCAGGGGCAAAGGCCCGCCGAAGAGGAATGTGAGGCTTTTCAGGTTACACTGGAAGTCGAGTCCCAGTAGGAGTGGGGCGCAGAGTTCAGGGAGCACGTACAGCTGGAAGTTCGAGTAGCTAGTGCCCTGGATCGTTAGGGTCGCGACCTTGCGCCCTTGGAGGTGAACAGACTGAGAGCCCGAACCGAGGGAGATAGTTTGCCGTGCAGGGAAGATAGGGAGCGAACAGCGTCTTACCAGATCTGGGTGCACAAAGCTCTCGGTGCTCCCGGAGTCGAAGAGGCACGGTGTCCTGTACCCGTTGATTTCAATGGTCATCATGGAGTTGCGGAGATGTTTCGGACGCGACTGGTCCAACGTCACCGCGCTGAGTTGCGGGTAGTCGGCGGCTCGATCAGCTGTGCTGGAGTGGCCCCGGGTTGACTGCCCTCTGAATTCGTAGCCTTCGAGGCGATTTTCTGAGTGAGGAGAGGAAGGATCCCAAGATGGCCGCCACCGTGGATCGCACGAGGATCCCCATGAGACAAAGGGTCATCTGGATTCGAAATGTTAACTCTTTTGTCTCCCTACAGATGCTGCCAGACCTGCTGAGATTTTCCAGCATTTTCATTTTGGGAACGGTTGCTGTAGTTTCCCCACGCGTTGCTTGAATGTTTGCCATTGTCTATCCACCGTCATCCCTTTAAGTAACTCTCCCCAATCTATCAAGGCCAATTCATGCCTCATATCTTCATAGTTCCCTTTATTAAGGTTCAGCACCCAAGTCTCCGAATCAACTACTTCACTCTCCATAAAATTCTATCATGTTATGCTCACTAATCCCCAAGGGGTCTCGTACAGCCAGATTGGCAATGATTCCCTTCTTATTACACAGTACCCAGTCTAAGATGGCCTGCTCTCTCGTTGGTTCCTCTACGTATTGGTCAAGAAAACCATCCCGTATACACTCCAGGAATTCCTCTACGACATTGTGGATAATTTGATTTTCCCACTCTATGTGAAGATTAAAATCACCCATGATCACCGATATTCCCTTATTACATGCATCTCTAATTTTGTGTTTAATGCCATTCCCAACCTCATTCCAGAGAGCGCCCCGAGGAGATACCCCTGAGACAGATTTCTGGCACTCCTCCTCCTTGCCGGTGTGCGTTACAGCTCCCTGAATTTAGGGCACCTTGATGGAGGTTGAGGTGCCTTTGCCCCTTTTGCCTAGTTAAGTGTATAGAACCCATGATGAGAGTGAAAAAATGCTGGTGCAAGCACCTATCTGGCAGTCACAAAGTGCTCTACTGAACTTGGCTCTTCGCGGTGGATGCCAAGCACTCGTGTGCTGGAGCCATAACAGAAATCCTTTTTAAAAAAAAATTTAGAGCACCCAATTATTTTTGTTCCAATTAAGGGGCAATTTAGCGTGGCCAATCCACCTAGCCTGCACATCTTTGGACTGTGGGGGTGAGACCCACACAGACTCGGGAGAATGTGCAAACTCCACACGGACAGTGACTCGGGGCTGGGATGGAACACGAGCCCTCGGCGCCGTGAGGAAACAGTGCTAACCACTGCGCCACCCCTACATTACATAAATTATTGCTGTAGTCCTCCAAAGCTGTGCAAAGCCTCTGGCACCTCTGTCAGATGTTCGTCTGCCTGTCTTTGCATCTTCAGCATGTTTCTTTCGGACATTTCCAGAGGGTCAATTTCAGCATGGGTTCTGCATGGGCCTGCTTTCCAGCAATCCTCTGACTGTCAGGGGACCTTTGCTCTCACACCAGCTGCTGTGAAGTGTCTGTGATGTGTTCACCAGATTGTGACCCTAAACCTATTCGCACGTGCTTTCGTATTGAGGTGACTGTCTCTGTACTGCCAGAGGGTGCGGGAAAAATCTGTGATGGAGCAACCTCCAGTTGTTCCATGTTAGTATCCTCAGAAGTTGTTTTTTTTTTTTTTATAAATTTAGTGTACCCAATCATTTTTTCAATTAAGGGGCAATTTAGCGTGGCCAATCCACCTAGCTTGCACGTTTTTGGGTTGTGGGGGCGAAACCCACGCAGACACGGGGAGAATGTGCAAACTCCACACGGACAGTGACCCAGAGCCGGGATCGAACCTGGGACCTCAGCGCCGTGAGGCGGTTGTGCTAACCACTAGGCCACCGTGCTGCCCTGTCAGAAGTTGTTTTTGACCAGCGCAGATGAGATGGGCCAAAGGGCCTTTTCTGTGCTGTAGACCTCTATGACTCTACGACTAGGCGGAGTTCTGGATCCCTGCAGACTGTGTGTAACATGTCTCCCGAGTGTGAGGATCTGTAGTGGAACACAAGCTTGAGGTTATGCATAATTCCATTTCGCACTGCAGTGTCATGCCTGCCTCCTGTATGCCAAGTTCCCAACACCGGATTGGAGACATCCTCACTCTATTATATTAATACTCCAGCCTTACCATCTGTAACTGAGCTTACACCCTTCTTCTGAGGTAGTTTGACTGCCTCCTCCTTTAGATGGGCCAACTTACAGAGTTCAGGGACACTGACACCAGTCTTTGAGTGTTCCATAACATTTTTTTTGTATTTGTTTATAGCATGTGGACATCACTGGCTAGGCCAGAGTTATTGCCTATCCCTAATTTCCCTTGAGAAAGTGGTGGTGAACTGCCATCTTGAACTGCTGCAGTCCATCTTATGCAGTGCCCTCAGAGAGCGAGTTTTAGACTTTTGACCCAGCAACAGTGATGCAAAGTTCCAAGTCAGGATGGCATGTGATTTGGTGGATCTTTCAGATCATCGTTTTCCCACATGTGTGCTGCCATTGTTCTTCGAGGTGTGACGAGTCGAGGGTTTGGAAGCAGCCTTGGTAAGTTGCTGCAGTGCATCTTGCAGGTGTTACTCATTGCAGGCATTGTGCCTCAGTGGTGGAGTGTGTGAAGGTTTAAGGTGATGAATGGGGTGCCAATCAAATCTTCAGTGTTGTGATATCTGCATTCATCCAGGCAAGTAGAGAGTACTCTATCACACTCCTGACCTAAGTCATGTAGATGGTGGACAGGCTTTGGAGAGTGTGGAGGTACATTACACTGCAGAATTACCAGTCTTTGGCCTGCTCTTCTAGCCACAATTTAAATGGCTGGTCTAGTTCATTTTCTGGTCACCAATAACTCCCAGGGTATTGATAGTTGGGAATTCAGCTTTGATAATTCCATTGAATGTCAAGGGGAGGTAGTTAGATTCTGTCTTGATAGATATAGTCATTGCCTGGAACTTGTATGGTGTGAATGTTAATTGCCACGGATCAACCCAAGTCTGAATATTGTTCGGTTTTGCTGTATGTGGGCAGCTTCAGTTTAGGAAGAGTCACGAATGGTTGGGGGCCATTGAAAGAGGCCCCAAGTGGCGATTCTCCGCCAACAACTGGCCAAACTCCCGCCGCCGTGGTTCACTCATGGTTCCACCCTGCGGGAGCTCAGAGTAGCGGCTGCGAACTCAGTCCACGGCTGCCTGATGGGTGGCAGGGGGATCCGTCACCGGGGGGGGGGGCCTCCAGGATGGCCAGGCATGCGATTTGGGGCCACCGATCGGCGGGCAGGCGCGATCTCGGGGGGGCCTATATTGTTGGGGTCGGCCTGCAGTATGGATCGGCCATGTTGCGCGGGGCCGCCGCGCCGCCGTGCGCATGTGCGGGGCCGTGGCAGGAAGTGTCAGCAACCAGAGCTGCAAGGAGCACTCCAGGTCCCTGCTAGCCCCTTGCAAAACAGAGAACCACTCTGGGCTTTCTCCAGGAAAGTCCAGAGTGATTTGTGCCTGTTTTCTCGCGGGAGTGGGGACATAGCCCCATTATCAGAGAATTCTGCCCATGGTGTCCAGTCCTTTACCCCATGAGGTAACAGTGCGATCAGTGGCCTCCTGCCTGATCCAATGCACAATTGACTGAGCCTCTCATCTGTGCATAGCTAATTGGTGGCCACTACATGATGAGTTGAAGTCCTGCTCACTTCTGGTCCCCCATTAGGACACTCACCGATGCAACTGCTAGAGAACACACAACTTCATTCGGCTATAGGCTTCCCCAGGGTCTGTTTTATTACTTTGTGCAATACATGTTACACATTTGCTTCTTGCCAGGATGATCTTTAACCCGATGTTGATTAACAATCGTGGTCTTCCAATTAGAGCAAATACTTTATTGAGTAACGTTAACAAATAAACTATGAGTTTGTTCTCTCTCCAACATTTATACTAGGTGTTAAATAAACAAGTTTGAATAAGACTTAACTATGATTAACTACACCTACATTCTGAGCTGTCTCTCTCTGCCTCTGGTCACTAGTCACTATCCACATGAAGAGAGGGATCTTGGCTTGAGTCTGTCTTCTTATACCCATCTCTCGTGCTGCCATCCAGTGATTACTTAGCTGTTATGTCTCTACATTAACCCCTTGTGTACTTACAGATATGCAAATCACTACAGGATCAAGGTTCCACTAACTGCATACACTTCACCTGTGGGCACACTGGCTAACTCTACCTGACACTGCAACCGAAAGAGCTATAACTCTCAATTTTTAGCTGGTGTGTGACCACATGCAGTGAATCATGCAGGACAATGCTCCATATCCTGGCAGCACTTTTGATGCATTCATTGTGCAGCAATTCACCATGCCAGCTCTATTGGAGCAAGTACGGCACATGTAAGAGTGATTATCAGGTGATAAGGGTTATATACTGACCACATGGCAAATGATTAGGATGCACAGCTCACACCCATGTACAGGCAGCATACAATACAAGTTATGGAGCTACGTGAAATGTGATAAGGCAGACAATAGGGCAGACAAGGAGCTTTTCACAGTAACTTCATTGCAGTGTTAATGTAAGTCTACTTGTGACAATAAAACAAGAGATTAGATAATTAGCATGCTGAAACAAAACTTTTACTATCTGGACTATATTGGAGGTTTCCTGTAGTCATTGACAGAGTGTGTGTCAAGGTTTGTTGTGGCCTGCTGTACAGCCTTGCCATCATGAATGGAAAGGCCATTCTGCCAGTGATAAGATGTACGTGAAATGGGTTTAAAAGACAGAATCACCACAAGCTGCGAACTGCAAAATTTTCACAGGCAGAGAATTTTTGAAAAGGCACTGGCTGCCTTAGTTCCAACAGATAGCATTCAAGGACTATTACTGCATTTAATTAAAAGGGAGGTCGTCACACAGCTCACACACAAATATTCAATTCAATTGATCGTTACGCAGCTGCAACTCGTGTGTGTCCACCAAAACAAGGGATAATGGGAAGAGAGTTTGCTCCACCACTCAAACATATTCCTAGCATACCCATATCTAGATGTTAGTAAATAAATAGAGAAAATACGTGCTTGGTGATGTTATAATTAAGTGTACATGCCGAAGTTATGATTCGATAATTGTACTCATATTTTATAAATCATGTAACCCTAATTATTAATTAGGAATCGACACAGATTATTTTGAAACAAATTATTCTTGTCCTCTCAGAATTTTTTTTGATGGGCAGCACGGTAGCATTGTGGATAGCACAATCACTTCACAGCTCCAGGGTCCCAGGTTCGATTCCGGCTTGGGTCACTGTCTGTGCAGAGTCTGCACATCCTCCCCATGTGTGCGTGGGTTTCCTCCCACAGTCCAAAGATGTGCGGGTTAGGTGGATTGCCCATGATAAATTGCCCTTAGTGTCCAAAATTGCCCTTAGTGTTAGGTGGGGTTGCTGAGTTATGGGGACAAGGTGGAGGTGTTGACCTTGGGTAGGGGGTAGGGTGCTCTTTGCAAGAGCCAGTGCAGACTCGATGGGCCAAATGGCCTCCTTCTGCACTGTAAATTCTATCTATCTATGTAAATGTTCTCTTTGATTGGTATCCTAGAATAATAGAATTTTACAGTGCAGGAGGCCATTCGGCCCATCGAGTCTGCACCGGCTCTTGGAAAGAGCAACCTATCCAAGTCCACACCTCCACCCTATTCCCATAATTCAGTAACCCCACCCAACACGAAGGGCAATTTGAACACTAAGGGAAATTTAGCATGGCCAATCCACATAACCTGCACATCCTTAGACTGTGGGAGGAAACCGAAGCACCCGGAGGAAACCCACGCACACACAAGGAAAACGTGCATAATACGTACAGACAGTGACCCAAGCCGGGAATCGAACCTGGCTCCCTGGAGCTGTGAAGCAATTGTGCTAATCACTATGCTACCGTGATGCCCCCACTATGCCACCATGCTGCCCCCACTATGCTATCGTGCTGCCCCCACTATGCTACCGTGCTGCCCCCACTATGCTACCGTGCTGCCCCCACTATGCTACCGTGCTGCCCCCACTGTGCTACCATGCTGCCCACGCTATGTTACTGTGCTGCCCCCGCTATGCTACCGTGCTGCCCCCGCTTTGCTACCGTGCTGCCCCCGCTATGCTACCGTGCTGCCCACGCTATGCTACCATGCTGCCCACACTATGCTACTGTGCTGCCCCCACTATGCTACCGTGTTGCCCACACTATGCTACCATGCTGCCCCCACTATGCTACCGTGTTGCCCCCACTATGCTACCGTGCTGCTCCCACTATGCTACCGTGTTGCCCACACTATGCTACCATGCTGCCCACGCTATGCTACCGTGCTGCTCCCACTATGCTACCGTGTTGCCCACACTATAGAACATAAAACATAGAACAGTACAGCACAGAACAGGCCCTTCGGCCCCCAATGCTGCGCCGAGCAACGACCACCCCACTCAAACCCACGTATCCACCCTATAACCCGTATACCCGTAACCCAACAACCCCCCCCTTAACCTTACTTTTTACACTACGGGCAATTTAGCATGGCCAATCCACCTAACCCGCACACCTTTGGACTGTGGGAGGAAACCGGAGCACCCGGAGGAAACCCACGCACACACGGGGAGGACGTGCAGACTCCGCACAGACAGTGACCCAGCCGGGAATCGAACCTGGGACCCTGGAGCTGTGAAGCATTTATGCTAACCACCATGCTACCATGCTGCCCACTATGCTACCGTGTTGCCCACACTATGCTACCATGCTGCCCCCACTATGCTACCGTGCTGCTCCCACTATGCTACCGTGTTGCCCACACTATGCTACCATGCTGGTATACATTAGTTGCTTGTAGTCAAGTCTAAAGGTATAATTTATGCTGTATTCCATTGTACAGGGAGCTGGCAGACCACATGGTGGATGACTAGCTCCCATGCTATAGCTTGAAACAAAGGCTGTTTTTAAAACTCCAAGAATCTCCATCTGGTCACTCGTGAGTGCGCATAGCTGTAATTCCTCCCAAAATAAACAGGCAAATAAGGAGCATGTTGGGAGGAGGAGGAAGAAGAGAGGGGGCTGCCTTAACAGACGCTCCTGGTTCATGAATAATTTATATTAATGCAACAGCCACACTCCCAATTTCCCATTCATCAACTGTTGTCATTCCCCTGGTGCAGTGCCTCAGGAATCCTAGCAATCTACAGGAGGACAAATTGCTTGACTGCTGTGAGATCCTGCAAAATTGTCAAGGACAGAGATGTTACCGTGAGCCGACAGTACTGTTCCAGTGAAGCTCAATATAAGCTCAAGGAGCAGCATCTTACTTTTCAGTTCAGCACGTTACAGCCTTCCAGACACAATACAATTCAATAATTTCAGACCACAGTCTCTGCCCAATTTGCTTTCTCCTCTTTGGTTTTCCCCCAATTTTTTTTTCATTCAGTCTTACACCTCCTCTGTGTACATCTTTTGTTGCTTAACATCTTTTCTTGCTCTTCACCATTTGCTTTGGCCCAGGAAGACTCTGTCCTTCATCCTATCACAGACCGTCCCTGTGTTGTTTTCCCACCCATTTCTCAAAGCCGATTGTAGATCTAACTTTTCCCAGTTCTGTGGAAAGGTCATTGGCCTGAAACATTCACTGTTTATAAGAACATAAGAACTAGGAGCAGGAGTAGGCCATCTGACCCTTCGAGCCTATTCTGTCATTCAATGAGATCATGGCTGATCTTTTGTGGACTCAGCTCCACTTTCCCGCAGGAACAACATAACCCTTTATTCTTCACAAAACTATCTATCTTTATCTTGAAAACATTAACCAATCCTCTATCCATGCTACTACTTTACCCTTAAAGCCATGCATCTTTAGCTTCTACCGCAACCTTTTGTGTGGCACCTTGTCAAAGGCTTTCTGGAAATTCAGATATACCACATCCATTGACTCCCGGTTATCTACCGCACTGGTAATGTCTTCAAAAAATTCCACTAAATTAGTTCAGTATGACCTGCCCTTTATGAACCCATTTTGTGACTGTCCAATGGGACAATTTTCATTCAGATGCCTTGCTATTTCTTCCTTGATGATAGATTCCAGCATCCTCCCTACTACCAAAGTTTCTTTCTGCACAACTTGCTGAGCATTTCCAATATTTTCTGTTTTAATCCCCTTCAAGAGGTGCAGGCTAACTTTAACTGGTGCTCATTGCTTATTTATTTAGTGAATGCATCCTCCTAAGCTAAGCAATAGACTCCTCACTGGGTAAGTTTAAGGTGATTGGCCTGCTGTTTAGTCTGTGGAAAGTACACTCACTCCTCGGTAATGTGCAGCATTGCCTGGCCCGTAACTTCCTGGGTCCCCAGTGTTGTATTGGGGGGGTACCCCAAAGATCCGATGGGAATCCCTCTCAGAGGTTCCCACGTAAGGATTTATGCAGCAATTGTCCAGAGAGTTAACTTTCCATAGATAAATGCACTGTGCTGGGATCCATCCAACAAGATGATTTAAATCACCATATTCGGATGGTTCTGCCAGTGATACACGAATAGTTACTCTGAAAGAGTTAGAAAAATAAGGGCACTTCTAATTTCAATGCAACTATTTTAAAGAACAAGACACCCCACAGGACACCCCAAACTCCTCCAGGGAACTTCCCTACTCCACGCCCCAAACTAAACACCCCACGCTCACATAGTATTCCCCAACACTAACCCCCCCTCACCTTCATAAGATTGCCTACCCACCCAACCCAACCCCAACCTCCATCTGACCTAATCTGACTCCCACCCTCCCCTGACTCGGCCCGAACCCTCTCCCTGACAGGAACAAACCCCCTCTCTCCCAATCTGGCCTAACCTGAGTTCCACACCCTGACCCAACCAAACCCGACCCACCTGCTTTTCCAAACTCCACTCCCCTTCGACCTGGCCTGACCAAACCCCCAACTGAACCCGGGCTCTGCTTTGACCCAGCCAGATTTCCAACTCCCCAGGCTGACCTCCAACCCTTCCCAACCTGATCCGATCCCCACCCCCCCCATGCAACTTTGCTCCCTCACTCACCATTGTGCACCCACCCATGAATGTCCGATACCTCCAAGAATGTACAACTCCCCACCACCACCCCCGCAAATATCCGACCCCACCATGTTGTGATGTTCAGCTGCCCCTGATGTCCAAGCTCCCCCAAAATCCGACCTCTACAAATCCGATCCCCACCCCGACAACCGAGCAACCTCCTAATGTTGAAGCTCCCAAATTGAACACTCCCCACCCATGTCTAAACCTTACACACCCACACCCATCCACGAACCTTAAACACTATTATTTTCAATGGGACCTCTAAACTCATCTGCTTTAGCTCACAGGGCTGTTTAGCTCACAGGGCTAATCGCTGGCTTTGAAAGCAGACCAAGACAAGCCAGCAGCACGGTTCGATTCCCGTAACAGCCTCCCTGAACAGGCGCCGGAATGTGGCGACTAGGGGCTTTTCACAGTAACTTCATTTGAAGCCTACTCGTGACAATAAGCGATTTTCATTTTCATTTATGGCAGCAAGTGCTATCAAAGAGGGGGGGGGGGGTGTCCTCCAGCACGCCACTTCTTTTACACTTTGCTGCTGGAGTTAGGGACCTGCTGTGCCACCTGAATCTCACCTAGCCTAATTCAAAAAGATAGGAAGACAGGTACTTAAGAATTTTAGCGCATTTAGGTCGGTATGCCACTCTGAGAAGGTTATGGCTCTGAGTTTCTTTCTGCAAATGCATAACAAGTTTGTACTGAGACCCCAGTAGTGGAGATTGATTGCACAGAGGTCCTGAATCTACTTAGAAAGGAACACTGTGGCAGGGGAAGTTCAAACGCTGCTATTTGACAGATTTGTCACAAGGAACCTGTTAGTGACTTTCCGTGTTTCCCATTTCTTGATCCAAAGGATGTCTACTGGTGGACCTTGTTCAGGAAGGCTGCTCCACATGGAGCATTGAAATGGAAGGCAGGCAGTAAGTAGGTCGAACAGGTCATCATGGAGTGGAAAATGAGGTGTAGCACAGATAGTTGTGTTTTTTTGCCACTCAGTGGATGGATGTGCAAGTGATGTTTGCAAGAAAAGGAAGCCAGGGGAGGGGTGTTGAGTAAAGAGTTCCAGTTATGATGCACGTTGTTGCATTCAATTGAGTGTAAATTGTGTGTGATGACCTTTTCCAGTACTCTGCTGCATAATATGATAGGGCAAGTGCTAAGGCCCAGAGTGTTGTGGCAGCACACCCTATGTAGATCCAGCAAGTTTGGTCAGTAGTTTGTTTCTGGTTTTGACCTTTACTCCTTTTTCTTCAAATGTTCCCAGAAGGACAGAGTTCTATCTAGGATCACTCCTAAATATGTTGGTTTGGAATCATATTTTAGTTTCTAGCCATCCCTGTAGATACGGATTTTCTTTTTTGGCGCTTGCATTGTGGAGGTGGAATACAATGGATATGGTTTTAGAGGGATTCAATATGAGGCGCCATGTTCTAGCCATATACCTGCTCAGACTCTAAGTTAATCAGCAGCATGGTTAGTGATGCCTGGACAGCAAGCAACGCCAAGTTGGCTTAATTCCTGCTTTGCAGTCAACAAGCACAGATTAACTTTGTGATCCCTCATCCAATTTCAAGAGCTATTTCACTTAGCCCCCATAGCATCTGCAACTAAACTTTTTGAATGTTTTATTCATTTCACCTATTTTGTGAAAAATATTTTTTAGATTATTAAATAATTGGGGCAATTATTTATCCTTATCTATCCAGGTGACTGGAACTAGCTGGATTACTCTTGCAAACAGTCAAGACACACACTTGACGGGCCAATTAGCTTCTTTGGTGCTGTAAGTATTCTATGAGTATAGATATAAGTATTCTGTTAGAATTGCAATATTAATTAGAAAGTAAACACATTTAAATTTAGGGGCAGCACGGTAGCATGGTGGTTAGCATAAATGCTTCACAGCTCCAGGGTCCCAGGTTCGATTCCGGCTTGGGTCACTGTCTGTGCGGAGTCTGCACATCCTCCCCGTGTGTGCGTGGGTTTCCTCCGGGTGCTCCGGTTTCCTCCCACGGTCTAAAGATGTGCGGGTTAGGTGGATTGGCCATGCTAAATTGCCCGTAGTGTCCTAAAAAAGTAAGGTTAAGGGGGGGTTGTTGGGTTATGGGTATAGGGTGGATACGTGGGTTTGAGTAGGGTGATCATTGCTCGGCACAACATCGAGGGCCGAAGGGCCTGTTCTGTGCTGTACCATTCTATGTTCTACGTTCTAAATGGTATATTGTAATGAAACAAATGACAAAACGTAGTTCACCATTAACTCTATTCCTTCTGATTAATCATGCGATGCAAATTCCAAACTCCAACATGCCTTCATTTCCTGAAGGAGGTCAAGAATTACACATCTTCCCATTATACAGTGTTTTTATTTGCTCTGTATTTTTCTTCATATCTTTCTGACCTGATTCCCTGATTCTTGTCCTGTGTGTTTAACTGTTAGATTCTTACGAATGCCTCTTGCCTATTCCTATATTGTATTTCTTCAAAATAACAAGATTACGGAACACATTCCTGATATGGTGGACGTGATTTTCTACCCAACCCGTGGCGTGTTTCATGGCTGCGGAGATAGGCCACCAGTGGTTGGCGGCGGGATCTTCTGGTCCCACTGGTGTCAATGGGGTTTCCCTTTGTTCACACCCTCTGCTGCCAGAAACCTATGGTGATGGGGATGGGGGGGGGGGGGGGGGGGGGGGGGGGGGGCGCTGCGGTCCATCGGTAGTGCTGGAAGGTCCTGCTGGCAGGGCTGGGGACAGTAAATTTTACCCGCTGTACCTGTATAGTTGTGTGCTTTAAAACATTTTGTTTTAAAAACATGATCCTCTTTTTACGCCACAATATTTTGAAATACCAAGGAATATCGACATCGCCAATAACTAAGAAATGTCGACGTGGCAAATACTGAAATTGGAAGGACTAGAGGGATCTATAGACCTGGGAATAGACAATACATTTACATGGTTGAACAGTAATCAGAAGTGGAAAATTCCCATTATTATTTCTGAGTTTGGCACACTAGTAAGTTTGATTTTCAAAACAACTTTATTCCATATCCTTCAAATATTAGCTTAAATGACAGATGATGAAGTAATTAAAACTGAACACTATGTTTAAAATAAACAATATGCTTGTCCAGTTTCACTGATGAAAATTAATTAGCAATTTCATATTGTATGTACAGTATCGTTATTAATCTATTCTGCCAGACAAGGTCATAAAAAGCTAAAATGCATGAATGATAACAAATTGCAATACCTGATGTAGTGCTAAGTATTGGCTTGCTGAAACTGTATCAAATTGGCCAAAACATTCAACCATTTCAAGACTAGCTGCTCCTAAGATATTGGTAAGATTGTTGTTTAGTGCCAGATTCATAGACTGGAGTAAAACTTCACTGGCATGAGCCATGTATATCCGAGCAATGGTTCGTTCTTTCTATAAAATCAACAAGAAACAACAAACAAGCTAATAAATTTTAACTTAATTCTGTCATTTGAAGTATGCTTATGAAAGTATTACAAAACCATACACGGTAACAAAGAAATTTGAAAAAAATACTATTAAAATATTGGTCTATATATTCATAGCAAAGTTCAATGACGAGGCTTGGAATGAGGCTCTTTTGAACCTGTTGGTCGAAAAGAAATGCTTTTTTTGCTACACATTCAACGCAGTTCTCTGTAATCAGAATAAAAAAGTTCAGGTCTACAAAAGATACACAAAGGCATTCCTACGGAAAAACAGAAATGAGGAGTATCTAATAATAATAATATTTTTTGTCACAAGTAGGCTTAACACTGAAATAAAGTTAGTGTGAAAAGCTCCTTCTTAAATGGGAGAGATTGGGAAGTGTCAATGTTCAAAGAGACCTCGGACTTCTTGGTCATAACTCACTGGAAGCTAACATACAGGCACTACAAGAGAGTCAAATGGTATGTTTGCCTTTACTGCAAGGAGTTTTGAGTACAGGAATAAGGAGGTCTTGCTACAGTTGTATAGAGCATAGTGTGCAGTTGTGGGGCGAAATTCTCCGACCCCACGCAGGGTCGGAGAATCGGCCGGCGGCGGCGTTATTCCCGCTCCCGTCGGGTTTTTAATTCTCTGAGCGGCCAAAAACCGGCGTTGTTCAAATCCCGCCGGCAGCCTCTGAAAACAGCTGGCGCCGGCGGGATGTCATTGATTTTTAACAGACAGACATTCTCCGTGCCGGATGGGCCGAATTCCCGCCGACGTGGCCACGGGTCACGTCGGCGAAAAACAGAGTAGCTTTAAAACGGCGTCAAACATTGATGATGGTTGACGCCGTTCAGTGACCTAGGGCGAGTGCAGGGGTAGCGGCGTTGGAGAGGGGTGGATTGGGGGGGGTTGCGGCGTTGGGGGGGGTTGCGGCGTTGGGGGGGGGTTGCGGCGTTGGGAGGGGGGGGTACCGGCGTTGAGAGAGAGGGGACGGGTACCGGCGTTGAGAGAGAGGGGGGGCGGCGTTGGAGGGGGGTAGGGGTGGTGGGGAGGGGGGTAGGGGTGGTGGGGAGGGGGGTAGGGGTGGTGGGGAGGGGGGTAGGGGTGTTGGGGAGGGGGGTAGGGGTGTTGGAGGGGGGTATGGGTGGTGAGGGGGGTAGGGGTGGTGAGGGGGGTAGTTAGCATTGTTGCTTCACAGCACCAGGGGCCCGGGTCCGATTCCCAGCTTGGGTCGCTGTCTATATGGAGTCAATACGTTCTCCCCGTTTCTGCTTGGGTTTCCTCCAGGCACTCCGGTTTCCTCCCACAAGTCTCAAAAGGCATGCTGTTAGGTGATTGGACATTCTGAATTGTACCTGAATAGGCGCTGTAGTGTGGCGACTAGGGGAATTTCACAGTAACTTCATTACAGTGTTAATGTAAGCCTACTTGTGACACTAATAAAGATTATTATTATCTTGGAATAGGAACAGGAGAGTGTGTCAGCAGCTTTCTTCAAAACTGAGCAGCCGTCTATAGGATCCATTCTGCTCACCCCACATGGGGAAAGGGCTAAAAAAGGTGCCGTAAAAATAGTCTGTTCTAAGCCCAACCTGGGTGGAAAAGTTAAACTCAGCTTCGGAACCTGGAATGTATGAACCCTCGTAGATAATGAGCAAAACAGTAGACCAGAATGGGGAACTTCCCTTGTTCCCGTGAAGTTCAAGCACTTCAACACTGACATCGCTGCCCTCTAAGAGACCTGAAGAGCAGGCGAAGAGCAGGCGAAGAGCAGTTGATGGAAGAAGATGCTGGTTACACCTTCTTCTGGAGAGAAAAACTTGAGGCCAGGAAGCATGGAATTGGTTTTGCTGTCAAGAACAAACTCATTAACCCACTTTCGGAGCTCCCAGTCGGCAACAACGAGCACCTCATGACCTTTTAACTACAACTTGCCAATAACCAGCAGACAATGGTCTTGAGTGCCTTTGCCCGAACCCTTGAAACTAATGATGAGTCCAATGAATGCTAATACTCCACCCTGGGTAGCATCCTCTCCAACATTCCAAAGAATGATAAGATCATCCATGATCATGCATAATCGACTTTGTCATCGTCCGATCTGGAGATCAAGAGGGTGCCCTCTTCAGCATAAAGATGTGGAGTACAGATGACTACTTGACATCACATCACATCACAGGGCCTTCATTGCCCTGACCAAGGTTTTTTACTCAGTCAATTGAGTAAAAAACTGACTACTCGGCTCATCTGCTTATCTATGTCCATCAAACTCCGCCAGATGGAGCGGAAGATGAAGTAACAGCTCAGAGAAAAGATCAAAGTTGAGCAGCTTCTAGTGAATGAAAGTTCATGCTGGTGAACTTCCAACAATGTATTTTGTAAAATCTCCGAAGTTTCAATTGCAATGGAGTGGGGAAAATCTGGAAAGAGCGAAAACACCCATCTTATCAGGCTGTGAAGAAACCATCGGCTACAAGACCTGGAAACATCAAGACTGGTTCAACAAGAACGACCACACCATCAAAGACCTCATCGTCAAGAAGAGGAATGCTCTCTGCGACATAATCAGCAATGCGAAGAGGGGAACTCATCAATTAGCCAAGATGGAGGTACGAAGAAGAACTAGGACAATAAGAACGAAGATGAGAAAGATTAGGAGCTGCAATGCCTCGCTGACAAGCATGACACCCGGGGGATCTTCAAGGGCAAAATATGGACCCAATACCCGAGGCCTCAAACGAGTGCATTGGAAGGACCGAACCCTCTTGACAGACAATGAAAAAAATCAGCCTTTGATGGAGAAAACATTTCCTAAACTATGGTACAATTGTAGATGAGGAAGTGTTTGAGGAAATCCCTCAACTCCCAATCAAAGATGATCATGATTCCCACCAAGTGTGGACAAAGTCGAAGCCGTCATTGTACATATGAAGAATGGTAAAGCCACAGGAGTGGATGGGATCTCAGTGAAGATTTTCAAACTTGGGGGAGAAGAGATCACCCGTCGTCTGTTGCTGAAAATTTGGGATAGAAATTCCTGCCGACCTGATGCCGTAATCGCCACCATTTTCAAGAAAAGAGATAGTGCGGATTGTGGGAACGACTGAGGAATCTCCCGACTTTCCATCACTGGGAAGATCATCGCCCACATCCTTGCTAGCTGCCTTCTCCCAGTCTCTGAAGAAATCTTTCCAGAAAGGCAGTGTGGCTTCTGGCCAAACCATCAAAGAGTATACGTGATTTTCACTACTTGGCATCTTCGGGGAAATCCCAGTAGTAACATCACTTGACATCACATCACATCACAGGGCCTTAATCGCCCTGACCAAGGTTTTATACTCAGTCAATTGGGAAGTGCTGTCAAAAGCCGACTGTGCAAAGAAATTCATCAACATCCTCTGATTCCTCCACTAGATGTTGGTCACAGTCCCCACCGACGAAAATAAAACAGAAACATTTGAGGTCAAGCAGGTCTATCTGTGTCATCGCTCCACCCTTCTCTTGAACTTCATCGCCACCATCCTTCACCTTGTCAAGAACAAACGTCCCAGTAGAGTGGACATCATCGGCAGGATGGATGGAAAACCTTTCAACTTCAACCGGTTGAAATCCAAGAACAAAGCGACACTGACATTGCTCCTGGAACTCCGGAATGTGGATAACTGCCATCTCCACTTTCTCAGAAGAGAATCTCCGAGCCTTACTTGACAACTTTGCAGAAATACGGTTTGGGAAGCACAAGTGGATAGCACTATGACTTCACAGTGTCAGGGTCCCAGGTTCGATTCCCCGCTGGGTCACTGTCTGTGTAGCGTCTGCACGTTCTCCCCATGTCTGTGTGGGTTTCCTCTGGGTGCTCCGGTTTCCTCCCACAGTCCAAAGACATGCAGGTTAGTTGGATTGGCCACGCTAAATTTCCCTTAGTGTCCAAAAATATTAGGAGGGGTTATTGGGTTACGGGCATAGGGTGGAAGTGAGGGCTTAAGTGGGTCTGTGCAGACTCGATGGGCCGAAAAGGCCTCCTTCTGTACTATGTGTTCTATGTTCTATGTATACCAAATAATTGGTCTCACTCAACCTCAAGAAGACTCAGACAGATTCTTTGCATAAGCTGAGAGGACAGGCGTACCAATGTCAGTGTCCCTGAAGGAGTCAAGAGCACCAGCATCGAGGCCATGATCATCTGAAGCCAACTCAGCTGGGTGGCCAAGTGCTTAAGGTGTCAGAGTCCTGACTTCCAAAGCTTAAGGGCGGTTTCTGAACAAAAGGACGACAACGCAAGCACTTCAAAGACACTCTAAAGGCTTACCTCACGAAATGTAACATTGACATCAATGCCAGGGAGACCCTTGCTCAGTAGAGACCTACTTGGAGGAGTTTCTTGATTGAGAAGAGACGCAATTCTTCGAGGACACCCAATGGAGCCTGAGAAAAGAATACCTACGATCTATAGTCCAAGGACGAATCCCACCTCCCGGAAACAGCTGCCAGTACGCATCAAATTTGCGGTGCTAGGATTAGGCTTGTCAGTCCTACAAGAATCCACAGAACCCAAGACCTCTAACAAGGGGTTTCTTAGGTGGACGATCAAACTCATTAGCGAGTGATCGCCGAAGAAGAAGTAGTAATAAATAGCAACAATCAGGTAAATTCAAAATATTACTTCGATCGTAAATGAGGAAGGCTGAGCCAAAAGACAAATTTAAATTCGTAAAAATAAATGTAACACTTATAAGATAAATGAATGCTTTCCCAAGTGGGGTGGTGGAGATAAAGACATTGAGCATGTTTAAAATATATTTGGATGCTGAGATAGGAGTCTGAGGCCAGAATAATGAACGTTAGTCAGCTTTCTCATCCATGACTTTCCTTGGCCGGGATTCTCCCCTATCCGGCGGGGCGGGGGGTCCCGGCGTACTGGAGTGACGAGAACCACTCCAGCGCGGGCCCCCCCAAAGATGCGGAGTTTGGAATTCTCCCCACTTTTAGGGCCTAAGTCCGCGCCGGAGTGGCTCCCGCTCTACCGACCGGCGGCACGGCTGGCCAAAAGGCCTTCGCCGGTCGGCGTGAGTCCATGCATGCGCCGGTGCGTCAGCGGCCGCTGACATCACCCCGGCGCATGCGCGGTGGAGGGGGTCTCTTCCGCCTCCGCCATGGTGGAGGCCGTGGTGGCGGCGGAAGAGAAAGAGTGCCCTCACGACACACGCCCGCCCGCCGATCGGTGGGCCCCGATCGTGGGCCAGGCCACCATGGGGGCAACCCCTTGGGGTCAGATCGCCCCGCGCCCCCCCCAGGACCCCGGGGCCCGCTCACGCCACCTGCTCCCGCCGGCACCAGAGGGAGAAGCCTGACAGCAGCGGGACTTCGGCCCATCGCGGGCCGGAGAATCGTCACGGGGGGCCCGCCGACCAGCGATTCCCGGGTGGCGGAGAATTCCGGCCACGGCGGGGGTGGGATTTACTCCCTGCGGGGGTTCTGAGAATTCCGTTCCTTATGTTCTTTGTCAACCAACATTGAACGAAAGTAGAATTTACCTTGAGACTTGAAGCCTTCGCAACACATTTTTCTATCTGCTCAGGTGAAAACTGCAAATCTGCAATCTCATGTGTTGAATCAACATGCTCACTTTCCACCTGAGCTGCGGGCTGCAGATCTGCATGCTCGACTTTTGATTCAATTTGTTCATTGTCTTCTGTAAATTTGGCTTGCTTTGGCAGGTGAGCTTTATTTTCCTCTAAGTCTTGCTATAAAAAAAATTTATAAAAATATAGTACTTGACACAGCATAAATCTGCAATTGCAAATATATATCTAATTGTTGAAAAGGCATTATTTTCACTGTCACCAATGAAGTACAAACCAAGCAGCAGATTGAAATTCCAAAGGGTTTCTGCCGGTCCTCCTTTTAATATTTATTCTCAAGGTGTGAGTGTCGCTCCATGCCTGACATTGCGTATTGCAGTTATCTAGGCAAGTGGAAAGTATTTATTCACACTCCTGACGTCTGCTTTGTCTATGTGAAGAACGCTCTGGGGAGTCAAGAGATAAACCCATTTGGTGCCAGATACTCGGCATGTGCTCATGGAGCCATGCCATTTAAGTGGCTGGCACCTCTGAAATTTTGAGATTCTTTCGACTGTTTTCAAAATTGGTTTCAGCTGAAAACATAATTACTTGATACTCAGAACTGAATTTTTGTTCTCACATCGGGATCGCAGAGTCTGGAGAATTCGCAGCTCTACACACCCAATGCCCAAATCCTGACAGTAAGTTTAAGGTGGCATGGTAGCACAGTGGTTAGCACTGTCGCTTCACAACTCGTGTCCGAAGTTCGACTCCCTGCTGGGTCACTGTCTGTGTGGAGTCTGCATGTTCTCCCTGTGTCTGCGTGGGTATCCTCCGGGTGCTCCGGTTTCCTCCCACAGTCCAAAGATTATGCAGGTTATGTGGATTGGCTATGATAAATTGACCTTCGTGTCCGAAAATGTTGGGTGGGGTTACTGGTTTGCGGGAATGGGCGGAGGTGTGGGCTTAGGTGGGGTATTTCCGGGGCCGGTGCAGACTCGATGAGCCAAATGACTGCTTCTGCACTGTAAATTCGAAAATAAAATAAATAAATGCAGCCAAAACATCAGCTGCAGGATTCTCCGACGGCGGGATTCTCCGCCCCGCTGGCAGCGCCCTCATGTCCGTGCATTTCCTGATGGTGTGGGGTGGCCCACAATGGGAAACTCCATTAGCAGGTCCTGGGAAAGGAGAATCCCGCTATCGGCGGGGGCGCAACGTGCCAGAAAACGCGGCAGCGAGAAGGAGAATTCCGTCCAGATTGTCGGTCCAGGGATGCAGGTTATAATAAGTGACGGGCAGCCAGCCCCCGAAGCACTGTAAAGGAGGAGGGCCCGGCGCAGATTGGGTGACTTGGGCAGTATAAAAATGGACCACTTGGGCAGTATGAAAGTGGGCCTTTATGAAGGCCAACTTGTGAGTTTGGAAGTCCACTGTGAAATCGCTCTGCCCTCGAGGTGTCACCAACATGTCAGATGAGTGGGAACTCTGTTCCTGTTTCCCCATTGTTAGTTGACCTTGGGACAGATGGCCCATCATGGGCTTTCCAGAGAAATATTTTTAATTGTTGCTCCGTATAGTATACTGCACCGAAGCATTGACTGAATTGAGTGGATTCGTAAGACACAGCCATGGAGTATTGTCTTGGTAACAGTACCTGGAAAAGATATTTTGCCGTCATAAGACCATAAGACGTAGGAGTGGAAGTAAGGCCATTCGGCCCATCGAGTCCACTCCGCTGTTATGCTTCAGTGGATGAATGATGAACACTGCCGTGGTTATTTGTACATCAACTTGCCCTCTTGCCACCCATCTATCAGGATGTTCCTTTGACCAGGTCTCTCACATTTGCACAAAGTTACGGCATGGCAATATGACTAAGAGCAAGTAAGCTGCTCGAACTGTCAGTGATCACAGGAAACAGTATGCTACTTTGCAATGATAGCCACAACATCCATCACACCATGTATTTTTCTTTATATAAATGTTTTTATTCTCCATTTTCACATTTTTCTTCAAAATTTACACCCCACACACAGACAGTAAACGGTAACAAATACAAAATCAATCCCCTTGACAATAACAACGATCCCATCCTCCCACCACCCCAAACAACGGCCCACCTGTCAAGATATGCATCCAATATAACAAACCCACACACGGTGGAAACAAAAAACAAAGGAGAAAAAGAAAACAGGAGTCCGGGACCGCCCATGGTCATCATAGAGCCCCCCCCCCCCCCCCCCCCCCCACACTCAACGCCGTCCAACCTCTGAAAGAGTGCCGTACATGATACCCAAGAGTTGTAAACCCCCCCCTCCCCCCACTCCTCCCGTCCACTGCCTCTTGTAAAACTCCTCCCCCTAACCTCGGTTCCTTTCCCCCAACTTTCCACTCCAGCTAGACCACCTGGATCCTGTTCTGCCAGGCTCCGATGGCCGCAGCCCCTCCCCCCACCTCACTCCCGTTCACTAGCCGGCTTAGACCGGCCAGTGTGGAGGCCCCCACCTGGGTCCCTTTCCCCCTTGCCCGACCCTAGGAAAGCCCAAAAATCCCCTTTTAGCACACAAACCCTGCATATCCAACCTACACCCCACGGAGCCCTCACTTCGAGTGCAAGTCCCCCCATTTCCCTTGTCCAAATATATACAACACCGGCTCCTTTAGCCCATACACCCGCACGCAGTGAAACAAACAAACAAAAAAAAAAGAAAATACAGTCATGAGGTTAGATCGGCACATGCTCATTTCTCAATTTCTCTGTTCTGCCACAGTCCTTCTACCTTCGCAAACTCCTCCGCTGCCTCCACCGTTCCAAAATAAAAGTCCTTGAGCTTGTAAGTCACCCTCAGCTTCGCTGGATATACAATGTCGCACTGCACCTTGCTAATGTACAGTGCCCTCTTCACTCGGTTGAAGGCAGCCCGCCTCCTCGCCAGCTCCACCGTAAAGTTCTGGTATACACGTATACCAGCTCCAGTCCACTGCACCACCCGCTTCTGCTTGGCCCAGCACAGGACCTTCTCCTTCACACTGTACCTACGGAAGCACAGAGTCACGACCCTTGGTGGCTCACTCTCCTTTGGTACAGGCCTCCACGACCGATGAGCCCAATCCAGTTCATACCGGGAGGGATCCTCCCCCTCCCCCAATAGTTTCGCCAGCATTGCAGCAAAATACTCAGTCGGCCTCGGCCCTTCAACTCCTTCGTGCAGCCCCATAATCCTCAAATTCTGTCGTCTGGATCTGTTTTCCAGGTCTTCCATTTTTCCTCGCAGATCCTTATTAATTTCCATCACCTTGCGCATCTCCTTCCCCATCGACGTAAGTTGATCACCATGCTGCAATAATGTCTCCTCCACTTCCTTCAGCGCCTCCCCTTGCTCCTGCACCTCCGCCACTGCGCTCGCCAACGCCGTTGTCACCGGGGAAATTGCCTCCTCCACCAGCAGACTCAAAACCTCCCTCATCTCCTTCCTCATTGTCTCCATGTATTTTGTAAACTGCATTTCGAATTCCGCAGCCATTACCGTAGTTATTTCTTCAGCCGTAAGCAATGCGGCCTCCCCTGGTGCTCCAGCCTCCATTTTCCTTGGTGACCCCGTGGTAACCTTTCTACTCCCCGACGAACTTTCAGCTGTTTTCACAGCCGTTTTCTTACTGCACCTCGACATATCCCTTCCCTGTGCTTTCTTCTGGCCTTCGCTGCCCCTAGGACCGGGCGCCATTCCCCGACAATGCCGTTCCCGAATGGGAGCCCTCTAACACGCGGCTGCCTCCCGCCCGCCGTCACCGGAAGTTAGCCATCACCGCTTCTTCAATTGCCTTGGTGAGATATTTTCACAGTTGTTCCCTCTGCTGCTAGAATTCAGCTTTAATAAAGGCCGTCAAGTCAACTTGAGGCCTTTAAGCTCGCCCTTCCCCCGCCTGCATGCTGGAAGAGGCTTTTGTCTGCTGCTGCTTCAGCAAATCTTTCACTGTTTCTGCGGGTCTGGTAACCAAGAGACATACCATTCCTGGGGGAAAGTACTCCTCCAACATTCACCTACACCTTTTCATCAAAATTCCACCCCGTATTGATTAAAAAGAGCTCTTTTCTGTAACCTTGCACACCGGAAGCCATCACACCATGTATTTATGTGAAGAGCTTTCCTCCACTACTCACTGATGATATGTAATGCTTAGTGCATGTAAGCACGCAAAAGTGAATGAGAGCATTGTATGCTGCATGGCACATGACCCTTTTTGCCTTTCATTTATATTGATTTGTCATACAGAGTAGACGCTGCAATGAAGAGATGGGTCCAAATGCCCCATGTATCATAGGTCAGGAGCTGTAAATATTAGTTGAAGAGGAGAGCAATAATGTACCTACAGGCCAATGCAATCCTTCAGCCACCACCAAGAAGGCTTATCTTCAAATTTCTGCTGCGGTCAGAGAAACAGGAGAGCACCAGAAACCTTGTGCGAAATTCTCTGGTCTCCCTGTGGCATTTTCTTGGCAGTGGGAGATGATAATCTTCTGGCTCTGTCGCTTTAAACCTTATTTCCCATTAAATCCACTCCACGCTGCTGGGAAACCCACAGCAAGGATGCGCCATTAGCGGGTCTGTAAGATCCCTCCAGCGGGAAGAGCTGGAAGGTCTCAGCCTTTGGATACAGCCCACAAAATGTTTCAATGACCTACTGCGTTGTGGAAAGGTGTGCAACTTAGCTCATCCACACAGAGCTCCAAGGAAAGGCCTTCCTGCATGCTGCAGGTAGCAGAGCAATCTTTACACAGTCACTCTCAAACGAGGATCATAGTTCATATATTTTAGAATTTATAGTGCAGAAGGAGGCCATTTGGCCCAAGGAGTCTGCACCGGCTCTTGGAAAGAGCACCCTATTTGAGCCCACACCTCCACCCTATCTCCATAACCCTTAACCCCACCTAATCTTGTTGGACACCAAGGGCAATTTAGCAATCCACCAATCCACCTAACCTGCACATCTTTGGACTGTGGGAGGAAACCGGAGCACCTGAAACCCACGCAGACACGGGGAGAACATGCAGACTCCGCACAGAGAGTGACCCAAGGCAGGAATCGAACCTGGGACACTGGAGCTGTGAAGCAACTGTGCTAACCACTGTGCTATCTTGCTGCCCTCCTTCACAATGATGCTCCAGTGGACAAGAGTGTGCAGACTCAGGAGTCACCTTTTGGGGCACAGTATTTGGACTATAAGCAGGAAATATGTGTACATCATAGCATTCCCTGAGATTCCTCTTGGGTTTCAAATGGAGGAGTCCATCACCCTCATGAGCTCGATATCAGAGGTTCAACCACATGAGCTCCAATGTACCAACACTCTGAGTGGATGTAACAGCAATGTCTCAGTCAGGAAAGGATGCAAGTCTCCTGCAGTAGCTTGGATTTGTCTGCTCAGAGAATGAACAGTGACATCCACACAATACATGAGGAACTGCATACGCTAAACAGGACGGTTGCAGTGTTGGCACTGCGATTGATGGATAGGACGACTGCTGTGCACCAGCAGCCAGCCCCATCAACTGCTGAAGTCAACCCAGGGCTATGGAATCTACTGAGGAGAGTGAAGCTACCAAGAACATCTCAGTATTTCAGTCCAAAGGAGTCATGGTAGTTACCGGGGGACCTTGCCAGACATTATGGAAGGCTTTGTTCTGGTCACAAAACCTGGACATTGAGGGAATGGAAGGGTTTTCGGTTGACAAAGATGTCTGAATGCTGATATGGAGACTTTATGGTGAGATGAAATGAATGAAATGAAATGAAATGAAAATGAAATGAAAATGAAAATCGCTTATTGTCACGAGTAGGCTTCAATGAAGTTACTGTGAAAAGCCCCTAGTCGCCACATTCCGGCGCCTGTCCGGGGAGGCTGATACAGGAATCGAACTGTGCTGCTGGCCTGCTTGGTCTGCTTTAAAAGCCAGCGATTTAGCTCAATGAGCTAAACCAACCAGATGGGGCAACCAATAACGCCCTGCACTTGAAAAAAGCTCACCAATTGGGAAAAATATGTGGCTCTCTGCATCTGAGATTCCAAATCAACAGGGAAATTGATGTGCTCTCCATGCCAGCAAACAGGACATTTGTTACCATCTTTATGCAGCTGTTGCGCTGATGGCTGGGATATACAAGGCAGTTCGCTACTGAGCCTTGAAAAGAGTTTGACGCATAAAAATGGAGCAGAACAGCTGCCTTTACAGACCCCACTGGACATGGGGGTTGAGAAAATCTGGTTCGACATGTTGCTTGACCAGACGACGTATTTTCGTGATCACTTCAACGGTTAGCCAAGGCACCTTCGGTACTGGCTCGCTGTTGTGATCTCCAAGGCTGGTACAAGGTCGTGCCTGGTTGCCCCCCCTTTCCTCCTCTGTCTCCAGCTCTTGGTTTGGTCCCAACTCACGTTCAGTAACACATGACATGTTGGATCAGAGACTGAAGGAAAAGGCCAACACACAGTCCAGTTGGAGGGGGTCTCGAAGAGAAGAGACATCCTGTACCTTAACACAAAAGAATGCCCTCTTCTCCCTCGCGCCTGCAGTATATGGGGCTGCTCTGTCTGGCCTCATGTTCTCATACCATTCCTCATTGAGACCAAGAATGACTCCGGGTAAGATACGAGGGGTGGACTGTCAAAGATGTGCAGGTTAGGTGGATAGGCCATGCTAAATTGCCTCTTAGTGTCAAAAGAAGTGTAGGTTAGGTGGGGTGTCATTCAGAGGGTCGGTGCAGACTTGATGGGCCAAATGGTCTCCTTTTGCACGATAGAAATTCTATGTAATAAGGAAAATACCATAACATTTACTTTTAGGTGAATTCCTCAATTTCTGAAATAACTCTTTGTGGGTGAGGTGCAGTCTGACAAAGTGCTCTGGAAAGTCTCCTCATGTGTTTCAAGAATCCTCTTCGCAGCTCCAGTAGGAAGTGCACATGTAATGGTGAGAATGCTTTTCAGGAGAACTTGAAATATATATTAATACTGTTATTATTCCCTAACAACTATCCACTGTAAGGAGAGGCTGTTAGGGCAAGTGCTAGCCAACAAAATGACGTTCAACCTCTTCCACAAATGCTAACATGTATTTTTAAATAATTTTTATTGAAAAATTTTGTATTTATATAACAACGAACCACAATAAAATACCAAGAATAACAATAATGATAACAGTCATAAACATTCGCCCATCCTTAATGAACAAAACATATTAACAACAACAACTTAAATTAACACAATATTAAGTTAAATCACCATAGACAAAAAAAAGAATAGAAACGATAAAGAACACCCTCCATCTCCGCCCCCCCCCCCCCCCCCCCCCCCCCCCCCCGCCCGCCAAACCGGGTTGCTGCTGCTATTGACCAAGATACCTATCTTTGAGCCAGAAAGTCCAGAAAAGGCTGCCACCGTTTATAAGTGGCATTCAACCACTAAATTAGCCTCCCCGCACAGATATTTCAGTCCTCATGATTTGAATTAGCAGCTTGAAGTGGGTACAGTAATGTTGAACCGGCTATATGTGGTGTTAGCCTGAGAATAGCCTCACCTACCAATTTTCACAAAGCAGGCAACAATGGAACAATGGAAAATGAAATAATGAAACTTCGAAACAAACACTTAATTAAAGTTGAACATAAGTGTGACAACTTAAGAACCTTATACATCCAAGTGAATACCTTTTTTTCATACTCCTATATAATGCAACCCTGTTACTTTAGCAGGGCCCGAGGCAAGCTGCTTGAATTATTGCTTGAAGGCAAATAAGGGAATGAGTGATTGAGTGAGTAGGGACGGTAACCCCAACCACTTTCCATGCCCACACATGCCAACCCATTCCTCCATGGCTGGTTCAGCACAGAGCTAAATAGCTGGTTTTTAAAGCAGACCAAGGCAGGCCAGCAGCACGGTTCAATTCCCGTACCAGCCTCTCCAAACAGGCGCTGGAATGTGCGGACTAGGGGCTTTTCACAGTAACTTCATTGAAGCCTACTTGTGACAATAAGCGATTTTCATTTCATTTCTTTTTTTAAAATTTCATTAGTAATCCATAAACGAATTCAGTGACAGTTCTGCAGATGTTATCCACTCTTCACAAGCATTTATGTCTACTCTAAAAATCTGTAAGTCACACACTGTGCAATAAGACCCTTGCTCCCGTGAAAGTGGGGTGAATGTGGGACAGTGCATCGTCCTTTTGTGTCACCCCCAATTACACAGTCCAAGAGTTCTCCAGCAATGATGGTTTCCTTCAGCCTCAAATAGAGAAACCAGGCGCGGTATTCTCACCTACCCGGCGGGGCGGGGTGTCCCGGCGTAGAAGAGTGGCGCCAACCACTCCGGCATCGGGCCTCCCCAAAGGTGCGGAATTCTCCGCTAGGGGCTAGGCCCGCGCCGGAGTGGCTCCCGCTCCGCCGATTGGGAGTAGGGGCTGGCCAAAAGGCCTTCGCCGGTTGGTGTGAGTCCGCGCATGCGCCGGAGCGTCGACGTCACCACCGGTGCATGCACGGTACAGGGGGTCTCTTCCGCCTCTGCCATGGTGGAGGCCGTGGCGGCGGCGGAAGAAAAAGAGTGCCCCCACGGCACAGGCCCGCTGGCCGATCTGTGGGCCCCGATCGCGGGCCAGGCCACCGTGGGGGCACCCCTGGGATCCTATCGTCCCGCGCACCCCCCAGGACTCCGGGGCCCAACGCGCTAGTTGCTCCCGCCGGCACAGAGGTGGTTTAAACCACGTTGGCGGGAGAGGCCTGACAGCGGCGGGACTTCGGCCCATCGCGGGCCTGAGAATTGCCGCGGGGCGATCTGATTTCAGCTTATATGCGAATCCCGCCTCTGCTGATTCCAAGGTGTGGAGAATTCCGGCCACGGCGGTGGTGGGATTTACGAAGGCCCCGGGCGATTCCCTGACCCTGCGGGGGTCAGAGAATTCCGCCCCAGTTCTTTGATCCATTTCTTGAGGTAGCACCTCCACAGCTGCATAATTGAATTCAGGGACTTCATACCAAGCACTTCAGCGTTGCAGTTTAGTTATCCACTTGCTGCCTGTGGTCCTCTAATTTTGATAAAATGACATCTTCTGTAAGTGGGAACTAAAGCCCCTTTATGAACCACACCCACACTGGATTTGTAACATCTGCATGAAACGTATACCTGGTGGCAGTCCCAATACATTTGCACTGAATGCAAGATTAAGCCAAATCTTAAAGTTCCCAAGCTACAACTGCTATTCTTAATTCATATAGACACAAATTCTGGAGTGCACTGTTTCTGTAAACCAAGTACTGAGACAAAAATAAATCTGTTATATAAGATTTTTTTAAAGTCGCAAAGCCTACATTAAAAGTGTATCACTGTTACTTCTAATTGTAGAAATCATATGACTGCTTGTGGAATAGAATTAGAAGAATCTTACCAGCATTTGTTGAACCCAAGCAAAACCTGGATTGATTGGGTCCACCTGTACTGCCAGTAACCGTAGACACCTGCCAGTCAGATAGAGACACTTGGACCTAATTTCTTCAGAGCTGCTGCTCAGGTTATGTGCACTCGCTAGCTGAGCCAGAGCTTTTTGTCCCAATGACCCGGATACAGTCACCCATTCCTGAACAAACACAATGATTTGCACACAATTACATAAATTATAGCACACATAATTGTTCACAAAAAAGTATCCATCAAAGATTAAGTGCTAGACTTTCCGCCACCCACTGTTGGCGGGGTTGCCAATCCAGTGGAGAAGTGAGCCTCGGGCAAAAAACTGACAAGCTACATGCCTCGCGGCGGCAGGAGAATGAAAATGGGCCATTTTAACTCATTTGCTTTGGGTTAATGACTTGAAAGTCCATTTATCCATGCCCCCATGATGCTCTGACCTTTTGGGCTGGGAATCACGCGGGCAGGGATTGGTGCAAGGATTTTTAAGTGTGGCCCTAACGCGATGGATGGTGGGTCAAGCGGGTATATATTTAACAATAGATAAAAGCATGTGTTTTACATCGGTGCCCCAATGTCGATTGGAGGGCCCTCACACTTCCACAATGCAAATCTTGCCCATCCCACCCCCCCAGCACTCCAACAGACCCACAGGGGGGTTAATTGACATTTGTGTGGGGAAGGGTCAGGTGGCCAGTGGGAAGGCTTTCAGTGAGGGGGGCAATGAGGGGGTGCATGGGGAGGTAGTCGGCAGGGAGAGCAGGGCAGTCGGGGCAGGGTGATCCTGCCGGGGGGGGGGGGGGGGGGGGGGGGGGGGGGAGGGGGGGGGGGGGTTGGTGGTGTCCAGTAGGATAAACGGGGGTGGGGGTGATGGTAGAGAGTCCCGTGAGGGATGGGGGCATCCTAACATTTTCTGGGTTAGTATTACTATAAGACAGTGGGAAAAGTTTGTGATTTGTACTGTAATTCCAGATGGTTCCCATTACTGAGCAATTGCCCAACGGAGGTTTAAACTTCCTGGGCAATTGCCATGGAATCCATACTCGAGGGCCTTTCCCGCAGGGCAGGGAGGTTCCTGGAACATCTTTGGGGTATCCACCAGTTACAACGCCCTGGAGCTTGGATGTTATGGGCCAACCCTTCACTTTCTTTTTATATTTTTGATAAAAAAGGCTGTTATCTCAAAATGTTACCTGCCTTCACAATGTTATCATTAAATATGTTTTAATAAATGCAAAGTTCCAGAGGGTCTAGATTTAGAAATACATTCAGCTTTTAGAGTGCTGAAATACTACAAGAGGTAGCTCCTAATTATTGGCACACTGACCAATACTTGTAACAATAAATTATTTAAATTACCACTACATGCTGTTGTCCAAAGATTAGGGATTTTTAATTTTGGCTTAGGGGTTTCTAAGTATTTAATTTATTTCCCAATTCAAACTCATTTACCACATGTATCAAAGGTTTTCAACTCCAGAGTGTACATAAACTTAAGGTGACATTCTCATTGTGTTGGAACTGCCCATAGCAAACTTTCACATATAAGCTAAAATCGGATGGTAGAGAAAGTTTATGAATTACCTTTTCTACTGATGTGTAATCAGGTGTGGAACTAATGAATTCCTCCACAATTAGCTGTAGCAATCCTTTCCTTCTCTGAGTTTCAGCTTCCTTTTTATCTTTCGCAATAACCAGCTCAAGCATGTCCAAAGCCAATTGCACAAAGATTAACTTGAGAGATGCCAGCTTCCTTATTAGAGGCAAACTTGCATTTGTCATCTGAAAATATAAAATCAAAAATTTGAAGAAAAAAATTACAATTTTTTTTTAAAAGTCACACAATGTGAACAATGCCTTTTAAGTAATTATTAATTTAAATCTAAATCCAATTCATAATAAAATATCGAACTTGTATTTATGATAGTTTATGATGCCTGTGTCTGTTTGCCAAATCGTAAATAAAATTGACAGATCCCAAGTCTTCTTGGCTTGTATACTTAGAATGTAACAACATGAAAACGTATATTAAGAAAGGATATTTGACTTATCAAGCTATTTTGTTTTACCAAAGAACACACAAGATTGAAGGCCAGTTGGTATTATTCACATTTATATTAATTTTATCACGCTTAAACAAGCAACTCAATCTCCTTGTTTTGGTAGCATGGTTAATTTTTTGTCATGCTTATCCTCAAACATCAATGCTTTTCTATGCAGCGAGGCTATAGGTATCAGATGGAGATTGGGGATGGGAGAAAGATCTAGGAGGAGGTAATGTAAAACCTTTCAGCTAGGTTTAGTAGATGATCATTCTGGGCATTCACACGAGATCCCCAGGATCATAGGTACCAGTCTTCAGTCAATTTGATTCATTCTACGTGATAGCAAGAAGCAGCTAAAGGCACTGGATGCTGCAAAGGCCGTGGGGCCTCAGGCTGGAGATGCCCTCGCAATCTCCCTCCTACAGTATCAGATCCCACCTCTGTTGGTGGGCTGTCCTTCCAAGACTGACGATTCTCTGATTGAACCTGCATCCTCAAGAACCCACCATAGTTAATTGAACAGCCGATACGTAAGCAAAACATTTGGAGGGTGCCTCCTGGTAGATCTTGCCTGTGGGCCCATGCCAGCAAGTGCAGGGTTGGGATCCAGGAATAATCTCAGTCCATGATTACTTTTAAAGATGTTAATATTTCACCCAATGTGTGAATTTTCTGTGACAATTTATCTTAATGACTGTCCATAAGCATGTTCAGGTTAATTCAATCGTTACTAAGTCAGCAAGCATTTGGCTGCGTGTGACTTCATTTTAGCAGAGATGCATTTTTGCAAAATATTTTTAAAATCACATTCCTACAAAGTATTTTCTAAATATCCTCCAGCCTGTGTCACAATAATATGACTTCTGCATCTGTGGTTATAAATTGTTAATTTCCTCAAACATATATTGAACTGTTTAAAAAGGACTTTTAAAAAGCATAAAATGGCACTGAATTAAGATGGCTGCCAAAGGTCACCTGACACCTGGTATTACAGGTTTCTAAGAAGTTTCCAATGTGGATTAAAATTAAGACATACCCAGATATCCTCCTATAGAATTCCACGCCCATTTGTGTCAAAACCTACTTCAAACAATTTAGTGAAACTGTGCTGGACTATCAACTGGACAGAAAGTCCATCAGGACTATATGGAAATGTAATTTTCCTACCTCATCCAGATGAATAACAAATTATTCAGAAGTTAATGGCTGGTACAATACAGAATCTAATGGCCTTAGCCATAAAACAACTTGCCAGTCTGTCCAAACATGAGCTAAGCAAATAGCTTCTGAAATCATTAGTGGGAGAGAGATCATGCGACCAGAATAACCATTTTCTAAATCTCTTTTATTATAACACATAGGGCGGGATTCTCCCGCAATTGGCGGGATGGCCCGACGCCGGCACCAAGAACGGCGTGAACCACTCCAGCGTTGGGCCAACCGGAAGTTGCGGAATCCTCCGCACTTCCTCGGGCAAGGCCGGCGGCGGAGGGGTTGGCAGTGGTTATGGGGGTGGTAAGTGGTCACTCACAGGTAGACGCTACCACATGGCAACTCCACATTACCTGACTCCCACAGCACCCCCCCCCAATAAGTTGGTTAAACATGATTTTCCTTTCACAAATCCATGTTGACTCTGCCTGATTACCATGAGCTTATCTAAATGCCCTGCTATCATGCCTTTAATAGTAGCTTCTAATATTTTTCATGTGACAGCTGTTGGACTAATTGGCTATAGTTTCCTGCTTTCTGTCTACCTACCTTTTTGAATAACGGAGTTACATTAGTTACTTTCCAATCTAATACATCTTTAATAATAGTTTCTAACATTTTCGCTTCAAAAGATGTTAAGGTAACTGGCCTGTAGTTTTCCACTTTCTTTCCCCCTCAATACTGGAATCACATTTTCTTTTTTCAAATCCAATGGGACCTTCCCCGAATATAGGGGACACGATTCTCCGCTCCCCACGCCGGGTGGGAGAATCGCGGGAGGGCCCCCCGACTAATTTCACGACCCCCTGGCGCCCCCCGCGATTCTCCCACCCCCCTCGCTCGGAAGAATCGCCGCTCGCCGTTTTTCACGGCGACCGGCGATTCTCCGACCCGGTTGGGCTGAGCAGCCTGCCGTCCGCGACCGTTTCACGACGGCGGCAACCACACCTGGTCGCTGCCGACGTGAAATCGCCGTGAGATGCCCGTTTTGGGGCCTGTAGGGGGCCTGGTGTGGAGTGAGCACCATGACTGTGCTCGGGAGGGGACAGGCCCGCGATCGGTGCCCACCGATCGTCGGGCCGGCGTCTCAATCGGACGCACTATTTCCCCTCCGCCGTCCCGCAAGATCAAGCTGCCACGTCTTACGGGGCGGCTGAGGGGAAAGACGGCCACCACGCATGCGCGGGTTCGAGCTGTCAGCCGTTGTGACGTCAGCCACGCATGCGCGGGTTGGAGCCGGCCAACCTGCGCATGCGCGGCTGATGTCACTTAGGCGCCGCCGTCGTGTCACTCTCGGCGCGCCGCCCGGCGGCTGAGAGTTACGGAGCGCCGCTCCTAGCCCCGCCGGGAGGGGAGAATAGGGGGCGAGGAGCGGCCTCCGAGGCCGTCGTGAAACTCGGCCGAGTTCACGACGGCCCTCCCGTTTTTTCCCGGGAGCGGAGACTTCCGCCCAGGGAGTTTTAGAAAATGAAAACCAATGCAACAACTATCCACTAGCCACTACTTTTAAGACCCGAGGAGGATGTCCTTCAGGATCTGGGCTCTTGTCTGCCTGCAGCTCCAAAAATTCACTCAGTGTCTCTTCTCTGGTGACAGTAATTTTCCTGAGTTCCTCCCTTTCATGTCCTGATTTTTAGCTGCTTCTAGGATGTTGCTTGTATCCTTATAGTGAAGACTGATGCAAAATACTTGTTCAATCAATCTGCCATATCCTTGTTTTCCTTTATCAGTAAGATATCTCCAGACTCACTTTCTATAGGACCAACACTCACTTTGCCAATTCTTTTTAAAAACATTCTGAAAACTCCTACTATCCGAGGCAGATAGGGGAATGCGGTTTTGGTGAAGCTAACAGCAGAACGGTGTAACTTGATCTGCAATTTCTGTATATTCAAGATCAAATGTAAATTTACCCCTTTCTTGAAGTTGGCGTACTATTCTTGCATTCATAATGGCAAGTGTCATTTCCCTCGCTGGTGCTCTGAAAGCAAGTTTTGAAAGCAAATAGCTTGTCATGTGAGAGTACCTTTAAGAAATGGGTGTTTATTACTGCAGTGTTGTCAGACTGTTGGTGGAGTGGGCTGTCTGTCAGCTTTTCGTTTGACTTTGAGAAAAGTCTGGGTGTGTCTGTGTTTTCTTGGTTTTGTTTCAGTGTTGGAGTTTCAGTCAGCTACAGAATGTGCAATGTTGTTCTCTCTGCCATGTAAAGACTATCTCTTGATCACTTGGTGAATTCAGAGTTATAACTGTTCTCAGTAGTGAATATAAACTTGATATGCTTCTGTTAAAAGTTTTTTAAAAAGTTTTATGGATGTTAAAAGGAAAGTAAGGATTACTTAGTGTTGTATTCTTTGGGGGTTGTTTTTGAATTAATGGTTGTTAAGATGTTAACTATATGTTTTAAAAAGGTTAACTTGAGTTCATAGAATAAACACTGTTTTGCTTTAAAAATACTTTTCCATTTCTGCTGTAACACACCTGTAGAGTGGGCCGTGTGGGTCTATTAAAATCTATTAAAAGTTGTGGGCCAGGTGAATTCCATGATACACATTGGGGTTCTCTAAAACCCTGGTCCATAATAAGTTATTCTTCTATATATTACCATTTGAATTTCATTTTGTCTTATTTGAAAGCCTTTGAATCGTTAAGAGTGCAGCCTGATTTACAAGGATTTCCCGCACAACAATTGACTGAAAAAAGCAGCAGCTGTGTTAGTACAAAATGGGAAGGGAAAGATGAAAGATTCCTCACATTATGAAGTTCCAGTCATAATAATGACTTTACTACTAAAGCAGAAAATGAATCCAAAGTCTGCTTTATAAGCATTGTTGTTGAGATAGTTTCTAAATTCTTGAGATCATTTTAACATAAATGAATAAAGGCCAGTCATTGAACATCTGTTTTTTTACCGCTTTAAGTGGCAACAAGCTCATCAGGTCACTGAAAGCCTCTTCTTCAAACAAGATGACCTTCTTTATTCGTGCATATGCATCCAGCAGAAGACGGTGTTTTGATTCCTCTTCATCGCTGTGTTTAGCGAGCATGCTTTAGGAAAAGAAAACTAAAATAAGCAAGTGCCCAAATGTAAATAAACACTAAAGTTTGCATTTTTCTACCTCCACTCTCCAATGTTCAATTGAAACAATGAAGCGTATCCATATAAATGTCGAGGTAACTAGAAACCAGTTAGGTTGGGTTGTTTCTCTTACAGCAAAGAAGGCAGAGAAGTTGTACAAAATTATGAGGGGCTTAGATAGGGTAGGTAGGAAGAGACTTTTCCCCTGAGTAGTGGAGTCAGTAACCAGGGGCATAGATTTAAGGGGAGGGACAAGAGATTTAGAGGAGATTTGATGAATCGCTTTTTCACCCAGAGGGTGGAGGAAATCTGGAACCCACTGCCTGAAAGGGTGGGAGAGGTGGGAACACTCACAACATTTAAGAAGCATTTAAAACACCACAGCATGCAAGGCGACGGACCAAGTGCTGGAAAATGGGATTAGAATAGATAGGTGCTTGATGGTCGGTGCAGCCACGATGGGCCGAAGGGACTCTTTCTGTGCTGTAAAACTATACGACCCTCTGAAATGCTTACTGAAATAAAGACGAGCACCAACAATTACTTTTCTGGTCTGTATTCTACATACATTCAACTTTTGTGAGTATATAAACAGCTATAGTAAATAAAATTGCACATAAATTCACCTACATTAGTAAATTTACATGTTCCGTCATAATGTCCGCTGATTCGTCTCTGTGCCCATATTGGAGCATAGCATTTGCAAGCTGCTCCATTTTATCACAAACTGAAAGCAGCTTTTGCACGTTCTCAGCTTTCTTTAAATTAGCATGACCTAATGCTTTTATGGATTCCACTTCAGTGGACGCCACCCTGCAAAATAAAACAACTTTAACATATACACAATATATAAAAAATAGATTTTGTTTCGAAAAAGGAAATATTAGTGACTGGAAAAAGGAGGACATTTACAGTTATTGAGCAGGGGAATGGGATTAGCTGAGTTACGTACAGAGACGTGGTCACATCGCAGGCTAAGACTCCACAGCCAGGAAGGGAATGGGTGACCAGGCAGAGCAGGAGGACAAGACAGGCAGTGCAAGAATCTCCTGTAGTCATTCCCTGTGGAACAGATATATCACTTTTGATACTATTAAGGGGAATGGCCTCCCAAGGGAAACCAGCAGCATCTAAATTTGTTGCACTACTGTTGGTTCTGCTGCAGTAAAATGAGAGTAGTAAAATGTGTGTGAATGCAGTATTTACAGGGAATACAATTGTAAGGGGGACTGGGTAGGTGTTTCTGTGGCCACAAACGAGACTCCAAGGTGATGGGCGAGATCTGCTGGTCACAACATGCTCGATTAAGGGCAGCATGGTAGCATAGTGGTTAGCACAATTGCTTCACAGCTCCAGGGTCCCAGATTCGATTCCCGGCTTGGGTCACTGTCTGTGCGGAGTCTGCACATTCTCCCCGTGTGCGCGTGGGTTTCCTCCGGGTGCTCCGGTTTCCTCCCACAGTCCAAAGATGTGCAGGTTAGGTGGATTGGCCATGCTAAATTGCCCTTAGTGTCCAAAATTGCCCTGAGTGTTGGGTGGGGTTACTGGGTTATGGGGATAGGGTGGGGGTGTGGGCTTGGCTAGGGTGCTCTTTCCAAGAGCCTGTGCAGACTCAATGAGCCAAATGGCCTCCTTCTGCACTGTAAATTCTATGACTCTATGATTGGCAGTGCGACGTGGCTGGTAGATGCTGGGTTAAGCCTCCAGCGGAGCTTTTCGACAGCCCCTACACCTCGAGGGATCTGCCAAGTCCCGCGAGGTGACGGGATCAGGAACCCATCCACAATGGGCGGGACAAAGCCACACGTGTGCAAGTAGGCCTTAAACCTATTAAGGCCTACTTACCCATGATCTACCAGCCTCCTGGCATCTAACTGCCTCCCCAGGGAGTCCCCAGCTGGCACTATTCAGTATTGGTCTACACAAACATGGGCCAGGTGGTTCTCCCAAGCCAATGGAGGCCCCTGGTGGCCAGGTATAGTGCAGGGTGCCCCCTGGCCCTCCCCCTAAACCCTCCCCTGTCTAGAGTCAGGGCCCAAGGGGGCCGTGCGCATGAAAAGCGCAGTTGGGAGGTGGGGGGTGTACAAAGGGTGGGGAATGCATGGCAGATAAGGACAGGCCTTTGGGCGATTTGGGTAGGGGAGGGTTGAGGGGGTCCCAGAAAGGGGGGCTTGGAAGGGGGTGTGGAGTATCTGGAAGACGGATGGCCCCAAGGACCCCATAGCAGGGTGCCCTCACTTGGCGGGGGAGGGGGGGGGGGGGGGGTGGGTGGGGGGATGGTTAATACCCATGTGTGTGTGGGGGGTTGCGGGGGACCCCAAGATCACTGAGATTGGGGCACTGTTTCAAAAATGGCAGCCTGATCTCAGAGTTCTGCTCACCAGTGATGAAAATAATTCTTTCTAAAAAAATTTTAATTTTTAAAAATTGAGAATACCCAATCATGTTTTTTCCAATTAAGGGGCAATTTAGTGTGCCAGTCCACATATCTTGCACATCTTTTGGGTTGTGGGGGTGAAACCCACGCAGACACGGGGAGGATGTGCAAACTCCACACAGACAGTGACTTGGGGCCGGGATCGAATCCTCAGCGCCGTAGGCAGCAGTGCTAACCACTGTACCACCGTGCCGCATGATGAAAAGTAATTCAAAATGTGGGCTAAACCAGTGAGAAACTGCCAGGGCCCCAAAAAGTGACTACGGGTGTATTTTCATGGAAATGGTTGGTAGCGTGCACGATCTACTGCGAGTTTCCCGAAGCTCGATCTGGCGAGGCTGTCACTGTTATCAAACATTAATTGGTCCACTTAATGAAGCTCCACAGGCTTCACGCCGCAAATTATGGTCCTGCCGTCTGATTGGCCAGGACCGCATCCGCCAGCTCACCACCAACATATAGGGCAGCACAGTAGCCTTATGGTTAGCACAATTGCTTCACAGCTCCAGGGTCCCAGGTTCGATTCCGGCTTGGGTCACTGTCTGTGTGGAGTCTGCACATCCTCCCCGTGTGTACGTGGGTTTCCTCCGGGTGCTTCGGTTTCCTCCCACAGTCCAAAGATGTGCAGGTTAGGTGGATTGGCCATGATAAATTGCCCTTAGTGTCCAAAATTGCCCTTGCTGTTGGATGGGGTTTCTGGGTTATGGGGATAAGGTGGAGGAGTTGATCTTGGGTAGGATGCTCTTTCCAAGAGCCGGTGCAGACTCGATGGGCCGAATGGCCTCCTTCTGCACTGTAAGTTCTATGATAACAAGGGGGAGCAACACTTAAACTGATCCCGCAGAGCAAACCATACACAGTTTGCATCAATGTCACTGACGAAACCAGCCCCACGATTCGGGGATGCCGATGAGGTCAAATATTTGGACGCGGTGGAGTCCAGGCTTGATGCCCTGGTTCCCTGAGGGGCTCGGAGAGTCAGCCACAGGGCAGCCAGTGTCACCTGGGACGAATTTGCAGAGGGAGTCAGCTGGGGGACCGTCACCACGGGAACCGGCAGCCAGTGCCGCAAGAAGATCAATGACCTCCAACGAGCCACACAGTGGGTTACCTCTCCCCGGTAATGCTCAGGTGGGCATTGCCGAGTCACTTCAGAGCAGGGTTTGGAAGGGTGGGAAAGGGAGGGTGTCACCATTGGGGCTGTTGGGGGCACAAATGTACAACATTAGAAAATGTTGCACCCTAGGAATATGACGCCTCTGCAATGTGGGCCAACCCCCCAATCCTCTGCCCCAGCCTCCTGGCATGGTGGTCAAGGATTTCACCACCTTCCACCCAGACACACCACATGCAGGTGGTGGGCATGAGCAAGCACTCAACAGGCAGGTATGAGTCAGACAATTGTATATAAGTGCTCGGCTCTCAGCGGTTTATCATCATCCCACCCCGCCTTCCAAGTGACCCGTTGAAAGGGCCGGCACAGTTCTGTCATTCCGGGGTGATGGCACACAGACTCTGGGAGAGTGGAATAGGGTAGTGACTGGGGGATGAGTGCTGGGGAGAAGGGAGGGGAGAGGGGTGATTGGGGTGAGATGATGGGCGAAGCCACTTCCTATGTAAATTGGGCAAGGATGAGGGCCTCCCTGGAATTCCAGGCCCTTGTCGCTGCCGCCGGTCCTCCATCCTCTGACTGGTTCTGCAGGCATCCCTGGGCTCACCCTCCACCAACTCCTGGTCCGGCATGTCCTCGAAGGTGGCCACATGTTCGCCCCCTCCATCTCCGACACCTCGCCATTTGTGGAGGGCACAGCAGATCACCACAAAGTGGGTGACCCTCTGGGGCTATGGTGGTGGTGGTGGTGGTGGGGGGGGGGGGGGGGGGGGGGTGTATTGCAGTGCACCACCAGAGCGGTCGAGGCATCGGACTCACATTTTGAGGAGTCAGATGCACCGCTCAATGACCTCATGGGCCTCATTATATCAGGTCTCCGCGTCGGTATCATTAACCAGGTCCTCTGTGGGTATCCCTTATCCCCCAAGGGCCGAACGGCAATCCTGGGGTGGTCCTCGAAGAGGTCGGGGATGTCCGTCTGCCCCAGGAAGTAGTTGTCATGCACACTCACTGGGAAGCGTGCACACACGTGCATGATCTTCATGCAGTGGTCGTACACAAGCTCGACGTTCAGGGAGTGGAACCCCTTCCTGTTTATGTAGGGCACTCCGTGACAGTCCGGTTGGATGATCAGCCATGATTCTAATGAATGGCGGAGCAGGCTCAAGTAGCCGAATGGCCTACTCCTGCTCCTATTTTCTACGTTTCTATATTTTGCTCTTGGAGAGGGCCATCAAGGACATGACAGGCCAGATGCCTTGGGAGAATAGATCAAGCTGTTGGAGGCTGGCTCCTGCTTGAAATCAGAAGATTCTGAATCTTGATGTGGTAGTTCCCAGCTATCAGTATACAATGCAATCGCAAATTCTGGTGAGATTGCCAGAGATAGTGTTGGGCAAATGTTTGATGTAGTTCCACAGGAAGGAAGTCGGAAAATTGGCTTGGGTTATTTTAAAATTAGCACTGGTGCTTAACTATATTCAACTTGGAACTCGGTTATGGCAGGAGACTCCCAGGAGGACAGCGGAAATGCATCTTCAAAGCATCCCTGAAATGATCAAAACTCCCTCACCGACCCGTGGCAGTCTCGGTTTGACCGACAAAGAAGAGACGGCACCATTGAGAGACTTTGTCGCAAGAGCGCAGGGGCAAAGTCCAGGCATTGGAGAGAATGCACAAACCTCCAAACACATCATCTGCTCGAACCTTCAAGCACCAGGCCCTCCACATGTGGCAGTCTGAATTGGACTGATCAACCATCTCAGAACCCATCAAAGTAGAATGGATGCAAGACATCCTGAATTCTGAAGGATTTCCTAGACCATTTATGAAGATTATATATCAAAGCACCAATTGCAAATGTTCAGCATTTTTTGATTCCATGGTTTGAATAATTGCTGAGAATTTTTTTTTTAACAATCAGTGCAACTAAAAATGGTCAATCCACAACATTGTCTTCAGTAGCACTGTGCTCTGACATAGGGCGAAATTCTCCGACCCCCAGCAGGGTCGGAGAATCGCCTGGGGCCGCCGAAAATCCGGCCCCCGCCGTTGCAGAGATTCTCCGCCACCGGGAAGTGGCGGCAGCGGGAATCACGCCACTCCGATCGGCGAGGCCCCTGCGGCGATTCTCCGGCCCGCGATGGGCCGAAGTCCCGCCGCTGGGAGGCCTCTCCCGCCGCCGAGGTTTGAACCACCTCTGGTGGCGGCGCGAGCGGGCCCCCGGGGTCCTGGGGGGGGGCGATCGGACCCCGGGGGGTGCCCCCACGGTGGCCAGGCCCGCGATCGGGGCCCCCCACTCAGACTCCGGGCCAGTGCCCTGGGTGCACTCTTTCTCTTCCGTGGCGAAGCGGAAGAGAAACCCACATCGCGCATGCGCCGGTGGTGACGTCACCGCCGGGGCCTGCGCCGACCAGCGAAAGCCTTTCGGCCAGCCCCGCTGCCGGGAGGCGCTGGTTTTTTGCAACAGTCTTCTGGTGCCAACCGCTCCGGCGCGGGACTAGCCCCCAAAGGTGGAGAATTCCCCACCTTTGGGGAGGCCCGACCCCGGAGTGGTTGGCGCCACTCCCCTACGCCGGGACCCCCCGTCATGCCGGGTAGGGGAGAATCCCGCCCATAGTTAGAGCATTTACCTACAAAATCAAAGATATTTGTAACACTGTCTCTGTCATTACATAGGAACAAGAGTAGGCAATTCAGCCCCTTGAGCCTGTCCCTCCCACCATTCAATGAGATCATGGTTGATCTGTGATCTAACTCCATATACCTTCCTTTGGCTCATATCCCTTAATATTTTTGCTTAACAAAAATCTATCTATCTCAGATTTAAAATTAACAACTGTTCTAGCTTCAATTGCTGTTTGTGGGGGAGAGTTCCAACCCTCTTCTACTCTTTGAGCTAAGAGTACTTCCTAACATCTCTCCTGAACGTTTTATTGCTAATTTTTAGACCATGTCCTAGTTTTAGAAT
This sequence comes from Scyliorhinus canicula, assembly GCF_902713615.1. Taxonomy (NCBI): domain Eukaryota; kingdom Metazoa; phylum Chordata; class Chondrichthyes; order Carcharhiniformes; family Scyliorhinidae; genus Scyliorhinus; species Scyliorhinus canicula. The sequence goes on from NC_052161.1 coordinate 49,862,283, forward strand.
GTTCAACCAGTGGAAATAGTTTATCTTTATCTACCCTGTCTTTCCCTGTTAATATCAGAAATACTTTGATCAGATCACCCCTTAACCTTTGAAATATAGAAAAACAGGTCTAATTTGAGTAATCTCTCCTCAACCTGTAATTCAGGTATAATTTTTGTAATCCAGGTATCATTTTTGTAAACCTACGTTGCCCTCCCTCCAAGGGCAAAATATCCTTCCTAACGTGTGGTGCCCAGAACTGCTCGCAGTAATCCAACTGGGGTCTAACCAGGGTTTTGTACAGCTGCGGCATAATCCCTGTATTTTTAATACTCCAATCCTCCAGATAGAAAGGCTAGCATTCCATTAGCCTTTTTGATTATTTTCTGCACTTTGTGGTATTTTAAGGATATTTGCGATTGAATCCCCAAGTCTCTTTGGGCATCCACTGTACCTAACCTCTTTCCATTTAGAAAGTACTCTACTCTATCCATTTTTGGTCCAAAACAGATAGCCTCACAATTGCTTACATTGAATTCCATCAGCCACAATTTTGCTCTTTCACCTAGTGTGTCAATATCTCCTTGCAATTTTATGCTATCATCTAGGCTGTCTACAATGCCACCTAACTTTGGATAGCTTTGTCCACAAATTTGGATAGATGACTTTCTATGCCATCATCCAAGTCATCAATGAAGAGTGTGAATAACTGAGTCTTCAACACAGATCCCTGCCGTACACCACTGCCAATTAGACTAATTACCCATTATCTCCACTCTCTGTCGCCTGCCTCTCAACCAATTTCCTAACTATGTCAATAATTTGTCCCCAACTCCATGGGCTTCCACCTTAGTTAACAGTCTCTTATGTGGGACTTGATCAAATACCTCCTGGAAACCCATATAAATAGCATCCATAGACATTCCCCTGTCCACTACCTTCATCACTCTTCAAAAAATTGAATAAGACTAGTCAGGCATGACCTTCCCTTCACAAATCCATGCTGGCTCTCCCTGATAGATGAACATTTCTCAAGGTGCTCAGTTACCCCATCCTTGATTTTAGACTCCAACATTATCCCTGCCAAAGATGATAGGCTAACCCGTCTGTAATTCCCTGATTTCCCATTTTCACCATTCTTAAAAAATTGAGTCAATTTTTTTCTTTAAAAAAAAAATTTAGAATACCCAATTTATTTTTTCTAATTAAGAGGCAATTTAGCATGGCCAATCCACCTACCCTGCACATCTTTGGGTTGTGGGTGTGAAACCCATGCAAACACTGGTAGAATGTGCAAACTCCACACGGACAGTGACCCAGAGCCGGGATCGAACCTGGGACCTCGGCGCCGTGAGGCTGTAGGGCTCACCACTGTACCACCGTGCTGCCCGAATTTTCCAATCCAGAGGGACTACCCCGAATCACGGAAACTCTGAAAGATTATTTAGAATTTACCTGGCTTCCAATGAAGTAATGATATACGTGTAAACTGCAAGTCGATTAGCTTTCTCCTCGAAAGCTGCTTGATATTCTATAATGGCCTGTTTTAAGATGTTGCAAACCTAGAAATATAATGATACAATTTTTTATGCAATCAAGAAACTTGTGAACAAAAAATAAAATGCTATGTTTATACAATTAGCCCAATTGCACCATAATCATTTTCCCTCTAACCCTTGAGGTTGGAGATGGTGACATCATTAATAATAAACCATCACAGGTTGCTGTACTAGGCTCCTGTGACAAGTGTACGGACGAACAGGACGACTTCGGACTATTTTAGACTGTACCGGGGAGAACGAGACAGGGATGCTCCCTCTCCCCACTGCTGTTTGCGCTGGCTATAGAGCTGCTGGCAAATGCTCTGAACGCCTCGAGGGGCTGGAAGGGGCTGGTCTGGAGGTGGGGGGGGGGGGGGGGGGTTGGAGCACAGAGTCTCGTCGTATGTAGACGACCTGCTTTTGCACGTTTCAGATCCGATGGAGGGGATGGAAGTAATTATGGGAATGTTAGGGGAATTCGGCTTAATATGGGGAAGGGCGAGATGTTTGTAGTCCAGGCGAGGGGTCAGGAGAGGCGACTGGGGGAACTGCCGTTCAGAGTGGTAGGGGACAGTTTCAGGCATCTAGGTATTCAAGTGGCGAGGGATTGGGATAGGCTACATAAATTGAACTTGGCCTGGTGGGTGGATCAGATGAAGGATTTCCGGAGATGGGGTGCCATCCCGTTGTCTCTAGCGGGCAGAGTTCAAGCGGTAAAAACGACGGTCCTCTCGAGATTCTTATTCGTTTTCCAATGTCTCCCCATCTCCATCCAGCGGTCCATTTTTAAGCGGGTCAATAAAGTTATTGCGGGCTTTGTGTGTGGGGGGGGGGGGGGGCAAGTCCCCACAAGTGAAGAGGCCAAGCTCGAGCGGAATCGGTGGGGGGGGGGGGGGGGGGGGGGGGGGGGAGTGGCCTGGCGCTGCTGAATTTCAGCAATTATTGCTGGGCGGCTAATATAGCCATTGTGAGGAGGTGGCTGGTGAGGGGGGGGGGGCGGTCAGCATGGGTGCGTATGGAGGCGGCTTCTTGTAAGGGCACAAGTCTGGGGGCGTTGGTAACGGTGCCTCTGCCGTTCCCGCCGGCGTGGTACTCCACCAGTCCAGTGGTGGCCCTGAGAGTCTGGGGGCAGTAGAGGAGACATGTGGGAGCAGAGGGGGCATCGATCTGGTCCCCAATGTGCGATAATCACCGGTTTGCCCCGGGGAGGATAGTCAGGGGGTTCTGAATTTGGCGTAGAGCGTGGATTGAGAGGACGGGGGACTCCTGCTAAGGGGGATTCAGGATAGGGTGGTTTCTAGAGGATGGATAGGAAAGGGGAGTGTTTCGGACACATATAAGGAGCTTATGGGATCAGAGGAGATGCAGACCGAGGAGCTGAAGCAAAAGTGGGAGGAGGAGCTGGGGGGGAGAGAGGAGACCCTCGGGGCGGACGCGTTGTGTAGGGTCAAAGCGACCGCAACATGTGCCAGGCTCAGCCTGATCCAATTTAACATCGTGCACCGAGCTCACATGACAGTGGCCCGGATGAGCAGATTCTTTGGAGTGGAGGACAGGTGTGAAAAATTTGCAGGGGGGGTGGAGAACACCAGCGAACCATGTCCACATGTTCTGGGCATGTCCATAGCTGAGGGGATTTTGGCAGGGTTTTGCCGACGTCATATCCAAGGTATTAAATACAAGGGTGGCATTGAGTCCAGAGGTGGCGATTTCCGGGGTGTCGCACGATCTGGGAATCTAGGAGGAGAAAGAGGCAGATGTTCTGACCTTTGCTTCCCTGGTAACCCAAAGTCGGATATTACTAGTATGGAGGGACACGAAGCCCCCAAAATCAGAGACCTGGCTACCAGACATGGCTGGCTTCCTCTGCCTGGAGAAAATTAAGTTCGCCATGAAATGAAATGAAAATCGCTTATTGTCACGAGTAGGCTTCAATGAAGTTACTGTGAAAAGCCCCTAGTCGCCACATTCCGGCGCCTGTCTGGGAAGGCTGGTACGGGAATCGAACCGTGCTGCTGGCTTGCTTGGTCTGCTTTAAAAGCCAGCGATTTAGCCCAGTGAGCTAAACCAGCCCCGAGGGTCACTGTTAGGGTTCGCCCGGAGGTGGCAACCAATTGACTTCTTCGCAGAGAATTAACCGTTAGCAGAAGGGGGGGGGGGGTTAGGCTAGTGTAGATTAGGGGATTAAGTAATGGTGGGACCTGTGGGAGAGGGAGGTGGTATTTGCACTATGTTAATTTTTTTATGTACATTGTTTATCTTACTCCTGTTACAATGCCAAAGAAATACCTCAATAAAATGTTTATTAAAAAAATAAATAAACCGAGAATGCTCAGGGACAGAAAGCTGAGGAACATCACAGCTTCAGCGGAGAAAGCAACATTCTTTCTCCACAGATGCTGCATAACCTGCTGATGATTTCCAGTACTTTCTGTTCGTAGTTCAGATTTACAGTTACCACAGGATTTTTCCTTTCGTATTAGAATAAGATGGTGGATGCCTATTTAAGGGTGTTTAATTGATGTCATCATTTTGTACTCTTTCGCTATTTTGTTACTTCTGGCACTAAAAATAGTTTGCATTATGTTGTTCAGATACAAAGAACAAATTTCAGATTTTGGTTTTTTAAAGTATTATAAATAATATTACAATTGTTACAAATCTACTTTTTGCCGCTATGTAAGTATTAATAGTGCGAAAAGACTCCAGACCTGTTGCCCTGCACATTCTCACCAGACCTGGCCAGAAGATCGGGTGAGAAGTGTGCAGCTCCAGACCTGGGTAAGTAAAAAGGAGCGGAGTGACAGTCAGTGGATGATTGCCACTCCATGGAAGTTCTAATGTATAATCCACAATTTGTAAAAGATAAGATGAATCTCTGAATTAAAGTGTAAACGTTTATACATTCATAGATCTTTTGCAGTGGTTCAAGTGCCCTAACTCCAAGGAAAGTAAGGAAGCCAAAAGTATATTACAATGTTTTTCTAAGCTCCAATGGAATATCTTCAACCTGAAATGTTGGGCATCATGCTATGGAGGTGATGAGGCTAAAGAGCTGGAAAGACACCGTGTCACCTCTTTTCAGTAAGGCCCGCCACATCTTGTGCCTTTAGGCACTTGGTCGACAAGCAGCAGACCTTCCCCCAGAAACAAGGACCCTGAGAAATTCACATTTGCCAAGAGTTGCTGGCCAACCAGTACATTCTGACACAAACTAGAGAGCAGGCTTTACGAGACCTGGTATTGATAATGAGATCGGATTAGTTAAGGACATCATAGTGAAGGCATTCTTGGTAATGATCAGAATATGATTGAGGAGAGACAAGAGTTGGTCTAAGACTAATATTTTAAATCAGATAAGGGCAATTGTGACAATAAGAACACAGAGCTCGTGAAAATGAACTGGTAATGTAGGTTCAGGGATAGATCATCAGAGGTGCAGTGGCAAATCTTTATTGGGAAATTTTAGAATGCATAGAATTGATGCATTCCAAAAAGAAAGAAAAATTCCAAGGGGAGGACTCACCATCCATGTACATGCCAAACACAAAGAAAATACATATATGGGTGTAAGGTCAGAAGATTGGACAGAGGGATGCGAGGCCCCCAAGTGTGGAGACCTGGGTCAATGACATGGCGGGATTTATAAAGTTGGAAAGGGTCAAATTTGCCCTGAGAGGATCAGTACAAGGGTTCTATAAACGGTGGCAGCCTTTTCTGGACTTCCTGGCTCAAAGATAGGTATCTTGGTCAATCGTAGCAGCAACCCGGGGGTGGGGGGGGCATATATGTAACTTAACAGTCTGCTAACTTAAGTTGTTATTAATATGTTGGGTCGTTCATTGAGGAGGGGCAAAGGTTCATGATTGTTGTCATTACTGTTATCGTTGATATTTTAGTATGGTTTGATGTTGTTGTATAAATTCAAAAATTTTCAATAAAAATTATTTAAAAAAAAAGAAGATTGGACAGAGTACGAAAAACAACAAAGAATAACTACAAGGCTAATAAAGAGAGAAAATTAGAGTATGAGAGGAAGCTCGTGAGAAATATAAAGGCAGATATAGTAAGAGCTTCTATAGATAGCTAAAAAAGACAAGAATTAACAAATTGAGGGGCAGCAGGGTAGCATGGTGGTTAGCATAAATGCTTCACAGCTCCAGGGTCCCAGGTTCGATTCCCGGCTGGGTCACTGTCTGTGTGGAGTCTGCACGTCCTCCCCCTGTGTGCGTGGGTTTCCTCCGGGTGCTCCGGTTTCCTCCCACAGTCCAAAGATGTGCGGGTTAGGTGGATTGGCCATGCTAAATTGTCCATAGTGTCCTATTAAAAGTAAGGTTAAGGGGGGGGGGGGGGTTGTAGGGTGGATACGTGGGGTTGAGTAGGGTGATCATGGCTCGGCACAACATTGAGGGCCGAAGGGCCTGTTCTGTGCTGTACTGTTCTATGTTCTATGTTCTTCTATGTAAATATTGGTGCTGCAGAAATTGAATCTGGGGAAGTAAATTATGGATGAATTAAACGGATATTTAATAAGAATATTAACCTTTATTAGTGTCACAAGTAGGCTTACATTAACACTGCAATTACGTTACTGTGGAAATCCCCTAGTTGCCATACTACGGCCCGCTAACTTTCAGACGTGATGTTACAGTGCTGCCAAATTTACCCTCCCAAATGAATAAAGATCACATGATGCTATTTTAAAGAACTGCAGTGCAGTTGCCACTTGGAGCAATATTTATCACTCAATAATCGTCACAGAAACAGATTCTTTAGTTATTATCACCTCGCCCTCTGTGGAAGCTTGTTGTGCACAAATTTATTGCAATGTTTGTTAAATTTCAACAGTGACTACAGTGGCTGTGAAGTACTTTGTGGTGGTAATGAAAATACACTTTCTAAACACAAGTCTTACTTTTTTGATAAAAAAATACTGTGGATGCTGGAAACCTGAAATAAAAAGACAGAAAATGCTGCATTAACTCAAAAGATGTGACAGCATACATGGAGAGAGAACTGTTTTGTGGAAGAGTCGTATGGATTCAAAACATTAGCGATGTCTCTTTCTCCACAGATGCTACCAGACCTGCTGAGCTGATCCAGCATTTCCTGTCTTTCTTTTTTTGAATTGGTTTATTTTATTATCTCTTTTTCCGAGAAGTTTGTTACCTGCGGGAAGTCACTGACATTATTTTCTCACCTGCTCATTTGAATCATCACGGTTTTCTCCTTGAATTGCGCATACCATACAAATAATCGTATCATACCAAAAGTACTCATTTCCTCCAATACCTTGAGCCTCTTTCAAGAGCAGTTTAGCCTGACCGTAGTTCTTTTCATAATTAGCTAGAACAGCCAGAAGATACAAGACCTTTCCCATAGCTTCTTTGTTCTCAAATTCCTAATTGAAAAAATGAGACAACTTTTGAATGGTCTCTCCAGGAATGTTGACAGTTAAACCTAAGATGTTAAAATGAGAAAGCGAGTGAAAATTTAAGAATACAGAAACCGGAATTCTCCAGCCATTGGGATTCTCGGCTACCACTGGCAGCACACCCTTGTCCATGGGTTTCCCCGCGGCATGGAAAATTCCATTGACAAGCGGCAGGAACAGAAAATACCACCGCCAGAAAATGGCACGTCACTGAGAAACACACAGTTGGGGGCAGCACGGTGGCAGAGTGGGTTAGCCCTGCTGCCTGTAACCATTTGGGATGACCACTTACAACAAGAAATATGGATGTTCGCAAAGCCGAACGGGAAATATGGATAATGTAAGATTCAGGCGGGCACGGAGCCTGAGTGTATATTTGTGAGCAGAGAATCCAGACAACATCGAAACCCCCAACCAATTAGCATTTAATGGGCCATCTCCGTAAGACAAAGGATTGGTACTCAGGTAACCGATACAAGCCCAGAGATTTCGGCGCCACTCCCTGTACTCAGGAAGCGTAAATAGCAGGGTCAATGACCGCTTAGGACACGCCCAACCATCAAGGCACCTGCCCCTTTATTGGCTCAGATCGAAGGTAGTGATCGAGAACTGCCCAATTAATTGGGTCAAACCTAAAAGAGTTTTGCGCTCTTTTTCCCAAATGAGCGCAAAACTCCCCAAGGATAAAGAGAGATACTGCCATGTGTTCGATCTCTTCTGGACCTGGCACTCCAGCAACGTCCATCTCCAGCACCAGAAGCAAGTTCAAGTTCAAAGCTCTCTACCAGATGGATGATCCTAACTGAACCGCAGTTACTTCTACAGATCCAGCCGATCCAGATTCGAACAAAGGCCACTGTTCCTCTCACCTAAGCCAGGTACCAGGTTGAACCTTGTGGCGATATCATTTGATACCTGGCGACTCTGAGAGCAGATCATATTCATATCCATATTAAGAAAGGCAACCTTATTGACGGCCATATTTCAAGCAAGTATAGATAGCAACATGCCTCACTGCGCCGAGGTTCGATCCCGACTCTAGGTCACTGTCCATGCGGAATTTGCACATTCTTCCTGTGTTTGCGTGGGTTTCGCCCTCACAACCCAAAAGATGTGCAAGGTACCGTGGGGCCTCACGGTAGCATGGTGGTTAGCATCAATGCTTCACAGCTCCAGTGGTCCCAGGTTCGATTCCCGGCTGGGTCACTGTCTGTGTGGAGTCTGCACGTCCTCCCCGTTTGTGCGTGGGTTTCCTCCGGGTGCTCCGGTTTCCTCCCACAGTCCAAAGATGTGCGGGTTAGGTGGATTGGCCATGATAAATTGCCCGTAGTGTAAGGTTAATGGGGGGATTGTTGGTTTACCGGGTATACGGGTTACGTGGGTTTAAGTAGGGTGATCATTGCTCGGCACAACATCGAGGGCTGAAGGGCCTGTTCTGTGCTGTACTGTTCTACTGTTCTACTGTAGGTGGATTGAACACGCTTAATTGGAAAAAAATGAATTGGGTACAAAAAATTTATTTTAAAAAACACGCAGTTGGGGAACTGGAGAATCCAGCCGAATATACCAACGAAATATAAGTTTGGGTATTTCAATTCAGGTTAAGAGATTCAGCGCACTTTCAATTTAGTTGGGAGGGGGTATGGAGGAGGACACCCCCTCCTGGTGGCCATCAAGGTGATAGTCGCCCTGACCTTTTATGCTTCTGGGTCTTTCCAGGGCTTGGGCAGGGAACTGAGTGGATCGCGCAAACGTCCACACAGAGAGAGGTGCATCCAGAATGTGACGGATGTCCTCTGCTCGCAGGCAGTGAACTATATAACCTTCAGTCAGGACCAGGCCCACGACGATGCCTGGGCAACAAGATTCGTTGTGATCGCTGGCATACCCAGGGGCAGGGTGTGATCGGTGGCGCGCATGTCACCTTACAAGCACCGGTTTATAAGGGCGTGCCCGTCATCAATAGGAAGTGGTTCCATTCCCTGATTATGTTGCTGGTGTGTAACCACCAGCTGCCCATCATGCACATCTACACTTGATACTCAGACAACGTGGCACACTCTGAGATTCTCGGCACTTTTCAGACGCACCCTCACGTGAGGGGCTGGTTCTTGGGAAACAACGGATATCTGCTGAGGTCGTGACTAATGGCACCTGTTGGAGGCCAAATACCAACATAGAGACCTGTTCTAATGACGCCCATGCAGCAAACTGGAGTGTCACTGAGTGATGCGTCAGCATCCTCAAGGTGCGCTTCCGATGCCTGGCCTGCTCTGGTGGGACTCTCCAATATCGCGGCTGCGTCCTTCATCACTTTGCAAAACAGAGCGGTGACATGCTGAAGGAGGGGGAAGAACTCCAAGCCTCATCTGATGAGGAGGATGTGGAGGATGTCCAGGAAGTGCCGGGCATGAAGCCCATGCTGGCAGGGCTTCTAACGTATGCTTCAGGGCCATCGTACGTGCGACAACCTTATCAACTCCTGATTTGCCAACTAGGAGGCCTAGCCACTGGCAGCTCTGCAACCCTGTCCACCTCTACATTTACCACCCCCCACTTGGGAATCCCCTTCCCCATAACTGCTCAAACCTTTCCTGACCTTCATCCCTTCACTGCAAATTCCCTGTCCCTCAGCCCTTCACTCCGCTTTCACTGTCCCTCATCCCTTCACTCTGCCTTCCGTCCCTAAACCCTTCTCTCCATCTTCACTATCCCTCCTCCCTTCACTGCGCCTTCACTGTCCCTCATCTCTTAATGTGTTTAATGGTGACTTTATATTGGGCCCTAACAGTCACTTATGTGCGACATCCATGCCAACTTAAATATTCTCTAACTTTCTAATTTTACGTTGCCTACTGCTTCTTCTAGGTGTAACTCCAGATAGCGCATTAGTTGAGGTTTGTTGCTGCATGTCTTGCCCTCTGTTCTGTGATGCCTTTGGCGGCCGTCCTGTGGAGGGCCTGGACCTGGATATGCCCGGCTGACTTGCAAGTGTCACTGGTGACAACGTGCCACCCTGTTCTGCGTGCTGCCATCAGATGTGCCAGTGTCAGGGGAGGAAGGGGGGGGGGGGGGTTATTCAGAAGCACTGAGGTGTTCCAACACTTCTGCTGGAGGCACCGGCAATGTTCCCCTTCACCTCCTCCTCCCTCAGGGTGCTCGATGGCTGCCGGGCTACTCCATAGGACGCAGGTGAGGCTAGAGTGAGCTCCAGAGGCTCCGCCATCACCTGACACTGCTAGATCTGGAGGCCCGCCCTCATCTGAGCCATGGTCTTGATGACCTCAATCATGATGCACTGAGACTGGGACACGTCTCCCTTAGCGAGTGAGATATGTCCGTCACTGCCTTGGTTATGTCCCTCTGGTACTGTGCAATGTCCCTCTGTGACAGGCCGAGGTCAATCAGTGCCCAACCAATACTCTTGGTGCCCTCACCCATGGCCCTTTGTAACTGGAGCTCTGGAGCCACAGCAATGTCCATGTGAGCCCGGCACATCTCTGCCTGTTCTGCACCTCAGCCATCGATCACACAGTGTGCCCAAGCCTTGGACGTCTTGAGCCATGTCTCTGACGTCTTGCCCCAGGCCTTCCACTGCGGGTGTCATACGATCAAAAAAGAATGTGGGAAGCACATATTGTCAGCACCATCTCCTGCGTGAGAAAGCGGTTGGACTCCTCCAGTTGCACCTGCAGGTGCTGGGAAGTTGCTGACACCCACTCCTGTAAATCTTGACTCTGTGTCTGCATCTCTACCAGTGATGGTATCATACTTTCCAGAAGTGAAACACCTGTTCGGACTGCAGCTGTTCCCTGGGATCGCGCAGCCCTCTGACTGTCCGCTCCCTCAGAGTCCCTGCTTCCACCTGATGTGCTGTCGCATGTGTGAAATGGTATCAGAAGATGACCCAAGAGCCTCTTCTCTAAAATATCCCACCGAGGTGATAATCTCTGCGATGGTGGAAGATTCAGGCGACAGCAGTGACCCAAAATCGGTGTCTTCCCAGGACTGGCGTTCCAGGGTGTGTTGGGGATGTGGCTGGGGACCAGCGATTGTGGATGGCCCTGCCTTGTCTGCTGGTGATCTTGCAAGTCAAAAGAAAAGATAGATAGTGAGATCTTAGGATGGGGTGGTCTGTAGGAGAGGGGTGACTCACTCGCTACAAGGGTATCAGCTTTGCATTGGGCTCTCATTTGGTTGCCACATGCTGACCTCTGTTTCAGACATTGCCCTTTCCTCAGTCTCGCCCACTAGCTCCATTACCCTCTGCTCCGCGGGGGTCTGCGTGCGCAGTTCAGGGTGACGCCTCCAGTTTTCTGTTATGGGCAGCCTTGTCCTCGGGGACACGGAAAAGACATGGTGTAATGCATGTATGCAGGTTTTACAGGGTATCTGTAGCTGGTGCCATGTGTGTGCAAGGCATCTGACCAAAGAGGACAATTAACGTATTGGGGTTTGGTGGAGGGGGAATGTAACGGAGATGCAGACAGGTGGGGTGTGGTTGGACTGTAGGGGTGTGGGGGTTAATGTGGGGAGTAAGGAACGGGGGTGATGCCAGGGGCACAGGTGGGGACTCACCCGAGTTGCCTTGAGGAGGTAATTCCTCTTTTTTCTGCACTGGGTTCCAGTCCTCCGATCAGGCTGGCAGCATTGACCACCTATGCCACCTCCTCCCAGACCCTGTGATGACTGGTGGCTTCAGTCATTGCCCACCCTGGGAAAGAGGGTGTCCCTCCTCTCCTCCACAACGTAACCCATTTCCCCTAGCTTACTCTCCAAGAATCAGGGGTGGGCAGGTCCTCGTGGACTCATCTTCTTGGCTGGAATGAGAGTGTATGGAGAGTAAAGTACTGACAAGCAGCTCTAGTTTGTCAGGCTCACCAGTGTTAATTCCGGCCCCAGCGAACCAGACCCCTGCGAGAATGGGAATTTTTCTGAATTCACATGGGTAGAGTGCTGATCCATTTCCATGTCCTGACTCGCTTCCCGAATAGCGCCCCCAACGGGAATGCAAACTTGATGCTATTTAGTCCCGGGGGGGACACTTAATTTTCAAAGGGGGAATTCCAGTCACCATCTACTAAAGAAATGTAAATTTTTGTTGCCTTCTAGAAGAGTTTCTGTAGTGAATTTGTTGCAATGTCTTACAAACTTTTAATAGTTCCAGGTTTAAAGTTGTGGATCCCTTACTTGATGGATAAGGAATAAACAAAGGATTTAATTACTTTGATGGTAATTTGTATTTTAAACAGCAATTTATTTAATGACCTTTACTTTCATCCAGATATTGTTAACAGCATTGTTCAATCATCCATGACAGAACAGTAAACTAACCTTTGCAGCTATGTGAGCCTCTGATAACAAAATTCTGGCAGGCTGGTAAAATCCAAGCTGTAGTAAGACTTCGGCTTTATTGATCCATAAATCCACCACAGAAACTCCACTCAATTTTTTTTGAGTCGTCACTGGCGATATAATGTGCATTTTCTAAAACAAATATATATTTAAACATTACTATCCAGATTTTCATCGTTGAAGCAGGAATTGGACCATTTCTTGAACTTGCAATTCCACCTCCTGCCTGCCAACCCACCGAAGGCATTTTCATAATTGGAGGTCGGAGGGGGTCGGGATCAGAACTGCTGCCTCCAACTCATGAGTTGATTTTCTTCTTTGATTTAGGGTTGGCCCTCTGTTCAACCTGCTTCAAAGGTTTTTAAAATATTCGGCTTTAGAGACTAAGTTGATATCATTGTGCATTGCAATCCCCTTATGAATGCTTGGCTGAGCTGCAAACCTCACGAACATATTCAGCTCTGTGGGGAATGTTTACACAGCTGTTAACAGAGCTCTGTTTGATTCACAATTTTATGGACTGCTAAGAGGATTATGTTTCTTTGAAATGGTTATTGAATGCCTGTTTGTTGATTTGACAATTTTATAGCCAATGAAAGAGAATTCCTTCATCAGATTATGTTTGATTTGAAAACATTGCTCAGGTTAAAGGACAATGGTTAAATGGGATAACAAAAGGTTAAATGGGATAACAATTAAAATCAGACCACATTGAGTTTTGCCTGAAATCTGCATTTGATCCACCTAACATTGACAAGTGGGAATTCCTACAACTTGATCTGCTTAAGTTGATATGCGGAAGGCATTTTCAATTTATGTTATCATTTATTTTGTTTTTATTTGGCCCTGTTCAGCCCCTAATTAGTCGAGCATTTCAGCAGCTCAGGGACAATGTGGCGGAAAATAGTTGTATCTATTAATGAGTTGACTAGCTTTTATTGCAGCAGGCATTTAATCTTCACAGATAAAGTAGTGAGATTAAGTACTTCTTTCCAAGTTCAGAACACTGGACATGGTTTACATGAGCAAGAGGAATTCATAGAGGGCAACTAATGGAAATATAGTGTGCCTTAGTCATTTGATCTACATCATTATACAGGATCCGCACCTGAAAGAGGCATCTCACAACAGATATAAATGTCAGGGGTGATCTATCTGCACCACCTCCACTGAGCAGAACAGGCTGTCATGGCTGCACACATCCAGAACAGGGATGACTTATCCCAAAGAAGGGAAGATTATCACACTCTGCACCTCACATTTAAGTTAACCAGGGAACATCTGAGCAGTCTTTTGTGCATACCTATATTGAAAAAGAGACAGACATTTTCTCTTGGAAATGAGACATCAGTTGAGCAGAGTTTTTACTCTATGTTAAAGGTTCCTTCAAGTGCAAAGAAGGCACTCTTACAATTTGTGAAATTCATATCACCAATATTACTTCAGTTGGCAAGACAGCTAGCATGCGGTTCAAAATAATGCCAACAAGCTCGATTCCCGTGCAGGCTGAGGTAAAGTTTGGACCTGCACCTTTACCCTGCCGCTGAGATTTATCGACAACAGATCAGTGCAAAGGTTGCCAAGAAAATGGTTCAGGATGAAGTATCAGCAAACAATTAGCTGAGGACCTGCCTTCCGGCAGAGCACACATGACATGATATCACCATTATGGGCAAGTTCTGAATTAATTGCTGCACTCTTCTCTCAGGCAATCCCTTGGGATCAGGAATGACCCACTCTGGTCCAATGGATTTTCAGATGGCTGATAAGTCCAATGATATTCTGCAAAGTCAGCCACGTGCCACATTGAGGGCGGATGGTGCCTGACTGGTTGGCTCAATGTACTGTTTGGAGATTTGTGCTGATTCCACTAAGAAACATCCCCATGGCAGAGAAGTATCGCAGACCAGGAACCTAAGCATTTTTTTGATGTTGGCATATCAGATATTGCAATCTGGTAGAAAATAATTGCCACCCAAAAATGTATGCAAAATGCTGATAATGGTACCTCACAGAGTATATGGTCATTCCCAAGTTAGGTTTATATCTCACTTGATAAACCCCCTCAAAATTGTGCAGATGAGCGATATAAGAACATAATGGAGAAATATGAGTGTATAAATTATAGGTGCAGCAAACAATCAAAAGGTTTTTGTTGCAAAGAGCTTGGAGTACATAAGCAATAAAATCTTATGACAAATATACAGAGCATTGGTAAGGTCACAGGTACAGTTTTGGACTCTTACCTAAAGAAAAGCCTACTTGCCATAGAGTGAGTGCAACAAAGGTTCATTGGACTAGTTCCTGTGTTGAGGGGATTGCCCTTTGACGACAGATTGAGTAGACTAGTTTTATGGGGATTAATTCTCTGTTTGGGAAACCATGGGCTGGATTCTCCCTTGGCCGCAGCCGAAGTTCACGATGCGGCAGAGAATTACAAAATCAGGATCAGTGTCGTGCGTAGACAGGCGCCGCTCCAAACATGATGCTTTAACACCACACTGGTGCCGGAATCGGGGTCCATGACCGCATGCCAGCGGGAGCATGTAAATGCATGCTAAGGGTTCTTAATGACCCATTTGCATTATTCAGCGTGTCCAGCACCATTTGCGCCAGCCCTCCGTGATTCTCCGGTCCCCGGGGTCAGGGATCACGTGGCGGTGGATCAATTGTGGTCTCCACCAGTATGGCTCTGGCGTGGTGGACCTTGGGGAGTTGCCTCCAGCGTCCATCCGAGGGCCACCCTCCACTCCCATCGACAATGCAGTATCTGTTCAACCCTCCTCTAATAGACCCCCCTCCCATGCACCCCCCTTCTTAATAGGGAGACTCCCGCAGGAACCCCCATGAATAGGGAGACACCCCCGGACTCCCTAACTGAAGGAACCACCCATAGAGACCCCCCTAACTAAAGGGACCCCCTCTCCGACTCCCTAACAGAACCACCCACAGAGACACCCTAACTACATAGATCCCCATAGGGACCTGCTGAATAGGGAGACCACACCAGGGACCCCATGAATAGGAGAACCACTCCAGGGACCCCATGAATAGGAGGGACGCCACCCCCCCCCCCCCCCCCCCCCCCCCCCGCCCAAGGGATCGTCTACCTGAAGGTGCCATCCAAAGAGCCACCTCATAGAGACCTTCTGGCTATAGGATCCCTACTCAGAGCCATACCTCCCCCACAAAGGAGACCCCTGTCTGGAAGTTTGAGAACAGTTGAGACAGGGGGACAGTGAAATAAATGATGGCTTTAACAGTTACCTGGAGGCTTCACATGTCCATTCCTGGAATGAAAACAGCTGTGATCTGTGTTTCAAGCCCTCAGATCCATCAGCTCCATCCATTCAGTTAACATTTCAGTAGTGGGTTGTGATTGTCAGTTCCCACAACCAGCAGCAGCCTTGATTAATTAATCTACTTCATGGATCAGTGACTCCAAATGGTGAAACCCAAATGTGAGCAAACATTGACCAATCAAAGAGAGGTAAGTGCATTGCAATGACTTGCTTGAGTGATTGGAATGCATTTAGTGCATGGAATGCGCTTACCTCTCTTTGATGTGGTCAATGTTTGTAAACATTGGAGTTGCACCACTTAAGGGTCACTGATCCATGAAGGGAGATGAATGAATCAAGGCTGCAGTTGGTTTGTGGAAACTGTCAATCACAGCCCACTGCTAGAACATTGCGAGTGGCTTGCAGTGATGGATCTGCAGGGTTGAAACACAGGTTACAGTTCTCCTCAGAGGAATGACACATGAAGCCTCAAGGTAAGTGTTACAACTGCAATGTGTTTCACTGCCCATGTCTGGACTGCTCTCTTGCTTCCAGACAGGGAATTATTTTCTGGGAGGGTGCGATTGAGGGGATGGAATGTGCCTCTCGGCAAGGGGTCCCTGTGGTGGGGGTCCATTTAGTCACGAGGTCCCTGTGGGGAGTCCCTTTAGTTAGGGGGTCTCTGTGGGGGATACCTTTAGTTATGGGGTCCTTGTGAGGGTCCCTGTAGTTAGGGGGTCCCTGGGGAGATTTTCCAATTCATATGGTCCCTGGGGAAGTCTTCCTATTTATGGGAAGGGGCGGGGTTCTCCCTATTAAGGAGGTTCATGGTTCCATATAAACGGTTGCTGCATAAGATAAAGATGCATGGCATTAAGGGTAAAGTAGTATCATGGATAGAGGATTGGTTAATTAATAGAAAACAAAGAGTGGGGATTAATGGGTGTTTATCTGGTTGGCAATCAGTAGCTAGTGGTGTCCCTCAGGGATCAGTGTTGGGCCCACAATTGTTCAGATGATTTGGAGTTGGGGACCAAGGGCAATGTGTCCAGGTTTGCAGACGACACTAAGATGAGTGGTAAAGCGAAAAGTGTAGAGGAGACTAGAAGTCTGCAGAGGGATTTGGATAGGTTAAGTGAATGGACTAGGGTCTGGCAGATGGAATACAATATTGACAAATGTGAGGTTATCCATTTTGGTAGGAATAACAGCAAACAGGTTTATTATTTAAATGATAAAATATTAAAGCATGCTGCTGTGCAGAGACCTGGGTGTGCTAGTGCATGAGTCACAGAAAGTTGGTTTACAGGTGCAACAGGTGATTAAGAAGGCAAATGGAATTTTGTCCTTCATTGCTAGAGGGATGGAGTTTAAGACAAGGGAGGTTATGCTGCAATTGTATAAGGTGTTACTGAGGCCACACCTGGCGTATTGTGTTCAGTTTTGGTCTCCTTACTTGAGAAAGGACGTAATGGCACTGGAGGGTGTGCAGAGGAGATTCACTAGGTTAATCCCAGAGCTGAAGGGGTTGCATTACGAGGAGAGGTTGAGTAGACTGGGACTGTATTTGTTGGAATTTAGGGATGAGGGGGGATCTTATAGAAACATATAAAATTATGAAGGGAATAGATAGGATAGATGCGGGCAGGTTGTTTCCACTGGTGGGTGAAAGCAGAACTAGGGGACATAGCCTCAAAATAAGGGGAAGTAGATTTATGACTGAGTTTAGGAGGAACTTCTTCACCCAAAGGGTTGTGAACCTATGGAATTCCTTGCCCAGTGAAGCAGTAGAGGCTCCTTCATTAAATGTTTTTAAGATAAAGATAGATAGTTTTTTGAAGAATAAAGGGATTAATAAAGGTGTTCAGGCCGGAAAGTAGAGCTCAGTCCACAAAAGATTATCCATGATGTCACTGAATGGCGGAGCAGGCTTGAGGGGCCAGATGGCCTACTCCTGCTCCTAGTTCTTATGTTTCTGAGGGGTGGGTCTCCCTATTAAGATGGTTCCTGTGGTCACTTCCCTATTAAGGGGGCCACTGGGGGGTCATCTTCCTATTAAAGGGGTCCCTGGTGGGGTCTCCCACCAGGTGGGGTCTCCCTAATAATGGATTCCCTGGTGAGGGTATCCCTATTCATGGGATCCCTGTGGAGTCTCCCTATTAAAGGGGTTCATGGATGGAGTGGAGGATGAGGGCGATCTGGCATGGGTGGGCAGTTAGTGTATTGTTGGCGGGGGGGGGGGGGGAAGAATGGTCATTGGAGGGACTTTCGGGGCAATTCCCCTATGGGAGTTGCTCCCTTGACCCACCAAAAGGTCCACCACGTCAGGGCTATGGTGGTAAATGCCAGAGGTGATCCACATCCATGTGATTTCTGGCCCAGGGGACATCAGAATCACGGAGGGCCAGAGACTCTGGTGCAAGGCCATTAAATGTTGCCAACGGGGCATTAAGACCCAATTGCATTCATTTACATCCTCCCGCTGGTCATAAACCTCGATCCCAGCACCAGTTGGGGGGGGGGGCTGTTTGGAACATTATCGGCTGGATTTTACGATTTTCAGGCTATGTCCTTGTGCTAGCGTGGGAACGGTTGCGTTTTCAGACCGAAAACCTTGTGAACATGGCCACCGATCCTCTGTTTGGGGGGCTAGCAGGCAGGCAGCGTAGAGCACACGGCTCTAGCTGCCGATGCGGCCGGACAATTGCTGGGTCCGTAGCCGCATGCGCGCGCTGATGGCCTGTAGTGGCTGTGCCGTGCAACATGGCGCTGGCCTGCCCAATAGTGCCCCACTTTGGCCAGGCTCGCGACCCCCGGACCACCTCCCAACAGTGCCCCCAGCCCCTGCCAAAGACCCCCCTGCCCGCGGATTAGCTCTTCCCCGACTGTGGTGGCGTTGGGCTGAGTCCGCAGCAGCCATACCGCGTTCCAGACAAAAAATAAACTTGGCCAGTCGGGGGCAGAGCATGAGGGGGTGGGCCTCAGGTAACATCCTGAGGCCATCGATACAGCATGCGCCGTACTCCTAGAGTACGCCGCTTTGGAGGGGGCGGAGCATCGCAAAAGCGGTGAAGGACCCAATTTTGTCGTAAACGGGGGCTGATTGCCACATGTGATTTTGGGTCCGGAGACTGCAGAATCCCTCCTCACGTTTGGAACGCCGCCGATCCCGATTTTCCCCGTTGCCTGATTCTCCATTCTAGCAGGAAATGCGCTTCGGTTGTCATGAGACAGAGAATCCAGTCCAAATTCTTTCAAATTTAGATGTAGCAAAGGTGATCTAGTTGAAACATATAGGGCGCGATTCTCCGCAAATGCGGAGAGTCGTGAAGGCTGCCGTGAAACCGGCCGTGTTTCCCGGCAGCCTCCGCGCCCCCTCCCGGGACCCGATTCTGCTCACCGGTCGGGGCGAGCAGTGGGGCCCCGTGAACCTCGGCACCGCAGGCTTAGCGAAATTCACTAAACCCGCGCGCCAAAGTTAACGGCAGCTGACGCGCATGATGACGTCAGCCGCGCATGCGCGGATTGGACGGCTCCAACCCGCGCATGCGCGGATGACGTCATCACGCATATGCGTGAAACCCGCGCATGCGCGGGCCGGTATGCCCCTCAGCCGCCCCGCGGACTGATCCAACGGGGCGGCGGAGGAACAAAAAGGGCGCGGGGTTCGGACCCGCTGCCCGCGATCGGTGCCCACTGATCGCGGGCCCATGGCGTGGTGCGGCCGTGCCAATCGGTGCCACGGTTACCCAGAACGGCACTTTGCGGCCGTTTTCACGAACGGTGAGAACAGGTGTGTTGCCGTTCGTGAAAACGGCCGTAAAGGCCTGGGAAATCGGCCCATCGGCTAGGGGAGAATCGCTGCTCGCCGTAAAAAAAACGGCGAGCAGCGATTCGTGTCGGGGGGGGCGGGCGTGGGGGGGGGGGAATAGCGGAAGGTCGGGAAAAATGTCGGGAAGGCCCTCCCGCTATTCTCCGACCCGTCGTGGGGGGCGGAGAATCGCGCCCATAAAATTCTTAAGAGGTTTGACTGGCAAGAGGCGGAGAAAATGTTTCCCCTGTCTGGGGAAAGGAGAACAAAATCTCAGCATGAAGGATTCACCATTTCCGACTGAGATGAACATAGTTTTCTTAACTCAAAGGGCTGTGAATCTTTTCTACCTCACAGAGCTGTGTATACTCAGTCATTGAGTACATTTAAGACAGAGGTAGTTAGGTATTTTGGCAGTTTGCGCTGATTCCACGAGGAAACGCAGGGATCTAAGAGATATAGGGACAGAAGCTAGAGTTGAGATTAAAAAATTAATAATGATCTTGTTGAATGGGGAGGAGGCTCGAAGGGCCAAGTGGCCTACTCTTGTTTCAGTTTTTTATATTCTTATAGGAATCTATGTCACCCAGTTTTCTTCTTGAATAGTCTTGGTTCTTTTTAGGCTAATCAATGACCACACTTAAAAAAGAGAAAGCAATTCACCAAAGTGATAAATAAATTATGCTTTCAAAGTCATGTCTCACCATATTCTTGTTTGAATCTATTAATGTATCAACTTGATTTTCATTTAAAATTAACAGTTTTTCTTTTGCAGCTTGTAATTGTTGATCTTTCTGGTGAGCAATCTCTTGCCGATACCTTAATGGAACAGAATAGTCACATGAAGCATTTTTATTATTCAAGATACAAATTAATTACAAGTAAATATGGTTATTTACAGCTACTAGTAATAAAACAGTGCAGATATGAGCAAACATTTTTTATGTATATCTTATTAAAAAAGATGCTTCCAGCTGATAAAGCTACTTCCAGTCACATTTTGTAACGCGGGGTTCATTATAAATTCTTTTGTCCACGTTTATTTTTATTTGAAAAAAAATCCTTTTATTGGCATTTTCAAAATGTATAAACAGTTATGTACAATGTTGGCCGTATTATTCACTGTACAATACAGAAAGGTTCGTCTTTTCTTTCCCTTGATTTCCCCTATTTACATTCTGCCGCCCTCTGACTCGGTGTGTGGTCCCTCCCACACCTACACCCTCCAGCCCACCCCTCCCTGCCCTCCTCTCCCCCACCCCCCTTTGTGTCCTCCGTGGTTGGTTTTGGGGGTGGTTTCCCCCCCCCACCTCCCCTCACCCCTTTCTTTTCTTCCCTCGTCAACTCCGGTTGTGTATTCCCAGCAGGTTCTTCCCGGAGGTGGAGGACAAATGTGAATGGTGCCAGAAGGGCCTGGCCAACTATACCTACATGTTCTGGGCATGTCACAAACTTGCCGGGTTCACACAGCCCTCTCCGAGGCAATGTCCAAGGTTGTGGGGGTGAGAGTGAAGCCATGCCCAAATGTGGCAATTTCCGGGGTATCAGAGAAGCCAGAGTTACACATGGAGAAGAGTGCTGACGCCCTAGCTTTCCCTTCCCTAATAGCACACCAGAGAATCCTGCTCGGCTGGTGATCAGCAGCACCACCCACAACTGCATACTGGCTTGCTGACCTTTCGGAATTTCTCCACTTGGAGAAGATTAAGTATGCCATCCGAAGGTCGGAGGAAGGCTTCCTAGATACATGGGGACAGTTTGTTGGCCTGTTCCAGAACCTGTTTGAGGCCAGCAACAATGAATAGAAATGGGAAAGTTAGAAAGAAAAAGGAGAGGAAAAAGAAAAATGAAGACGGGGGGAAACCATAGGAGCACGCAACCCGCTGGGGGGTGGGGGGGAGATGAGAAAATGCTGGAAGGACACAAAAGGACACATGGGAGGGCATAGGAGGGCATAGGAGGGCATAGGAGGGCTGGGGACCCCCCCCCCCCCCCCCCCCAATCACGGGAAATGTTCACATTTATAAAGGCAATTCCCTGTAAAGCCCAATTAAGCCACCAAGTGGCAGCGTGTCGCCTTTTTCTCAAAAGTCACTGAAAATGCTTTCACAAACCTTTTAATCTCAATATGAACAACTTGGGATCTGAGTATAGAACAGGGAAGCAGGAAGCAGAAAATTTGAGGCCGGGGGTGGGGTGGGGGGCGGGGGGGGGGTGGGGGGGCAATAAGTTTTCTTCAAATGTTATGGTGTCAGTGTCCACATTCAGGAGGTTAAGGGGTTTCAGAGCGTACAAAACCAAAGTTTTCAGCACATGGTACATCGCTAATTGTTTTAAACCACCATCTTAAATTAAATGTTAATCTATAGTAATACACAGTTCTATTATAGTTGTCAAATCTACACTTTTTGAAATGTCAAATGGATACCATCAGATTTACCTTGCGATTTATGTACATAAGATCAAGATTAAAGTTTTAAATTGAGTAATGTTTTGAAAATATTTCACTTTTGTTGGTGGTCCTTTTAGTTTGAAGGTCTCTGGAGGTGTCCCTTTAGTTAGGGGGCTGGAGGGGTCTCCTGTTTTAGGGGACCTCCCGTGTGAGGGGAAGGGGGCAAGTAGTACTATGTGGGATTGGCGGGTGGTTGGCCCTCAGGTGGACTCCTTAAGGGAGTCCTTTCCCCCTCAGCCCACCGAGAGGCTCACTATGTCAGGTTCACGTATGGTGATGCCTGTAGTGATCCTCGCCCATGTGATTCCTGTTATATTACTTGGAGTAATATATGTTACTCATTTGTTCATGCCGTGATGTTCTTAACTTGATGATGATGAATTCTTGAAGTCATCCAATAAAAATAAATAATTTATTGAGTAACTAATCAATTAATTTGTGAGTTTGATTCTTTAATACTATACCCCCTGTTAGTGTTGCCCTCTAGTGATCATTTACCTGTAGTGACTAAACATTAACTCCTTATACAGAGATCACTACAATTCCCAGCCTGGAAAACCGGAGAATCACGAAGGCCCAAAGATTTTGGTTCAGACCCGCTAAGTGGGTGCAAATTGGTCAACAGACCCATCTGCAGCCATTGGCATTTTCCCGCTGGCATGCAGGCGAGAACCCCAATCCCACCACCAGCAGGGGACCGGAGCGTAACAATCGGTTTGGCACCCGGCGTGAGCCACAATTTTGTCCAGATTCCCAATTCTCTGCCCGATCACGATGCCCGATCATAATCTGCATTGCCAGCATCACAGGGCAGAGGATCCAGGCCGATGTACAAGTTTCCTCCCACACTCCAAAGGTACGCAGGTTATGTGGACTGGACATGCTAAATTTCCCCTTATTCAGGTTTAGATGTCCCCTTGTTCAGATGTTCAGGTTAGCTGTGGTTTTTGGGATGGGGCTGGGTAGTGGTCAGGGGAGTGGGTTCAGGTTGGATGCTCTTTCTGAGGATTGATGCAGACTCAATGGGCCGAATGTCCTCATTTTACAGTGTAGGGATTCTATGATATCCACTTCAAAAAAATAACATTGCCAATATATCCTTAAAGTAAAAAAGCAATGACAGTTTCTGCTTTTTGACTATGCAAATATCCATCCCACTTAAGTGAGCAGAAAAATATGATATGAAGAGCAAGGGCTATTAATGTCTTTTAATTGCCTCAAATATGTCTCATAATCTGAATTGAAGTGGCTGTGATACAAGTTGGCAAAAATATCCCTGACTCTCAGAGGAATGCTCTGTTTCGCGACATAGCTGCAGAAGTATTTACAGATGAAGTGTTGTTTGCCAGCAGTTTACCTCTGAGATGGCTGGTTACATAACCACCAACTGCAAAAGTAGCAAGGGAGACCTTCCAGGTAGTTCTTGTGCTCAAAGCAAGTTAGGTCAGGAAACCCAGAAGAAATTTGCTGTCATTCAGGTAACCTAAGTACATGGATTTAGTTTAAAAGTTGTAACTTGCATTGTTCTACATCTTATATAGGCAGTCTCCTGATGTGTTTTTGATCTGGTTAGAGAGGGGTACTACTGTAGTCTCAGCTGACAAATATGATGTGCCCTGACAGAAGAGAGAAAGAAAACTGAAGTAATTTGAAATTGGGAAGGCACATGAATTGCAAATGTCAGTATGGTTTTTGCAGAATTAGGAACAGAAAGGTTGAACCACAGAAGACACTGAGAATCATTCGTTCAAAGCAGAAAACAGGTAACTAAACAAAAAATACCTGCAATGCTTGTGTCATAATATACATAAAAGTGACCTTTCCATCAAATCCCTTGTAAGGGAATTGCCAAATAATTGTAGGTTGTGTTTCAGCATAGGTCGTAGACATTACTAGGAGAAACACCCAAGAGGAATGTATGCTTAAATTCATTAAACCTGCAACATTTCCTGGAATACGTCCCACAGTGGTGGTCGGGGCAAGGCTTCCCAACACTAAGATATCTGTGCATAGTAACCATGTTTATTTATCAAATACATGCAGCTATATACATTAATAAAATTGCTGGAACTCACATTTCATTGCACGGTGTATACCATTGTTTCTTTGTGCCCTAATCCTCTCACTGCAAATTAAGTTAGTGCCACATGATGATAGTGGGAACGAAGATGACTGCACACATCCACTGAACAAGAGTGACCCCTACAGTCTCTTTCACAAAATATATCCCTTGATCCATTGATGCAGCACAAAACACCTAACTTCTCAACCAGTGGTGCTCTTCGAACACAAAAGGCAAGAGTTGCCTCAATGGAAGGCTTTAGAAAGGGTAACAAATTCATTACAAAGGGTTATTTAACCTACTGCCACTCCTGTATTGCAAAATAAAGGATCCCAGTGCAACTTTCTTGAAATAGAGGATCCAGAAAAATATGTTGTGCAGAGAAAGTTCACTCACTTCCACTGAAAGTAATAGTGATAATTTAAAAATAAAAACAGAAAGTGCTGGAAAAGTTCCATAAGTCTGGCAATATCTGAGAAGAGAGAAACAGAGTTAATGTATCAAGTCCAATGTGACTTCTTCAGGAGAGGGTTCTGTAGAAAAATCATATTGGATTAGAAAAATTAACTCTGTTTCTCAATCCACAGATGTTACTAGACCTGTAGAGTTTTTCCAGGGTCAGGATTTTCTGGCCCTCTCTTGTGGAGGTTTTTGTCAAGGCAAAGGCAGCTCGTCATTGTCCGCCGGCGGGATCTTCTGGTCCTGCTGAAGGCAGTGACCATTTGCGTTGCTCGGCAGCCATGTTGCAGGGAACCCGCTGCAGGGGTTACCTTTGGCGGGATCGGAAGATCCTGTCGGTGGGAAGGGGTGGAAAATCCAGGCCAGGCATTTCCTGATTTTATTTCAGATCTCTAACATCTACAGTGTTTTTCCTTTACTTTGGTAGTTACTTTGACTTGGGCATGAATGTAAAAGCGATAATATTGGATTAGTCATTTACTATACTTCTCGCCTGCTTCTCATTTTAATTGGCATCATTTATTGTTATGGCAGTGGATGCCAGTTAAAAAATCCATTTAAAAGCTTCAGCTGACATAGTTCTTGGCCTTTCCCATTCAATATTGTATCAAGATCAAATTATATGCACTGCTTCAATTGCACTGAAACTAATGGTTTTTCAAATAATTTCAGACGGCTTTTAACAGTTGAAAAGTAAATATTTTTAGCAAGTCTTTTCGCTTCATCTACCCATGATTGCTTCTTTCAATCATTCATTTTTATAAATGTTTAATTATTTGTGTAAAAATGAACTACACTGTCCGAAACAATATGAAAAATAACATACTTAGCTCGTTCTGCCTCATAGATAAATACTG
The DNA here is from genome assembly GCF_902713615.1 of Scyliorhinus canicula. NCBI lineage: Eukaryota > Metazoa > Chordata > Chondrichthyes > Carcharhiniformes > Scyliorhinidae > Scyliorhinus > Scyliorhinus canicula. Next base: position 49,887,514 of record NC_052161.1, read on the forward strand.
ATCCAGGAACCTTCTCATGGAACTGTGCCGCCTGCTTTAGATTCAGGTCTAAACAGATCTGGGCAAGCCTGTGGAGAACAAATATTTATTTGTAATTTAGGCCAAAATATACAGCTCATTCCGGAACTATAATTTTATAATATTGCAACAGAGTGTGAACATCCTAAATGCTTCTACGACTCAAGTAACTGAACAGTGCATTGAATAAATGTATTCAAGTATCCATTTTCTATTAACAAAGTGTAGAGGACCATGGAGAGGTGGTGGTGTAATGGTACTGCTATTATACTAGTAATGCTTGGGGTACCTGGGTTTGAATCCCACCATGGCCACAAAAATATTGTAAAAACCCATCTGGTTCAGTAATGTCCTTTAAAGCAGGAAATCTGCCACCCTTACTTGGGTTGGCCTACAGACCCACAGCAATGTGGGCTGCCCTCTGAAAATGGCCTAGCAAACCACTCAGTTCAAGTGCAATAAATGCTGGCTCAGCCTGTGGTGCCCACATGCCCTGAACGAACAAGGTTTTTTTTCTGGATATAACATTGTCAGTGCACCTCATGTTTGAGACTGCTGAAATTACATAGAAGGTGAAAGTAGAAATTTGCAATTCTTCAGGGGAAAGTGGAAGGGTCATGAATAAATGGAAGATGTATTAAAATTAATGGGAATAAGAAAAAAATTGCTAGGCCCACATAGTAAGCATTCCAGTATACTGAAAAAAGTGAAGGAGGCAATGTATAATTTTCTGAAACATTTTTTGAAATGGAAATTGTGTTAAAGAACTACAGGATGCAAATTCTACATCTATGTTTAACAAAAGTGAAAGTGATAAACCAACATATTGTATGCTGCTTAGCCTGACCTCAAGTGTAGCATGGTGGCACAGTGGCTAGCACTGCTGTCTCACAGCACCAGGGACCCGGTTCAATTCTGGCCCTGGTCACTGCCTGTGTGGAGTTTATACATTCTCCCTGTGCCTATGTGGCGGGTGCTCCGGTTTCCTTCCAGCCCAAAGATGTACTGGTTAGGTGGGCTGGCCATGATAACTTGCTCCTTCGTATCCAGGGATGTGCAGATTGGGTTACGGAGATACGACACAGTGAACATGGGTCGTGTGCTTTTTTGAAGGGTCGGTGCATACTCGAATGGCCTCCTTCTGCACTGTAGGGATTCTATGAAAATCTGCAGTTAAATTGCTGGAGAACAATGATTGCTGAGGAAGGTATAGTCTGAACAAAGATAATCAGTTTGGGAAGGACAGGTTGATGATGTAATTAAACCTTTTAAGAAAATAACAATGTGTAGAGGAAGGGTACGAGGTAGATATTTAAAGCTGTTTGGTCGGAGAACAAAAGAGTTCCGAAGCTTGATGTACATGGTATTACAGGGAAGATACTCATATGGATAATGTAATAAGATATGTGGACAGAAAGGGGAAAATGATGTATTTAATGTTGGTGGAGTGTAGGTAGCACTATACAGAAGAAGAACCAGATCAATGTTTCCTGATTATAACAATTTAAAAGAAATGTGAAACAGTGAGGAATACTGTAAGAAATTTCTGGATGATGTTGCAAGGTCTGGACAAATAGGTGCTGGATATAAAAGGGTAATATATTTGAGCTAAAAAGTGCAGTGAAAGTAACTAAAGCCTCACTTGTAAGACTCTAAGGTTAGTGGAAGAGAGAAGTCTAAGAATGTAGGAATATAGATTTATGAAAATAAGAGAAAATACCTATATGCGCAAAGAATATAAAAAGTGACAAATGTATGTTGAGGTTCAGTAACATTCTGATTAAATGAAAGTTGAAGCAATATGTGTAGCTCTGAACACTCCATTAAAGCTGACATGTTAAAAGATATTAAACAGATAATAATAAAAATTTGCTTGGATGATTTCAAGAATGAGGGGTCACAGCTGTGGAGAAAGACTAAAGTAATTGGGACTTTTCCATTGGAGCAGATAAAATTAATAAAAGAGTCTCAAAGAAGTTTTAAAACTTTAGGGCAAATAAAGTAACACTGTTCAATGGTTGGAAGAACGGTAAAAAATTATTTTAAAAACTTTTTAATAAATGACCAATATAAAATGACAAAAATGCAATTCTTCAAATGCAAAGAACACATGTTAAATATTGTGTGCATGTATTATGTAAATAAACTTTACGTAGCCATGGTGTGGAGATGCCAGCGTTGGACTGGGATGGGCACAGTAAGAAGTCTTACAACACCAGATTAAAGTCCAACAGGTTTGTTTGGAAACGCTAGCTTGCGGAGCGCAGCTCCATCATCAGGTAACAATTTTAAATTTGCATTGAGTAATATCTAATAGTTGCGCTGCCTGGTGGATTTGTAATTCCTGCCAATTGTCACAAATAGCATAACAACTTGCAATTATACAATGCATTTAATACAGAAAATGTCCCACTGCACAGAGAGATACATTGTCAAAGAAAAGGTTGTAAAAGGAGCTTAGTCGAAGAGGTGGGTTTTAAGGAGGGCCTCAAAGGGATTTAGCATGGAAATTTCACAAAACCTGAAGTCATCAATGGTGGAGTAAAGTGAAGGTGAACAAAGAGGCCTGACTAAAGGGAATGGAGAAATATCAGTGGTGAGGGGCTGGCATGGTAGTTGTATCATTGCAAAAGGTGAGCACAATTGGAAGGAGCAAGACCTTAAAACACCAAGAGGACAAGTTTAAATTTAGATCACTAGGGGAATGAGAGACAATGGGTGAGATTTTTCAGCCCTTCCCGTTGATGGGATCTTCAAGCCCAGCCAAAGGTGACCCCCGCAGCAGGCTGCCCAATGACGGAATGCAGTAGACATCAGCAGGGCCGGAAAATCCCACCAGTGGCCAGTGGCCAATGGCAGGCTGCCACCTCCACCAGGAAATATGTTGCGGGTGTGCCGGAAAATCCCACTTGATATAGGAGCCAACAAGGAGAGTGGTTGTGGAAAACAATTTTGGTTCCAATGAAATTTATATAGGTTGGAGAATTTGAGGCTGGTGAAATCTGGAGGTAGAGAAAAGAGGCCTTTGGACTGAACCTACGATTCGAAAGAAATTATACAATTCATCTAAAGGATATTTATAGAAATGTTAAAATAACATAAAAATTACTTAAATTGCATTTCATTACAAGTTACTACATATGGTACTTCGAAAAATAAAATTAACCTGAGATGGTAAAAGTCAGAGAGACTCTTGTTATCCAACACATCACTGGCTATTAATTCTGCCAGCTGAAGAACAGGCAATGTCAAGTGCGTATACGATAAAGCTTGCAACTCCTTCACTAATAAATCCAGGTAGAATAAACTGTAGGTCTTACAAAAAGGAAAATAAATCAGTTAGTCTTCCAGAAGCTACTTCATCAAATCTAATTTAGTATCCAGAATGCATAAATTTAAAAACAAAATCCAATCCAATCAATGTTGGGTTGTCTTCACCAAAAAATACATTGCTAAACACAAACATTTGTTGCACTTATTCAAACACAAATCACTTAGAGCCTGGATGGTGAGATTCATGTTCAGCTGACAATTGTTAGCCTGCAGATATGTGACTAAGTCATAAAACTTTGAGGGCCAAATCTTCCAAGCAGTGGGAATCACCGCCAGAAGCCAGTCTGCTTGGATTTTCTTTCCTCACACTGAAGTTCCACATTTCTCGCCTGGACTACCGAACTGGGCATCTTCAGAAGTGTGGAGCGTGCCTGTTCTGGGTGTTCCTCGTAGTGCAGGGTCGTCAGGACAAGCCAATCCATGCCCCCTTTTATAGCACTAACCGCCATATTCCAGTACATTTATTGGTCCCAATGCTACTTGGAGAAGCTACGGAGAGAAAGAGTGCCTAGGGTAAGTGTGTGTGGGGGTAGGCTGACAGGTGGTTGAGTGAGGAGGTAGGGTGGGATTTGGAGGGGCATGACAGGGAGTGGGTAAGGCGCAGGGTCGGGGTGGGTGAAGGTGGAAGATGGTTAGGTTAGGGAGTTGGGTAACAATTGGGTAAGGGGGTAGGGTGGCAGCTGCGTGGGGTAAGGGGTAAGCTGGCAGGTGAGTGAACGGGTGGGATGGTAGGTAAGTAGGTGGACATACAGGGTGGCAGGTAGGTGAAGGGGTAAGGTAGCAGGTGGGTGAGGAGCTAGGATAGCAGGTAAATGGATGTTTGGGGAGTCAAGAGTTGGGAGTAGTCAGGTGTTTGGGGGTAATCAGGATGACAAGAGGGTAGTCAGGTTGTAATCGGTTGGTCAAGAAGGGTAGTGGGAGCTGGGGGAGTAGTCAGAGATCAGGTGGCAGTTGGAGGGTTGGAGTTGGTTGGAGTCTTCAGGGATCAGGTGGGAGTAGTCAAGGGGTAAGGAATCTAATGGGGAGTTGAGGGTTCAGTAGTATAGTTATCCACGGATTAGGACTGGTTTCAATCCTTTTGGCCAGGACTGTCGGATCCGAGTTCACACTGCCATTGATGTCAGCGAGAATGAAGAGTTTGGTGCTCAGCCAAAATTCCATTCACGGCAGTGGGACCAAAGAATCCCGCCGGCGTGAACGAACGGACAATTCCGGCTTTTAACTTTTCCTGGGCAATTATTTAATTGTTCTAGAAAGTAAGTTGGAGATCTGGGGTGCGATTCTCCGGTCGCTGACAGCGAAATCGGGTTCAGCGATTGGCTGGAGAATACCAGTTTCCGACCAAATCGGGGGTGGCAATACTCCGCCTCCTCCAAAGCAGCGTACTCGCATAGGTGGAGGAACGGCATGCCTCGCCCAATGTGGCGGATGTGGAGGAGGGCCAGGCTGGGCAAGACATGGAGCCCGACAGGAATAGGAGGCCGTACAATCTGATAACCAGGGCTGCCACGCATGGGACAGCTTGATCACCTCCAGGTTCACCGACTAGGGGGCCTAGCCACCTGCAGCTCAACCATACCATGCCACCCCCAAAGCCCCGCTTTCCCCATGGACACCCCAGCTCCCCCACCCTACTCCAGCACCCTCACCCCGCTCTGGGCCCTGCACCACAGGGTCTTGGTCCTGGGTTGGCAGTATGAGTGGGTCCGTTTCATGGGCTGGGGATGATGACCAGCAGCTCCACGATGAGCTCTGACCACGTCTGACTCCCGCCCGGTCCAGTATCATAGCCACTGTTGGGGTCTGGTCTGGGATCATAATATCGGAAACAAACATATCGACAGACATCACATGTATCCCATAATAGTAACTTGTATTTACAGAGCGCCTTTTTTGAAATAAATTGAAAGTTACCAATTCTCTTTTTTGCCAATTAAACAGCAATTTAGCGTGGCCAATCCACCTACCCTGCACATCTTTCGGTTGTGGGGGCGAGACTCATGCAGACATGGGGAGAATGTGGAAACTCCACACGGACAGTGACCCGGGGGCGGGAGCAAACCCGTGTCCTTGGTGCCGTGAGGCAGCAGTACTAACCACTGCGCCACCATGCCACCCTTACAGAGCGCCTTTTAGATCATAAAATGTGTCAAGCTGCTTCACAGGAGCACTATAAAAAATATGACATCAGGCCACCTAAGGGGATATTAGGTCAGAGGGACAAAAACATTGGTCAAAGAAGTGGATTTTAAGGAGCATCTTAAAGTAGGAAAGCAAGGTACAGATGGGAAAGTTTGAGAAGGAAATCCAGGAACTTATGGTTTAAAACAATTGAAGGCATCACATCAGGGATGCTCGAGAGACCAGAATTGGATTATCTCAGATATCACAGAAGGTTGTGGAACTGGAAGAGGTTACAGAGGTAGGGAGAGCGAAGACCAGTAGAGATTTGCAAACAAGGGCAAGAATTTTAAAATCACCATTTTGTTTGCCTAGGCCAGCACAGGAGTGACAGGTAAACAGGAAGTTTTGGACGACTTCAGGTTTACAGAAGGTAAAATGCAGGAGACGAACCAATATATTGAACACTAAGCTTTGAGGTAACAAAGTCATGCATGAGTTGTTTCAGAAGCAATTGAGCTGAGGGAGGGAATGACATCAGGCGATGTCACGGGGGCTTAACTAGGTGGTCTTTTTCATGGTGTGAATATATAATCAGAAACTCACCTTGGGATCAAATATGACACCAAAGATGTGAACAGTCCGGTTTAGTTTCAATCTGTTCTTACAAATAAGGCAGTTCTTCAGCATACGTTAAGATCCATAACTGAATGGAGTCTGTACACTTGGGTAAGAGCAAAACGCTGCCACCAGGTAGAGCTAGAGGGCTTTGCAAAACAGAGTTGGGTGAAATTATGTGAGCAAGTACTTTGCTCAGTTGAGCAATATGCTCAAACACATTTTAAGCTTCAAAGGGGAACTTTTTCTCGGGAAGAGAGGTGGGTTTGGATTTGTGTGATGAGTTAAATCCCTTAAAAGTGACATTGGGTCAGGGGCCCAACAGTTCCCGCCCACTTCTAGTTTCACCAGGTTCAAAGGTGAGCAGCATTTAAATATCCTAATCGGTAATTAAGTATCGTTTTAGGGAAATGATGGCGTAGTGGTACTGTCGCTCGATTAGTTTGCCAAAAACCCAAGGTGCCCAGGTGCGAATCCCACCATGGCAGATGATGAAATTTGAATTCAATAAAAATCTGGAATTAAAAGTTTAATGATGATCATGAAACCGTTGCCAATTGTCGTAAAAACTCTTCTGGTTCAGTAATGTCCTTCAGGAAATCTACGGTCCTAATCCGGTCTGGCCTACATGTGACTCCAAATCCACACCGTGATGCGGTTGACTCTTAACTGCCCCCCACTGAAATGGCAAGCTAGTTAGGTCAAGAGCAGTAAACGCTGGTTTGGTCAGTGAGCACACAACAGAGGAGCTTCTTCAGTGAAACTGACAAACTGGGTAGTTTCTGATCAGTTACCCTGAAGAACTCTGGCCATGGTCAGGTATAGGGCTGCTGCTCACAGCATTACTTTTCAGATTGGGCTTCCACTGCTTAAAAAGCAATTTCAAAACCATAGGACTAACAGGTAGAAAGGATCAGCTCTCTCAATGTGTCTTGTGCTAGTGCCTCGAGGTGCTCGGGCTTTTATATCAGGTAATTGCCATCAAAAACAAGACCTCTTTTCCAGTGGAACAGACGGACATGTGTTGTTGGTGACCATTGAGATGCCTAGCACTGGACAGGCACAAGCCCCACAGCCCTCCAGAGTCTCTGGCTTTCTCCAAGGATCTCTTCGACTGAATGTTAGAAATGGCTTGTTTGGATAGGAAGAAAGGACATTAATGGAGGTTTGATGGCCTGAGTGTTGAAGACACTCAGGATGACGAGTTTGTTATTCTAAGGTACCTGAACAATAGTTACCCAAACTGTCATAAGATTTGTTTTTTTCTGTCACCTGCGCACTGGATTGGCACAAAGCATTTAATGGTCACATGACATTTTCCTACAAGTGACAATCTTGGGATCATCAAGCAGCCATTGATGCTTTGAGGAAAATGCCCTAGCTTGTCTGCACGACTGGACTTGACATCAAAGCCAACATTGGTCTCACAATGATGATCTTTGGGTCAGTCACTCCACATGAAGGTAAATTCAGCACCCAATTGCTTAAGATGGCCAACCTCAGCTGAACAAGTTTCATTAAATGCTGCAATGGCTAATTTATACCTGGTTAGTGCTCTGAAAGTAAGTTTAGATCTCTGTTCAAGTCTATCACTGTGGCACTGTGGTTAGCACTGGGACTGCGGCACTGAGAACCCGGTTTCGAATACCGGCCCAGGGTCACTGTCCATGTGGAGTTTGCACATTCTCCCCACGTCTGCGTGAGTTTCACCCCCACAACCCAAAGATGTGCTGGTTAGGTGGATTGGCCATGCTAAATTGCCCCTTAATTGGAAAAAATAATTAGCTACACTAAATTTATTAAAAAAAGGTCTATCAGTAAATACACTAACAGTACTGTGTATAACTCTGGTCTCCATTTCACAAAAAGGATACAGAGCCCCGAGAGAAGGTGCAGAAATGAATTACAAGCATGATACCAGGGGCGGGATTCTCCGACGCCCCACCGGGTTGGAGAATCGCCGGGGGTCGGCGTGAATGCCGCCCCCGCTGTCCTCCCAATTGTCCCGCCCCCCCCAAAAACTGGCCCGGCGTGAGTCGTGCCTCGGAAAATGGCGGGGTCCGGCGCGACTCAATGGGCGCCAGGGCCGCCCGAATTCTCCGGCCTGCAATGGGCCAAAGTCCCGCCCGCACTGGTTGGCATGGTGCCAAGCCCCTATCCCGCCAACCGGCGGGGCGCCAACCATTCCGGGGCGGTCCTAGCCCCTGAAGGTGCGGAGGATTCCGCACCTTTGGGGCGGCCCAATGCCGGAGTGGTTCACGCCACTCCGTCCCGCCGGGACCCCCTGCCCCGCCGGGTACGGGAGAATCCCGCCCAAGATCTGAGAAGCTAAAAGGCTGGAATTCTCCGGTCTTCCACTGGCGGCGGGATTCCCTGGTCTCGCCGGCAGTGCAGGCACCCCCATTCGTGGGTTTCCTGGCGGCATGTACTGGCTTCAAAGGGAATTTCCATTGACAGCAGCAGGAGCAGAGAAACCCATGGCCAGCGAATGGCCCGTCACCTAGAAACACATGGCTGGGAGGCCGGAGAATCCCACCCATATATCTATGGGGAAGGACAAAAAGATCTTGGATTCATTTCTCCAAAAAGACAGGCCAACGGGTGATCCAATAGAGATTTTTAAAATAAGAAAGGGTTTGATAGCACAGACAGAGAGAAGGGGAGGATTCTCCATTTCGCAGACTGTGCTCTCACACCGGAGCTGAAGTGCACTGGTTTTCTAATGCCCTTACAGTCACAAAGCAGGATGCAATTCAGTGTTCCATGCCATTCAAATTTCTCCAGGAGGAATCCCGATATCGAGCCTCCAACTTGGGCAGGCGGCCCGATAGCGGAGTCCCATGGCCGACATCCCCCCCGCAAATCGGCCCGACACCCCCAACCCGCCAAAGAGATGAAAGCGCACTCAGTACAATTCAATCACTCATATGTGTGATTTCACTGCACTTAGCTCTCTTTGATGCGGTCCCATCCTCACAAAGGAACATCGATACCTGCCCAACTATCCACCAGGGGCCAACTGGGCATCAGGCGGCCAGTCCAGGGCAGCACCCACTGTGGCACCTACAAGTGTGTTGGGTGGGGGTTGCAACACATACCACTGGCAAGGGCAGTGCCAGCAGACGTTCCCCTGGCATCAAGGACAGGTGCCAGAGCCAGAAGCCTTCACGGTGCCAGCCACCAACAGGGCTAGGGGTGCGGGGAACGTGGGGGGCACATGCGGGGGAGGAACCCCCAGTGCCAACCAGGACCACCATGTAGCCCGTTGGCCCTGGTTGGGCAGAGGGATATACACCATGCTAACATGTCGGCCTTTCACTGCAAACAATGGATATTGGAATTCAACCGGACCGCCTGGTTTAGCACACTGGCTAAATCGCTGGCTTTTAAAGCAGACCAAGGCAGGCCAGCAGCACGATTCAATTCCCGTACCAGCCTCCCCAAACAGGTGCCGGAATGTGGCGACTAGGGGCTTTTTACAGTAACTTCATTGAAGCCTACTCGTGACAATAAGCGATTTTCATTCATTTCACATGCCAAAGACTCCGGCTGAGCAAGGAGACAGTGCGACATATTTTCCAGATGATGGCACACCTGGCATGTAGGGGTATGAGGGAGGACACCCGCTCCCGGAGGTTGCCAAGGTGATGGCCCTGAACTTCTATGCGATGGGGTCCTTCCTGCCACTGAGTGGGGACCTGTCCAAGATCTCACACACCTCGGTGCACAGGTGCACTCATGCTGTGACGGAGGCACAATATGCCCGGGTGACTCAATTATGGGCTGGTTTAGCATAGTGGGCTAAATAGCTGGCTTGCAATGCAGAAAGATGCCAGCAGCGCGGGTTCAATTCCTGTACTGGCCTCCCCGAACAGGTGCTGGAATGTGGCAACTAGCAGCTTTTCACAGTACTTGTGATAATAAGCGATTATTATTATTATTACATCAACTTCAACGTGGACCGAACTGACCAGGATGCCTGGCAGCAGGGTTAGCCATCAGTGATGGGATGTCCCGGGTCCAGGGGGCGATTAACGGGATGCATGTCACCCTACGAGCACCTGCTGATGACAGGCCACTCTCACAAACCAAAAGGGGTTCCACTCAATGAACGTACAGCTGATATGTGACCATCAGCTGCGCATCATAAACGTCTGCGCCCGGACTTGACTTCCGGGCGGCGAGCGAGGAGGTCGCAGGGAGAGGGGCTCCCGCAAGCGGTAGACAAGAAGAACAACCCCCCCCCCCCCCGACAGGCCGGACGGCGGAGGAGGAGCGCCGGCAGAGGAGCCGGAGCGGGAGCGGGAGCCGAGGAGCCGGAGCGGAGGAGCCGAGGAGCCGGAGCGGAGGAGCCGAGGAGCCGGAGCGGAGGAGCCGAGGAGCCGGAGCGGAGGAGCCGAGGAGCCGGAGCGGAGGAGCCGGAGCGGAGGAGCCGGAGCGGGAGCGGAGGAGCCGAGGAGCCGGAGCGGGAGCGGAGGAGCCGGAGCGGAGGAGCCGGAGCGGCAGCGGAGCGGCGACAGGGGGGCCCAACAGCAGCAGGTCCATCCCCTCTCCCTCCCCCCCCCCCCCACGCGGGCCAGGAGCGGTGCGGCGGCGGCGGCGGCCCCTCTTCTCTCCCCCCCCCCCCACGCGGGCCAGGAGCGGTGCGGCGGCGGCGGCCCCTCTTCTCTCCCCCCCCCCCCCCACGCGGGCCAGGAGCGGTGCGGCGGCGGCGGCCCCTCTTCTCTCCCCCCCCCCCCCCCCACGCGGGCCAGGAGCGGTGCGGCAGCGGCGGCCCCTCTTCTCTCCCCCCCCCCCCCCCCCGCCGGCCAGGAGCGGTGCGGCGGCGGCGGCCCCTCTTCTCTTCCCCCCACCCCCCCCAGCCAGCAGCGGGGACCCCCCCGCCCCAGCCAGCAGCGGGGACACAACCCCCCCCCCCCCCCAGCCAGCAGCGGGGACACAACCCCCCCCCCCCCAGCCAGCAGTGGGGACACAACCCCCCCCCCCCCCCCCAGCCAGCAGCGGGGACACAACCCCCCCCCCCCCCAGCCAGCAGCGGGGACACCCCCCCCCCCCCAACCAGCAGCGACCACCCCCCCCCCCCAACCAGCAGCGACCACCGGCCCACTCGCCCCTCCCCCCAACCAGCAGCGACCACCGGCCCACTCGCCCCTCCCCCCCCCCCCCCCCCCAACTGCTGTGACCACCACGTGGCAAAGACAAAGGGACTCTCTCTCCTGGTTGAGTGGGGAAAGAAGACAAAAGAAAAAAGAGACTTGTATTTCTGTTCTTCCCAAAAGAAAACTGGTAAAGAGAAAAGGGGTAGGGGAAATAAATTTAAAAAAAAAAATATATATATATATATATATATACATATATAGATATATAATAATAAATAAAATAAAAATAGGGTGCGGAAAAGGGGGAAAAAGAAGAACAAGGAGAGAAGAAAAGATGAAGGGGAAGGGGGAGAAAAAAGTGCCAGACGGGAGCCAAGAGAAAGGGGGCACCGGAAGTAGACTGGGCAAAGGGAAAGCCAGCTCGGGCGAACGAGTCAACACGCGAAGCGGCGGGAAGGATGCTTCGCCGCATCCAGAAGAGCTGGACGGGCGGGCAACCTCTCCCCTGGGGTTAGAGGGGGGCGTGAATTGGAAGGAAGCCTTTGCCGAGGTGGTGAAGGAGCAGCTGCAGGCATTCAAGGCAGAGTTAAAAGCAGACGCAGAGGCCGCAGCACAGGCAGCAGTGACCAGGGCCATGTCAGGGGTGCAGCAGGTTCTGACCAGATTGGAGAAGAAAGTGGATGCCCAAGGGAAGATACTGGAAGCCCAAGGGAAGATACTGGAAGCCCAGGGGGCAACCATTAAAGAGCTGGAGAAGGCAGCGACTGACGCGAGCGACCGGGTCATATCCCTGGAGAGGGGAATGGTGAAACTGAGTGCAACACAGGGGAGCCTGAAGGGCAGGGTAGACGACCAGGAGATCAGCTCGAGAAGGCAAAATATTAAGATAGTGGGCCTGCCAGAGGGGATAGAGGGTAGAAATCCCACAACATTCGTGGCTGCGATGCTGGGCTCCTTAGTGGGGCGGGAAACTTTTCCCACCCCACCGGAAATGGACAGAGCTCATCGGTCACTGCGCCCGAAGCCCAAGGAAGGGGAAAAACCGAGAGCAGTTATAGCCAGACTGCACCGGTACCGGGATAGGGAGACAATCCTGCGCTGGGCCAAGGAGAATAGAGCCTGCAATTGGGACGGGCACGCCATCCGAATCTACGAGGATTTTGGAGCGGACATAGCTAAGAGACGGGCGGAGTTCAACAGAGCGAAAGCAGCTCTCTATAAGAACAAAGTACGTTTTGGTATGCTGTACCCAGCAAAACTCTGGGTCACATACCAACACAAGGAATATTTCTTTACAGCCCCTGCCGAGGCGAATAGATTCGTCGAGGAGCACGGGCTGGAAAAACGCCATGGGAAGTAGGGACGAGGGGCCCATGGCAAGGAGACACGTCATGCCGACGGGGGGGTGGGGAGGGGCGAGGCAAAGCCAGCCCCCTCCCCCCTGGCAGGAACACCCAGAACGGAAAACAACCCAATGCCCTAGGGCCCGCTCCAGGTGGGAGGCCAGGCCCCGGCACGAGGGAACGGGAGTACTGGAGAGGGGAGAGGGGAAGCGGGACAGCAACCTCCGAGAGGGGAGCCACCGTGCTAGCAGGAAAGCTAGCGAAGGGGGCGCGCAACAGAGCAGGGCCGCAGCGCACCCCCAACAGGGGGGAAGGCGCCAGGCAGGGGAGGGGGGGGATCACCCATCAAAGGTGGGAGAGCAAATGGGGACAGGAATGGGGGAGAGAGGGGCAATGGAGGGGTACACAGGGGTATCCCCGAAAGGGATAGAGCGGGGGGGGGGGGGGGCACCCGGGGGGCGAGAGACCAGGGAGGGGAAACGCAGGGACGAAGGGACAAAAGAGGCCAGTAAGGGAATAGGGCCACAAAGTGCCACAGACAAGGGCTCGAAACAGGGAACTGCTGCAAGCACCCACCCAGTACGGTCTGTGGGTGAAGGGGCCCCCCGGAGTGCAGGGGACTACCCGCGTGGCGGACACAAAGTGGACGGCCATGGCGGGTGTCCCCGGGACAAGGGGGAACCCCGGAGCGCAGGGACCCGACCGCATGGGGAGAGCAGTGATAGTGGACATCCTGGACGGCCCCCTAACATAGGGAAACCCCAGAGGGCAGGGGCGCGTCCACCGGACAAATATGGTTAACCCCACAGGAGCAAGGGGGCAGAAGCCCCCCACCAGAATAGTCACCTGGAACGTAAGGGGACTTAACGGCCCAGTGAAGAGATCTAGAGTCCTCACCCACCTTAGAAACATGAGGGCCGACATAGTCTTCCTCCAAGAGACGCACTTGAGGGAGCAGGACCAACTGCGGGTAAGAAAGGGCTGGGTGGGACAAACCTATCATTCCTGTTATGGGGCAAGGGCCAGGGGGGTGGCGATCCTGATTGGCAAGAGGACAATGTTTAGGGCGACAAAGACGGTTACGGACCCAGGGGGACGGTATGTCATGGTCAGCGGGGCCCTGGATGGGGCGCCGGTAGTTCTAGTTAACGTGTACGCGCCCAACTGGGACGACACGAGCTCCATCCAAAAGACCATGGCAGAAATCCCGGACATAGCGACGCACCGACTAATCATGGGGGGGGACTTCAACTGTGTACAGGACCCAACGACGGACAGATCAAACCCCAGAACGGGGAAAACCTCAAACATGGCAAGGGAACTCAGCCACTATATGGAGCAGATGGGAGCAGTAGACCCCTGGAGATTCGCCCACCCGGGGGAGAAAGAATTCTCTTTCTTCTCCCCAGTACACAACGTGTACACCAGAATTGACTTCTTTGTGGTGGGGAAAACGGTGCTTCCAGAGATAGACAAGGTGGAATACTCCGCAATTGTGATATCAGACCACGCTCCACACTACATGGATGTGCGGCTAGAGACGGGAAGGGCCCAGCGCCCCAAATGGAGGTTGGACGGTGCCTTACTAGCTGACAAGGCCTTCAGCGAAAGGATAGCGCAGGCCATAGCGGAGTACACTGAGATCAACCAAAACGGGGAGGTCTCACCCTCCACGTTCTGGGAAGCGCTTAAGGCCGTACTAAGAGGGGAAATCATAGCCTACAAAGCGCAAAGAGATAGGGAGGAAAGGGTGGCTAGGCAGAAGCTGGTCGACTCCATACTGGAGGTAGACCATAAATACTCCGAGGCCCCGACTGTAGAACTCCTGGCGGAGAGAAAAGAATTACAAAGGAACTTTGACCTGCTCTCCACCAGGAAAGCAGTACACCAACTCCGCCAGGCACGCGGGGCCCTATACGAACACGGAGACAAAGCCAGCCGCCTGTTGGCCCACCAGCTGAGAAAGCAGGCAGCCAGCAGAGAAATTGCGCAAATCAGAGATACCAGAGGCACGTTGGAAACAGAACCAGAGAAGATTAACAAAACCTTCAAGGCCTTCTACCAAGAGCTGTACACCTCAGAGCCCCCAACGGGGAAGGCTGGGATGAACCGGTTTCTTGACGGACTGAACATACCAGTTGTGGGAGAGGGCAGAAAACGGGATCTGGAAGCACCACTAGCACTGGGAGAGATCATGGAGAGCATTAGCTCCATGCAGGCGGGGAAGGCGCCGGGACCGGACGGATTCCCGGCGGACTTCTACAAAAAATTTGCGACAGCGCTGGCCCCGCACATGCGGGAGATGTTCACAGACTCGCTAGCTAGGGGCACATTGCCACCCACGTTAGCACAGGCCTCAATCTCGCTGATACCTAAGAAAGACAAAGACCCAACGGAATGTGGGTCATACAGACCCATATCTCTGCTGAATGCAGACGCCAAAATACTGGCCAAAATCCTAGCCAAAAGGCTAGAAGACTGTGTACCTGAGGTGGTCACAGAGGACCAGACGGGCTTTGTCAAAGGTAGACAGCTGACCGCGAACATCAGGCGCCTGCTGAACGTGATAATGACCCCCTCCGGGGAGAGAACACAAGAGGTGATCGTCTCCCTGGACGCAGAAAAGGCCTTCGACAGAGTCGAATGGATATACCTCATAGAGGTACTGGAGCGGTTCGGGCTTGGAACAGGGTTCACCGCTTGGGTAAAGCTCCTGTACAACGCTCCCATGGCGAGTGTACAGACCAACAATACCAACTCCCAATACTTCCAGCTGCACAGGGGCACCAGACAAGGATGCCCACTGTCCCCGCTGCTGTTCGCACTAGCAATCGAACCGCTAGCAATCGCGCTCAGGGCAGCAAAAAATTGGAGGGGGATCCGAAGGGGAGGTAGAGAGCACAGAGTCTCACTCTATGCGGATGATCTGCTCCTCTATATCTCGGACCCACAAAGCAGCATGGACGGAATCATCGCGCTCCTGAAAGAGTTTGGAGCCTTCTCGGGCTACAAACTCAACATGAGCAAAAGTGAGATCTTCCCATTACACCCGCAAAGGGGGGGGGGGGGGGGGGGGGGGGGGGGCAGCACTAAAGGGGCTGCCGTTCAAACAAGCCCGACATAAATTCCGCTACCTGGGGATCCAAATAGCCCATGACTGGAAAGGGATCCACAAATGGAACCTCACCAGCCTGACGGAGGAAGTTAAAAAGGACCTGCAAAGATGGAACACACTCCCGCTCTCCCTCGCGGGGAGAGTTCAGACGATCAAAATGAACGTACTGCCCAGGTTCCTCTTCCTGTTTAGATCCATTCCGATCTACATCCCCAAGGCCTTTTTCAAAGCGCTGGACAAACTCATCATGGCGTTCGTATGGGGGGGTAAAAATGCTAGGATCCCAAAGAAGGTCTTACAAAAAACAAAAACCAGGGGAGGGTTAGCCCTCCCGAATCTACAATTCTACCACTGGGCAGCAACAGCCGAGCGAGTAAGGGGATGGATCCAGGAGCCAGAAGCTGA
Organism: Scyliorhinus canicula; assembly: GCF_902713615.1. Lineage (NCBI taxonomy): Eukaryota > Metazoa > Chordata > Chondrichthyes > Carcharhiniformes > Scyliorhinidae > Scyliorhinus > Scyliorhinus canicula. Next base: position 49,903,566 of record NC_052161.1, read on the forward strand.
GTGGGTGCGTGCGGAGGAGGCCTCCTGCATGGGAACCTCCCTCCGGGCCCTCGCCACGGCAGCACTCCCATCCCCACCCAAAAAAACACTCCAGCAGCCCAGTGGTGACAGCCACCCTCCAATCCTGGAACCAACTGCGGCAGCAACTTGGCCTGACCAAAATGTCGAACAGGGCTCCCATCTGCAACAACCATAGGTTCAAACCAGCACTGACCGACGCCACCTTCAAAAGGTGGAGGCAGGACGGGGGGACACTGACAGTCAGGGACCTATACACGGACGACAGGATCGCAACACTGGACGAACTGACAGAGAAATTTCAGCTAGCTGGGGGGAACGAGCTACGGTACTCAAAAACTTCCTACGAAAGGAGACAAGGACGTACCCACAACCGCCACGACAGACACTACTGGAAGACCTACTGGACGCAAGTATCCTAGAGAAAGGGAACTGTAGTGACATGTATGACCGACTGGTAGATAGGGACGACACCGTACTGGACGCAACAAGGAGGAAATGGGAGGACGACCTGGGGATGGAGATCGGGTGGGGACTCTGGAGCGAAGCACTGCATAGGGTCAACTCCACCTCCACGTGCGCAAGGCTCAGCCTGACGCAACTAAAAGTGGTACATAGAGCCCACTTAACAAGAACCCGTATGAGTAGGTTCTTCCCGGAGGTGGAAGACAGATGTGAACGGTGCCAAAGAGGCCCGGCCAACCACGCCCACATGTTCTGGTCTTGCCCCAGACTCGTGGAGTACTGGACAGCCTTCTTCGAGGTAATGTCCAAAGTGGTGGGAGTGAGGGTGGAGCCATGCCCGATAGTGGCGGTCTTCGGGGTTTCAGAACAGCCAGATCTATTCCTGGGGAGGAGGGCGGATGCCCTTGCCTTTGCCTCCCTGATCGCCCGCCGTAGAATCCTGTTTGGCTGGCGGTCAGCAGCACCGCCCAGAGCTGCGGACTGGCTGTCCGACCTCTCGGAATCTCTCCAAATGGAGAAAATCAAATTTGCCATCCGAGGGTCGGACGACGGCTTCCACAGAACGTGGGAGCCATTCATGCAACTGTTCCGGGACCTATTTGTGGCCAATGTACAAGAGGAAGAATAGTCGGGGGAAGGTAGCGGGAGGGGCGGGGGGGGGCTACAGGTTCGTTACGGGGGTTCGATGGCTAGCTAAGGCCCAAAACCAAGCTAAATAAACATGTTGAGGGGGGGGGGGGGGGGGGGCAGTTACTACTACGAAGATGCTTACCTGTAAATATGTATGTTAATTTTTGCGTGTTTGTTTTTGTTTGTTTTTTTTTTTGTTTCTCTCTCCTAACAATTTGTAATTTGTTCAATATAAAATACGAAAACTGAATAAAAACATTTATAAAAAAAATAAACGTCTGCGCCCGATACCTGGGCAGTGTGCACGATGCCTTCACCTTGACACACTCGACAATTGCTGACATGTTCGAGACGCCCCCTGGCTGGAGTGTTGGCTCCTGTGTGATAGGGGTTATCCACTGCAGTTGTGGCTGATGACGCCTATCCGGAGGCCACAGACCGATACTCAGACCCACTACAACGATGCCCGTACAGCAACCAGGGCGGTGCTTCGGCCTCTTGAAGATGCGGTTCAGGTGCCTGCGCCCTCCAGTATGATGCTGAGAAGGTTGCCCACATCGTGGTAGCCTGCTGTGTCCTCACAACATCGGGCAGCAGAGCAGCGACATGTTGGAAGAGAAGGATAAATGCCAGGCTTCGTCCAATGAGGAGCACGTGGGGGAGGGGAAAATGGGCGGGACACGGAGGCACGGGAGGCCGCATGGGGTGTGTGTGAGGGCCAACGCGCACGGAACGCTCTGATCGCCTCCAGGTTCACCAACTGGGAGGGGTGGGTCTGTCCAGGGGCACGGACACCGCATCACACCCCCCACACATTCCCTCCACCCCTGGACCACCCACTCGACTGCAAACCCCTCCGTGATGCATACATGCCACACTACGGGGTGCAGGCCCTGGGTTGGCAGTAACACTGGACCTAGTCCATGTTTTGGACATGATGACATCCTGCTCTGCAAGAGCCCTCGTGCTCTACATCGTTTGACAATGTCTAACTCCTGCCCACAGTATCACTTTCCACTGTTCATCTGGGTGTTTCCTGCATGCGAGCTGGCCATTCCATCACACGGTCATATCGGATCCTTGGGGTGACGGTGATGGTAGGGCAGGGCTACGCCACTCAGAAACGTCTGCCCATTCCCCCCTGCCTCCAACATCCACCCATCCCCCCCCCACCTCTCTGGCCAGCCCAGACCAGCCCACCTCTCACACCCATCTGACAGACCTCCGAGGCAGGTTGTAACAGTGTGAATAGGTGTTTAATGTGACAACATATATACAGATTTATGCCCTAACCTCCATAATTAAACTGTGCACTGCACTCAAGCCAACTTAACTAGTGTCTAACTTTCTGGCCTTACAAGCCCTAACGTTGCGTCTTGGTGGATCCCCAGACCTACAAGAGGCGGCTTGCTGTGAGTGGACCATCTCCACAGGGGCTGACTGTGCCACCACCTTCTGGATTTGTGTCACATTAGCCAATGACTTCACCCTCTCCGTCTGGGACACGGCCACTTCCCTCTGTGTCTGCACCACGTCGGCCAGTGCCTGGGCAATGCCGCCGACATTCCCAGCCATGGCCTGCTGTGACTGGGCCAGACTCAGGAGTGCCACTGCAATTTCCAGGTTGTCTGTGTGACAGCAATCCCCAGGCCTTGGACATCTCTATCCATAGTCCCCCAATGCCTCCATTGCAGACACCACCCGTGTGGTGTTAGCCTAGGTGGTACGCATGCTCTGCACCTCCTGCTCCTACATGCGGTTGGATTCCTCCAACTGCACCTGCAGGTACTGGATGCTCACCGGCAACCCCTCATCTAGTCCGTGGCTCTGCAATTACTCCTCCTTACATAATTGATGGGACTGTCCCTTCCAGAAGCCTGAAACCCATCTGGAAGACAGCTAGTTTCTGGGATTGGCCTGCCCTCTGACTGTCCATCCCCTCAGGTGTTCCTACTTGCCCCTATTATACCGGATCAGCTGTGTACCAGATAGTGTCATAGGAGCCTCTTCACTGGGATGGTGGAGGGTGTGGGAGACAGCTGTGACAAGATTTGAGCTCCGGGGTGTCCTGCCTTTTGGGTTGAGGGTTGGCGTCCAAGCAGCTATCCTCGTCGCTGCTCAGCTCACTGAGGGGTTCCAGCTGTAGCACTGGCTGGGGGCGGGGGATGCCTGATGGACCCACCCCATCTACAGCCAGTCCTGCAAGATACAAAACAATACGCATTACTAGATCACAGGCCGGGGGAGTGGGGTGGGGGTAAGCGTGTGAGCATGGGGGAGGGTGTGGTGAGGGTGGGGATGGTGTAGGGTGAGGGTGGTGTGGGGTTGAGGGTGGTCTGGGGGTGAGGGTGGTGTGGGGGTCGTGTTTGGTGGGGAGGGGGATGACATGCACCATGGGGAACCGGAAACTCAGCAGGGTCTCACTTCCTCACCCATGGCCGAAGTCCACCGCGGCAACCTCCCTTTCCTCTGGGCTGCCAACCATGTTCAGGGCCCTCTGCTCTGCCATGGTAAGGGGCTGCAAGTCTGCCGCTCCTGGTCCAGTCTTCTCATGCTCCCGGTGGTTATGAGTGGCCTTCTCCGGGGCGGAAGAGGGGGATAAATGGAAAACAACATTTTTTTGACACCATGCATCCTAGGAGGTGGGTAGCTGAGGGCTTTAGTGGCAAGGGCAGCCAGACATGGAGGCTAGCATGGGTGCCGTCATGTGGTGCAAGGTGGGAGTTCAGCCATCCTCCGGGTCGGGGGTTCAGGTTCCAGGTGTGTGGGACGAGAGTGGTACCGGGGGAGAGTGTTGCCCAGTCACTGGCTGCCCTGAGGAGGTTGTGCAGTTTCTCCCACCACCGCTGGCCGGTCCGGATGGTATGACCCACGAGGTTGACCACGTCTGCCACAAAGGCATGGCAGATGGCGGCGGCTATCAGCCTCCTTACCAGGCCGGATACAGGGTCATCCAGCTTTCTCCATCACGTCCAGGAGGGACCAGCTGGGCATCGGTGAATCCGGGGCTGCTCTCCTTGCTGCCATCTTGTTGGCTGGGATGGTGTGTGGGGAGTAAAATGTGTATATGCGGCTGCAGCCTGTCAGCCTACTGAGTGTTAATTACGGATCGGGCGAATCCCGCACCATTTCTCATTGGAATCAATGTGTTCCACATGGCGTTGGTGCTAGCCTCTTAACAATAGCTGAATCAGTCCAGGTGCAGTGCTAGTTTTGCTGTTGTGGAACTCCACAAATTCAGCGTCGGAGTCAACAGTTAGGGCTGGGTTCTCCAATTGCCGACCAGAGAATCCGTTTTTACACCGAAATCGGGGGCGGCGCTGTATTTCAGAGGCTCCGCCCCTGCAAAAATGGCATCATCGCTGAGTACGCCGCCCACCGTTGGGGACGGCCTCAGGACGTCACCTGAGGCCCTCCCCCCTGATGCTCTGCCCCCGATGGGCCGACTTCCTGATGGTGTGGGGCGCGTTTGCTCAGTTTTCGGGAACCTCGAGGGACGGCTGTGGACTGTGTCCAGCGCCACCAGAGTTGGGGGAGGAGCCGTTCCGCTGGCCAGAGGGGCTTCAGCCGGGGTTGGGGGGTCTGGTGGGGGCTGGTGAGGAGGGTTTCAGGGGGGCACTGTCTGGCAGGCCCGGTCCGCACGCGGACGGCGCCATGTTGTATGGCGTGACCGCTGCAGTCTCCGCCGTACGCCTGCGCAGCCACAGACCCGCCAATTCTCTGTCCGGGGACTTTACGTGGCTCGGCTGCTAGCCCCCCACCGGGCGGAGTATCAGTGAGGGAGCAGCAACAGCATTTTGGTCATAAAACTAGACACGTGCTCCGGACATAGCCTCAAATTCGGAGAATCCAGCCCTTAGTCTCAGAAATGGAGAATCCAGCCCAAGATATCCTTTACGCAAGGTAGCATAAACCTGTCCTAATAATAACAAAGCAAGAACACTGATGAGCACTGTGGTACATATAGTTGAGATGGCAATAGTGAATTCATGAATTCGTAGTCAACTGGCCACTACTGAATCAAGATTGTACAGTAGTAGAAACCAGTAAATCCAAAAGTTAGGTTTGCAGTAGGTTAACAGTAAATTACTTCATGAAGCGTTGCACACAACGACAAATGAAGAAATTAATGGAGAAACAGGCATCAGTAATTTCATAAATTAAGAGAGCAATGTACAAATCAACAAATCAATGTAATAACGGGCAACAAAAAGTTGATATTCCTTTCTTACCTTTGCTGGCACATGCCACTGACCCATACCACCAGCAATTTGCTTTTCCAAGCACTAATAATATAACGCTTACTAAACTGTAAAGGCAAGTGAAAAATTAAAATTTTCACCCACAAGAGGTTGTGAGCTTGCTCAGAAAATTGAACAGTGGAGGTAGAAAAATACATCTTTTTATATATCCAAGCGATCTTATGATGGAGATCTGAATAACTTACACAAAACGTATAATTTCTCCCAACTTTCAGAAACAATTTTTGATACTTACAGGTTTCAGGACATTTTTCTTGTTGATTAGACTGCAATTTGAGCCTTTCTTAAAGAATTCTCGGATTTCAGTGGGGCAGACAAAATTTGCCCACTCCTCTGGATGTCCAGGCATGCTGTTGGGCAGCGCTTTTGTTTTGCCTTTTTCACGAGGATCATATAGCGTCTGTTAGAAAAAAATGAGTCTAAAATTTTGAACTGCCAGAATACTATAAGACCATAAGACATAGGAGCAGAATTAGGCCACTTGGCCCATTGAGTCTGCTCCGCCATACAATCATGGCTGATATTTTCTCATCCCCATCCTCCTGCCTTCTCTCCATAACCCCTGATCCCCATAAGACCCCATAATACTGCTGGGATATTGTTGGTCTTGCATTAAAGCAAAAATATTTTTCATACTTCTTTTTCACAAAACACCCAAATTAAATCTGTCAATTTGGTAGTACAGTTGAATTTGAGAATTTGCTTGGACAAGGCATTTGCTTGACATGTGCAATAGGAAGCATTTATAGTATAGCTACAGTCAGCATTCAGTATTTTCAAGTTTCAGTTAAGTTTCAAGTGGGTCACACTAGTCCTTTGAGAAGAGATTTAAATAATATATTTTTCAATTACAACTACACTACATTGTAATTCCCATGCAGGATTTATTTTTAAAATACATTTTTTTATTTTGACAATTGTTGTTTGACCATTTTTGATTATTACTGGGGATTTGTTTTAACAAGTGGCTTCTCGCCACCTGGATTTGTTTCTTCTGGGAACCTCTGAAAATATTTTTTTTTTTTAAATTTAGAGTACCCAATTCATTTTTTCCAATTAAGGGGCAATTTAGCGTGGCCAATCCATCTAACCTGCACATCTTTGGGTTGTGGGGGCGAAACCCACGCAGACATGGGGAGAATGTGCAAACTCCACAGACAGTGACCCAGAGCCGGGATTGAACCTGGGACCTCGGCGCCGCGAGGCTGCAGTGCTATGAAAGTATTTAACTAATTAAAGCCAACTATCCATCAATTCTTTTCAACTGTAAATTAACTGTAACTTAACATTCACTATAAGAGCTGTAGACCAATAGGAAGAGTTAATTAATGCATTAATACATCTACGGGAGCAGCCTGTATGATGGAAAGAAGCGCAATCTTCCCAACTACCTCTACCTTTGTAACATTACCCATCTCCCCTCTTGCCTCAGCCAATCGGCTGCTAAAACACTCATTCAGACTTGATAATTCCAATGATTGCTTTGGTCGGCACCGGATATTTTACCCTCTGTAAATGTTAGATCACCCTGACTCACACTTAGTCCTGTTCACACTTCACCTTGTGTACCCATGGCTGCTGTGTTCACTGGCCTACATATGCTACTGAACTATTTCAAATGCTACTCGTTCAAATCCTATCATAGCCGTTTTACACATCTGTATCCACTCGGGGTGCAATTCTCCATTTTTGAGACAAAGTGCAGTGGCGGGCAGCTCCGGTACTGTCTTTCCTGCTGGCTAGAATGATGGGATCTCACACCAAATTCTGCGCTTCGACTCTCATTAATTATGCACAGGTGAGTTCTCCTCCAAAGTTCCGTGGCGGGCTGACAGCTGATTCGTCTGTCCAACCATCAGCTGGCAGGTTCAAAGGTCCCGGCGCCATACTTAAATACCAGTCCAGCACACTCATATCACTTTCTCCAGCCCACCTGTCTTCACCAGGCCATAAAGGATGTCAGTAACCCAAAGGGGATAGGCTCGCAGCCTCAAGAGGAAGTCTGTTCCCCGATACAACCACTTACCCCCACAGCTTCAGTCCATCACCAGTAATGCGCCCATGCCCCACTTTGAACCCCTACCCATTACATCTGGAGTCTTTCTGCACCCCTTTCCAGCAAACAACATGGTATCCCTGTCTGAGTTTTTCTTACAATCTTGTTGAGGATTAGCTTCCCTCCCGATAGTCTGTCCTCTGCCTTCCATTATTCATCTTCTTCAAATATCTCCTCGCCCTTCTACCTGCTATTGAGTGCACCACCTCCCCCCAGCCTCACCTCATACCCCACCCCCAGTTGAACGTCAGACTTCTGTTGCGTGCTGCATAAGTCCCACAGCACAATACTGTCCAGATAGACACTGGTGCGTGGCACCAGGGGGCAGGAGACCCCTGTACACCCCAAACACAGGCGGCTTATCCGACTCTGTGACACAGGAGGGTCCATGGATCCAGCAGCACGGTACTGTCCATGAAGACCAGCTCAGCATGGAGATGGAGGGCAGGAGCCAGTCTGCCATGGCAGAGTGGTGAACAGCACATCAGGAACAGCACAGCACTATGGTAGACAGACTTTGTTGCACTCAGCTCTAAATCTCTTACGAACTGAGGACTGCCTCGTGAACACGTCTTTAACAATCGGGGTTTAGACTAAAGTAATTTCATGCTGGTGCGGTGCAGGATTGAACGGCCCGACAGGACACCAATGGGCAGCTGTTTGAATGAACATTCATGAGGTGCAAATTGCATTCATGCCAGTGGGAAGACAGATCTACCATGAATTCGCCATTGGGAGAATTGTGACATGATTTTACGCTTGTGGTGAATGTAATATGATAATTCACACTATATCTTTGTAAGCGCAGTAGTGTTATCCTACCACTAGGGGGAGTAGCTCTGGGAATGCTCAGGAGCTTGTACAGGGCTCCACCCTTGGCTCCGCCCACGACTCCTCCCCCTAGTGCTGCTGTATAAATACCCTTGTCCAGAGTCAGCCTGCAATTCACTGAGAGTTCAACAACGGGTAACAGGCTGGTTCTGTAGTAAGTAGATTAAAGCCTATATTCATATCGGAAACACGTGTCTGGTGAATTGATGGTTCCATCAACGCTTGTGAGTTTCTGACTATTTGGTTCTTGCTAGATTCTTTGCTCCTGGGATACACTTAGTGTCAGAGGTCTAGATAGAGCAGAATTTGTAAGGAGCATCCAGGAGGGTTTTCTAGAGCAGTATGTAAATAGTCCAACTCGGGAAGGGGCCTGGTGTTGGGGAATGAGCCCGGGCAGGTGGTTGAAGTTTCAGTCAGGGATTACTTTGGGAATAGTGATCACAATTCCGTAAGTTTTAGAATACTCATGGACAAAGACGAGAGTGGTCCTAAAAGAAGAGTGCTAAATTGGGGGAAGGCCAACTATACCAAAATTCGGCAGGAGCTGGGGAATGTGGATTTGGAGCAGCTATTTGAAGGTAAATCCACATTTGATATGTGGGAGGCTTTTAAAGAGAGGCTGATTAGAGTGCAGGACAGACATGTCCCTGTGAAAATGAGGGATAGAAATGGCAAGATTACGGAACCATGAATGACAGGTGAAATTGTGAGACTAGCTAAGAGGAAAAAGGAAGCATACATAAGGTCTAGACGACTGAAGACAGACGAAGCTTTGGAAGAATATCGGGAATGTAGGACCAATCTGAAACGAGGAATCAAGAGGGCTAAAAGGAGTCATGAAATTTCTTTAGCAAACAGGGTTAAGGAAAATCCCAACGCTTTTTATTCATATATAAGGAGCAAGAGGGTAACTAGAGAAAGAGTTGGCCCACTCAAGGACAAAGGAGGAAAGTTATGCGTGGAGTCAAGAGAAAATGGGTGAGATTCTTAACGAGTACTTTGCATCGGTATTCACCGAGGAGAGGGACATGACGGATGTTGAGGTTAGGGATAGATGTTTGATTACTCTCGTTCAAGTCGGCATAAGGAGGGAGGATGTGTTGGGTGTTCTAAAAGGCATTAAGGTGGACAAGTCCCCAGGTCCAGATGGGATCTATCCCAGGTTACTGAGGGAAGTGAGAGAGGAAATGGCTGGGGCCTTAACAGGTATCTTTGCAGCATCCTTGAACACGGGTGAGGTACCGGAGGACTGGAGAATTGCTAATGTTGTCCCCTTGTTTAAGAAGGGTAGCAGGGATAATTCAGATAATTATAGACCGGTGAGCCTGACATCAGTGGTAGGGAAGCTGCTGGAGAAGATACTAAGGGATAAGATCTATTCCCATTTGGAAGAAAATGGGCTTATCAGTGATAGGCAACATGGTTTTGTGCAAGGGAGGTCATGTCTTACCAACTTAATAGGATTCTTTGAGGAAATGACAAAAGTTGATTAATGAGGGAAGGGCTGTTGATGTCATAAACATGGACTTCAGTAAGGCATTTGATAAGTTTCCCCTGGGTAGACTGATGGAGAAAGTGAAGTCTCATGGTGTCCAGGGTGTACTAGTTAGATGAATAAAGAACTGGTTGGGCAACAGGAGACAGAGTAGTAGTGGAAGGGAGTTTCTCAAAATGGAGAACTGTGACCAGTGGTGTCCACAGGATCCGTGCTGGGACCACTGTTGTTTGTGATATACATAAATGATCTGGAGGAAGATATAGGTGATCTGATTAGCAAGTTTGCAGATGACACTAAGATTGGTGGAGCAGCAGATAGTGAAGGGGAGTGTCAGAGAATACAGCAGAATATAGATAGATTGGAGAGTTGGGCGGAGAAATGGCAGATGGAGTTCAATCCAGGCACATGCGAGGTGATGCATTTTGGAAGATCCAATTCAAGAGCGAACTATACGGTAAATGAAAAAGCCCTGGGGAAAATTGATGTAGAGAGAGATCTGGGTGTTCAGGTCCATTGTACCCTGAAGGTGGCAACGCAGG